>NC_077230.1:28887350-29232850 GCF_027887165.1 Monodelphis domestica
GGCTCAGGATAAATTCTTTTCTGGTGATGCTCCTAGTTCTCTCCTTTGAAGGGTGTTCATGTATTGTATATCACAACTGTACAAGTTTGAATATATTGACCGGAGATGTATTGGTATGTGGTTAAAGTATTCCATTTTATGATATATTTTCTGTAGAGTGAGATAATTCAATTGGTTTACCCAATTGCCTCCTCCCCCTTATACTAGTAGAAGGCTAAAAGGTGCTAAATATACTAAGAGAAATAAATCAAATGCTACAAGATTTGAAGGGAAGGAGAAATCACTTGGGATTGGAGAAATGTGGGAAAGTTTCAAAGAAGTATTGGTGTTTGAGTTGACATGTCAGCAGCTATATGGGACATGAGTATGAGTGTGTGTTTGATCATTTTGATCCTTTTTTTTGGCTTCCCAGCAGCGTACCATGAGTTTCAAATTAATTATCACAGTTTTGATTTATCAAGACATTCCATTTGGAGGATGTGGCATGGCTCAAAAATAGGAAAATAAGGAGAAAATTTAGGGAAATGCTGAATAGTCTAGTTTGGATAAATGATAGAGTTCATGTCTAGAGAAAGACGATAGTGTGTTTGCAGAAGAAAAGTGTAAAATGAAGCTGCAAATGAAGATTGGTAGTAGATCCTAAAGAGTCTTGAATATTATTTTAAGAAGTAAGGACAATATTTAGTAGACCATGGGGAGACACTGACAGTATAGGTAGATTCATGTTTGTAACTATAGATTAAAAAAAAATTCATCCTGCAGGACTGTATGGAATAGAAAATGGAAAGATTGCAACAGAGAAAATGAAGATAGGAATAATGATGCAATCTTGGAAAGAAAGAATAACAGTTTGAAGTAAGGTAGTCAGAGTGGAAATGGAAAAGAAGACATAGACATGGGAGACATTGCAACTCCCTGAATTTGGAAGGGAAGGGAAAGAGAAGGGAATAATTTGTAGAGTGTCTACTGTGTATCAGGCACTGTATTAAGTGATTTTTAAAATGTTTCACTTGTTCCTTACAAGAACTCAGCAAGGTAGCAATTTTAATTATCATTATTTTACAGTTGAAGATAGTAAGTCAAAAAGAAGTGAAGTGGCTTTGAACTGAATTGAAAGTGAATTTGAAAAAATTGAAAAAAAAAGTGAATTTGAAAAAATTGAAGGTGAATTTGAACTGAAGTCATCCTGACACTAAGCACAGTACCCTATCTACTGAACTACCAGCTGCCTCTAAAGAATATGGCTTAGAGTGATGGAAAGCTGAAATATAACATTAAACTATTGTGATTGTGTGACTGAGTGTCTGATGTCATGTCATTGAAGGAAATATAATAAAATAATAGAGAAGCCCAGGGAAGAGCAGATTAGTGGTAAAAGATATTCATTTCTATTTTAGAACTAATTATTATAACATTCATATGATTAAAATAAATATTTTATAATGATAATAATTCTTCTTAGAATTAATTTGAAAAACCCTTTAGACATATACAGATCTGCATGTCTATATTTAGAACTAAAAGATGGTTCATACAACTGAAAATGTCTCTTTAAAGCACTATTATGACTGCTATTGTAAATTTAGTACCAAGTAAAGCAATTTATGGAAAATTCCATTAGTTTAAAGGTAGGCCAAAGTAGTAATGATGCAGGTAATTGCCAAATAACAAATCAAAAATATTGTGAGAAGGGAGGGGGGAAAAAACCAACCACCATAAAAAACAATGGAGTTGGTGTTTTAGTAGCCATTAAACATTTTCACAGAAACTAGAGATTTAGCAATACTGACTCAAGCAATCAGATTTTTAAATCCCCCACCCTACCACATCCCCTACTCCTCAATAGATTGGCTTGCTATCTAATTGATTAATGGTAGATTACTTGTTCTAAGGAACCAGATGCTTTCTCTATGTTGGCTAGCAAATACAAGTAAGGAGAACCAGGGTGATATTTATACATATGATCAATTTTTCTTTTGTGGCAGAAGTGATGATTAAGAAAAATGTTACGATCTGGGTGAAACATTTTATAACCAAAAAACAATGCGACTTTGGGAGTCCATTATTGAAGAGTGGTTTAGCAAGTATTCCTCAGGGATATGCATATTTCTGAGGAAGTTTTGCAGACCAGGACTTGTGGAATTGTGCAATTTCTTAGGGATAGAGAAGGGAGGAGGATATGTAGTATCTGTGTTAAAGAAGCAGTTTTTTTCCCTTTTATTCTCATTGGAGGAGGGAGAGGGAGAGAAGAAAAATATTCACTTGAAAATAAAATAAAAGTTAATGAAAATAGAACATTAAAAATCCTATCCTTTGTAAATTTTGATATCTGAGTAACTTCTTATTCTTTCTAGTATTATTCTATAAGATCACTAAAGATGAGAAATAAAAAGATGAGACTCTTAAGGGGGTGAAAAGAATTAATAGTAATGGAAGAGGGGAACTCTAGATGAAAATAATTTGCTTCATTTCTGGTCATTGAATGCCTATCATCAAGTACAGTCCCCCATGTTTAATAGGTCCTTAATGAACACTACCTGATTGATTCCTTCAATGGCCAGGTTAATAAAATATTTGCAATGAATGCTGTAAATTCCCACAATAGTCCCTTAATCTGAACAAGCTATTTGAAACAACGGAGATTGTACCACTGAAGTGAGTAGAGAATTTCATAGTTGAAAGAGGTCTTGAAGACAAATCAGTCCCAAATCTTTGTTTTACAGATGAGGAAAATGAAACTAATTAAATACAAACGTTTGGTCCATGGTCATAGAAAGAATTATAGCATTTTTGGACTAGGTCCTAAATTTCCTGACTTCCAATCCAATTATCTTTCCATTACACTACAGTGTTATCTGGGAATAGAAGGGTCAACTCAGAAAGAATAAATTGTTGTTGAAGCAGTTATTGTTGCTGCCAAGTCCTCCCAAAATAGTTTATTCACCAAATATTTGTTAATAACTCCTTTTAATGCCTGCATCTAGCATTAAATTGAAGATCTGAGAAATTTGAGTTATCTTAATTAACTATTGAAAAGCTTGAAGGAAGAAATCTGTTCTTGTCTCATTTTCTATTTTGTGGCTTCTCCAACACACTCAGAAATGACTCGTGTCCATGCTGCCAAGTCCCACCAGAATATCCTCTCTGTGGTATGTCCTTCATTCTCCCATCAATATAAATATTATTAGCAGCCTCATTCTCTGTGAAAAAATATTTTCAGAAAAGAGCAGGAAATGTACCAACAAAACTCTTCTTCTCCTATACTTTTGACCTCAAGCTTTTTTTAAAGTTTCCATCTTATTAAAGTACTCTCAAGGACAGCGATTAGCTGGTGTCAATCAAAAGAAAAGGAAATTCTGTATGTCTCTCTGTCTCTGTCTCTGTCCTTCTCTGTTTCTAGACGTCTCTCTTTGCTCTGTTAGGGGGAATATGAACAAGATTTTGGGCAAGCAGAAAGGAGTTGTTACTTGCATGGATGGAGGGCATATCCACTTCAATGAGATCACTAAACCTTATTACTTGATTACACTGTCATTACCACACACATTAATTATTTGACTGAGGGCCAGTAAAGAAGAAATTTAAGATGGCAATTTCTTTCCCTGCATCTGAAATAAAAGAGGAGTTTGCTGATAATTCTCTTTCCTGAATGTTGTCAGTCTTATTTATCTTATTTGTGTGAATTAGACAAATGAACTTGGATATTTGGTACTTTTGTTCAAATTATATCTAAAAAGGAACTTTTTTGAAACGTTGTAATATGCTTCTTCATCTCTATACCTTTTCTCTCCCTTCTCCAACCCCACACCAATGGGAAAAATATGTTAAATATGCTTTATATTCCTAAAAAAATGAGACTGTCTTTAGTGTATCCCCAACATAAATATTCCTAAATGCTTTTGCTAAATTGTCCAGGTCACTCATCTTGATTTCTCATTTTTCTTTTAGTTGTGTAATGCAACAAAAACCCAGCCTTACTGGAAAAAAGTCCATTTTAATCTAAAAATCACTCAAATCCTCCTTAAAAAAATAAAGCACCACTGATGTTCAAATGTTTGGTCAAGATACCTTCAGAAAAGCAAACATTTTAAGAGCTCGCAACCCCTCAGATGTGTTACTTACTGCTTTAGCAAGTGGATATTTAGCTAAATATCATGTAAAAGAGTTATTATATAGCAGAATGTTAGTATAAGCTTATACATATAAAGTAAGACACTACCTTAGAAGCCATCCAGTGCAGGCCCTTCGTTTGATTGATGAGGAAACTGAGGTCCACAGAGGGGTGGACTTAAGGTCACAATTAGGATGTGGCAAAACTGAGGGCAGTTACATTACAAATCACATTTTTACTCCTTTTTCATGAGGCAGCATTATGTGAAGAAACCAGTTTTTTTTCTTTGACTGAAATAACCATATCTTTAAAGATCATTTCTGGTTCTTTGCTTGGAAACACAAAAGGAATAACTCATATTCTGTCTGGATTTTCCCTGCAAACCTAAAACAGTTCTTTTCAGATCTGCATGATCATTTGGCAGCTGATTTGCATTACTGCATTATATATTTCAGCGATTATGAGGGATTGTAAAGGAGACTACAAAAACCATTTGATCATGCTGTGACCAATTTGATTCTATGCTATAGCTTATCTCTTAGCTATGGTTATCTAATAAGTAAAATGTGAATTCAGTTATTGCATCAATAATAAATATTGTTGGTACCCACATTTCTATCAGGAAGGACGTTGATTAGCTAACGTAGTCCAGAACTCCATTTTATAGTGAAACTCTCAGGAAGAGACCAAGGCACTTCATCCACTCTCTCCCTTCCCTACTTCATCTTGTATGTGGAGACAGGCTAAGAAGTTGAATATAATTTTTAAACTTTCAGGAGCAAAACATCCGTTATTGTTAGCTGTGGAGACCTCACCATGATCTGGTAAAGATTTTTTAAAACAAAACACAAAATAGTCCTTGTGCCAGCTTGTTCAAGTTGTCATTTCCTTATTGTGAAAGAGTTAGAAATGAAATGTGACTTTCCTATTTATCTTAAGTTACTTGTGAGGAGGAGATTATTCAAAGAATTTTTTTTTAAACCCTTACCTTCCATCTTGGAGTGTATTGGCTCCAAGGCAGAAGAGCAGTAAGGGTTAGGCAATGGGGGTCAACTAGAAAGTGGCTGAGGCCAGATTTGAACCTAGGACTTCCCTTCTCTAAGCCTGGCTTTCAATCCACTGAGATACCCAGCTGCCCCCCCAAAGAATGTTTTTATGAACTAAATGGGCTTAGCAAAGCAATGTCAATCTGTCTTTATGATCATTAAAAATACAAAAACTTTGCACTGAAAATCAGGTTATATAGGAAATTTGAAGTCTTTACTTCCTTTGAGAATGATGGTTTTCTACGCTTATTAGGGTCTGAGGTGTCTACATCGCTGTAGAAAAGTGGAATTCACTACATTTATATTAACTTAAGGGAGATAACTACAAGTAGCCAGGAAAAGATAACTTTGGTTAAATGAAGCAGAATGATCATTTCAGGGACAGTTTTTGTTAATGCGTTTTGCTTGATTGTTTCTAGACAATGAAAATGACAGTTAATATTTCTACAATCCTGTAGGGGTCACAGAACACTTCATATATGAAGGCTATTTAAAAATGTTAATTTACCTCACAGTTTTTAGAAAGGATATAATCTGAGTAAATCACAATGTTACGTTAACGTAGGAAAATGTATAATATGTGGAGGTTGGATTTTTCAAACATTAAGAAAAAAGAGAAAGAAAGAAAAGATTGAGACTGATTATACTAAGCCAAACAGTGTGAATAAAATAAGTGTGATAAAATCTGATTCTTCATTGATGCCTAACTATAGTTCTTAGGAGTTGACTATCATCAGACATTCAACTACAGAGATATCTATAAATGCAGCTTAACTAGAAATGAGTGAAAGGGAATTTTATAAGATTTTTTTTACAACCCTTCCCTTCTGCCTTAGAAACAATACATTGTATTGGTATATATAAGGAAGTAGATTGGTAAGGGCTAGGTAATGGGGGCCAAGTGACTTGCCCAGGGTCACACAGCTAAGAAGTTTCTAAGGTCACATTTGAACCCAGGACCTCCCATCTTCAGACCTGGTCTCAACCTATTGAGCTACCCAGCTGCCCTCTGAGATTTTGAAAAGGAATAGAGGAGTAGTAAATCTATATTTATATAGTAAATATATTTAGTAATTCTTTAAATGAATTTAATTCATTATTTATTTAAATTAGTTATTACTTTATATTATATGTGATATAATAATAAATAAATTATTAAGTTATTTAAATTAATAATTTAGTAAATCTAAATTACTATATGAGTAGTAAAAAATCTCTGGAATAAGTATAGCTATTTGGCCCAAAAGAAATCACTATTGACTCATTGACGGTGGTTTCAAAGTCTGGAAGGGACATGATGTTAATTGAAAATCCCTACAATGAAATGTTCATTCTCCAGTTGAGTCAGTAGTAAATGCCCCCACAGAATTTTTATTTTGCAGATAGGGTCTCACAGTAGGTGAGATGGTTTAAGTAAATAAATCACACCATTTTATGGGATTCACAAATATAAACAAACATGAAAGTTTCTTGTACCATCTAAGAAAACATGCCATGAGAGGTCTTTATTAGTGCTATTGAATTGTATTTTAATGACAGATTTAATAGCTTCTCAGGTTGTTCAGCAGATGTAAATACATTACAGGGACTTCTAGATTGTTTTTGCTACTATTTCATCTAGTGAACTACCTACCTATCCCACTGTTTAATTATTTGTTCATTCATTTGTTCAATATCCACCCATTAATTCACTCACAATGTATTCATTCATTTGCTCATTCATTTATTTATTTATTCCTTCAATTCTTTATTAGTTTATCTATTTATATATTGATTCCCTTACTTAATTTTCTGGCAGATTCAGAAAGAGATTTTTATAGCATTGCTAAAGAAGCAACGTGTTGAGCTGCCATGTTTCTCCTCTTTATAGCAATTTTAAAACCTGTTCTCTCTCCCTAAACCTATCAGAAAGTACTTACAGTGAGATTTGGTTTAGAGAATGGCAGTTTGGTTTTAGCTTTGTTTCCTATCTTCTGAAGGTTTTTCCTGGGACATCCTTACCCTAACTAGTTTAATGGCATAGTTTAATGGCCACAGGGCTCATATTACTTTCCCCAAATAGATCAGCATATGTTCACTGCAGTCAAATCAACAAAATTAAAATTCCAAATGAGGCGAACTGATAGTGAACAACTACTAGTTTTAAAAGTACTGTGCTTACGGCCATTTGGTAACCACCATGCCTGGCTCATTCCTCTATTGCTGCAGTGTAAGATTTATAAATGACATGTACTTGTACATACATGAACTAAACTTAAGAATCCCTCCTTCATGTAACATAACAATATATCACTAATAATTGGCATCTTCAGTTTTAAACAGAATTTAGCTGATTTTATTCATTTAAAATCCATCCAAATTTTAGTTGATGAAAGTGAATAGAAGCAATTGCACAATATTTTCTTATTGTGAACACAAATTATATGATATTAAAATTAATTGACTATAAGATTCTTGAAGTCAAAAGTATAGTTGAAAATTTTCACTTTTAAATTTAATTCACTGTTTTGATAATTTATCCTATCAATGTTGTTTGGCAAAGAATTTTAATATGTTGCAAAGATATATTTAACGTTAAACATGATTTTAAAAGTTACGTTTAAGTTTATGAGGTAAGTAGATCCTCATTTTCATTTCACTGTGATCCAGGCACTACACTATTTTTAACAGGCATTTAAAAATGATGGGATGGAAGTCATAACTGGTCAATGTAATGGCAAAATTTTACATGTATGGCCTCAGATATGGCACCTTTACATATGCTTTGGATATAGATAGGAAAGCACTAAAGCTTTAAGGACGCCTGAGGACCTAAGAATTATTACTAGCACCACCAGAGGCCACCTAACCACCTAACTTTGCATCCTAGGACACACTCGTAGACACACACTTAGATGCACACACTCACACTCACACAGATGTGTGTTTCTAAATATACATGGGTAGCCACAAATGAACTCAAAAATGTTCTCTTCCCCTCATGGTAGAATATTTTGGTTTTGCTATGACTGTAGGGAAGAAAAGTATAACTTAAAAATCAATAGCATGGAATTGGAATAAACCAGTAGAAGAAAGAAAATCTGTGCCAATAACAAATCTAATAGCTTTAGTATTTCTTGTGATTGATTGACTCTATACCTCACTTCCCAAAATGATGACCATATTCAAGCAATAAGCATTCATTAAACTGCCGTGGTATGCCAAGCACTCTAGATACTAGGATTACAAACCTAAATATAAAATCATTATTATAATTGAGGATCTTACAGAAGAGAAATAGTATAAAGATGACAGAAGCTTCACTTGCTGTTCTATATAATTCTTACATCCTTAGAATTCAAGAGCCAACGGGTAAATGTCCTCGTGTCACCTAGTTCATCTCTCTCTGTTATTTAGGAACTTGTAAGGGTTATATTAGTTTTTTAAAAGACCACCAAAAAGCAGCTTTTATGATTCCAGCCCAGTTCCTTTAAAGTAAAGATGAAGTCTTAGCCAAGGTTCAAACCTTTGTCCTTTCCATTCCATATATTCTAAGCTATTCACTAGTTTCTTCCATTACAATCTTTTTTTTAATTAAAAAAATTAATTTTTTAAAGAGACAAATCATGGAGCACTCATTATTAGACATAGTTTTACATAAAACATGATCAGGAACTAGAAACAACTCAAATAAAGAAATCATGTAGGAATGCTAAGGAAAAGAAGGAAGACAGTTAAATCTTTATTGTTCTTTGACTAATTTCATGGAATGACCACAGCTTATACCTTTTGTCTGATGCAGTGACACTCATCAATTTTTTGTTTCTTTTTCAGTAAGGGGGCATCATGGCTACTTGTGCCAAGTCTGCAGTGCCTGTACTCTGATCTCTGAATTGCCATCACAAAATATTTGAAGGGGATTCCCCAATCCCTGACTCTGTCAATCTGTCTCAGTTTCTTTCCCTGTCTCTGTTTGTCTTTTTCTTTTTCCCTCAAATTCTCCTTGACCTAGAATAAGGAAAGACACAAAAATATGAGGAGCTTGCTCTTTGGGTATTATGTTGGTTCTAGAAGCAAAAGAACCTTGAGCCTCTCTCCACCTGGAGACATTAAACACCATTTCTCTCCTTCAGCAGTGAATTCCCGTTCCAGTTCTGTAACTATTCCAAAAAGTGCTCCTTCACCATATAGTTAGTGGAGTGGAACCACTTCCAGAATGTCTGCACCCGCTTCAAATCTCTGTGAGAAATATCTATAACACCGTCATGTCTTCTGAAAGCAAGCTCCTTAGCCTTTCCCATTTGGGAAATAACACTGTAGTATAATAATATAATTAATAATATCTACGATAAAAGTAAAGAAGAAGATTGTTTTTCAATCATTTTAGTCATGTCTGATTCATCATGACCCCATTTGGGGATTTTTTGACAGAGATATTGAAGTAGTTTGCCATTTCCTTCTCCAACTCTTATTTGCAAACCTTTCTCAATTAAATTGATCTGCTTTGGTTGTTGTGGTTTTTATTTTCATTGTTTCTGACTCTTCATGACCCAAAGGGGACTTTCTTGGAAAAGATACTGGAGAGGTTCACCATTCCTTCTCTAGTTCATTTTATAAATGAAGAGCTGAGGCAAAAAGATTTATTAAGGGACTTTCCCAGAGTCACATAGCTAGTAAATAGTTGAAGAGTCTTCCTGACTCCAGGCCAGTGCTCTATTCATTGTATCATCTAGTTGCTATAGTAGTAGTTGTTGTAATAGTAGTAGTAGTAGTAATACTATATAGCTAGTACAATAGATTATGGATATAAAAGACCCAGAAAAGGGCACATATGCATGCATGTCTATGCATATGAGAGTTAGGTTGACAGTGATTAGAGAGGCAAGGTCTTGATCCAAGTTCTACCTCTAAAATTAATAGATACGGGACCCTTGGCAAGTCACTTCATATCTTGCATGGAAGTGCATTAGTAGAGGGAATTTCTTCATCCAGAAATTTAAATGTAGTTATGAAATCATAGGTCCAGTCATTTTCCTGTTAGTGTATACATGTACTTTTGTGTATTTTTCTCATCATAAAGAAATACAAAAGTTGAATGTTTTTGTTTGTTTTTTGTTTGACTTGGGCTTTTTTTGTTTTTGTTTGACTTGAATGTTTTTGTTTGACTTTCAGGGGACAGATTGATATTTTCTTAATCCTATCATTTTCACTAGCACAAACTTTGATAACATCATAATTTTGTGGACTTGCCTTACTTCATATGATATTTAAAGATAAAACAAAATGCTGCATAGCCCTGACATACATAGAATATTTTTATGGAGCTTATACCTGAGAAATAATCAACCTGCAAGATGACCTTATAGAACATATAGGCTTAGCACAACACAAATAAAATCACTGAAAGCACATATATTTTATAGACCCAGACAAAAGCATGACAACATTCATTTGCCAAAAGAGTAATCTGGACCGTTAAAACTCACACTTGAATTACTCTATATTATATAGATATCAGATTTTATGCATATTAACATACTCAAAGTAGAAGTAGTCTGATGTAAAGACACAGGTAGTTCTTGGAGACAGGAAGATTCAAATCCTACATCCGAGAATAGATTGTTCGACCCTGAGCAAGTTACTTACCTACTTTGTCTTACAGGCAACTTTCTAGTTTTTCTTTAATGTCATAGACTGTTACCTTTGTGAAATGAGCATCTGCACTGAAGAAATTAACTGACTGAGATAAATCACACCAAGAGTTTTTATATTTAAAATATTTTCTAACATAACTCCTTTATTTGAACAAATCCAGCAGGTGAAAGCCCGTATTTATTTAATAACACATTCTTAATTTTTATAAGGTCATATTAACAAAATAAAATATTTACTCTGGTACTTAATTAAAAATTTTGATTTGCATGCAAGCTTTCAGTAATACATCTCTTAGAGCAGCTGAGATATATCTATACTATACCTTTATAAGCATATTCTTTTGTTTGGCTTTTTATTCAAATTCATATGTTATAATACTGTTATGGCATATAAAAGCAAATGTCTCTTTAACTCATAGTTGGAAGTCATGTTCTTTTGTTTTAAAGTATATTACTTTAAAAAGTGAGCCACATATATATGTATATTTAAAGTGATGCCTTTTCTTAATATTTGCCTTTTATTCTATTTTAGTTTTTCTCAACTTTTTTTATTAATGGGAAGAATGATAGAATATACTTGTAATTCCTCTTGCTAATGGGAGAATAAGGATGATAGATCACTTGAGCTTAGTTGGATAGTAGTAATTTGCTAAATTTAAAGGAATTTCTTAATATTTGTCACTATTATGTTGACTACCAGGAAGAGGAAGCTTCTTAAGTAAGGTTGAACTGGCCAACGTGGAAAAAATGGAGTTGGTCAAAACTCTGCTAGGTAGGGAAACTCAGTTTCCAATAATTCAGTGAAAAATAAATCAAATAAAAAAACAAGAAAATAATAAAAGAATAGAAGGAGATGTTTTGTTTTCCATCTCTGCCTCAGCATCTCAAAAATCATAAGATCTTACAGAAATAGAAGTGGGCCTAACACCAACTGCTCCCACTTATGGGCCAGAAGCCCAGCTGTTAATTACCATTTCCTTTTCTAAGGATGATGGGCAAAAAAAGGGGGAAAAATGAGTGAACTCAACTCTAGAAAACATTGCAGTTAGAAACCCAGTCTGATAAAAAGATAATTAATTTTTTTCCTCTATGAAAGCTATGTACAAGCAGAAAATATGTTTTACCTAAACCCAGAATTGTTGGAGGAAGGAAATTTCCTAATGTTTCAAATTCTGCAGGTGGTAATGGGAATGGAGGTACATCAATGGTTAAAATTTGTAAAATGCCTAGTTATTACCATACTGAGCATGTGCCTTGTAGGCTGTTGTCATGGCAAAAAGCCTTTCATTCAGCATGCAAGGGTACTGTAAGCAAACATCAGACCTAGCCCTGCTTTGATCATCCTTATTGGCCATCATTGAGTAAAAAAAGTGGTTTTCCTGAAGCAAATGGAGTAGCTTGCCACTTGTAACAGGATGCCTGGCTATTGACCTTGTTCTTCTGTAAAAAATACACCAGAAATTTGTCTTTGACACTTCCACAAGGGCTTATATTTTGGGGTGAATATTCCAAAGTATCTTACTGATGCATACTTTAAGAATAGGAGGCTGTGTAAACCTAGACACCAAAGAAATAATCTTGACACAGAAAAAGGGAAATGAGTGTACAAAGCAGTGCAAGATTGATTTTTTAAAAAGTAGACTCGCTTATACTCACAAATGAGAAAATTTTCTCAACTCCATGACTAACTGCACTCCGTTAGTAGTCTCTTCACTGCAGTAGATTTTATCCTCCAAAAATGTTGTTGTGAATAAAGAACTCATTAAAATATTGAGACTAAGTAAGAAAAAGTCAGAAAATAAAATAAAATCTTCTGGAGGAGAAGGGATCCATAATAAATAATTATCCAAAATTTATTCAAGTTAGAATTCTGGATTATATGTAAATTAGCTTTCACTTATTTCACAAATTTTGGTACAACAAAAACCTTTAGAAAGGAGATCAGGTGACCTGAGTTCCCCTTTCCTTTCTTATACTGTATATCTCTAGTCATTTGAACAAGATATATTACCTGTCCATGTTTCAGTTACTTCATAAAATGAAGGAGACAGACAAGATAATGTCTCAAATCCTTGCCAACTCTAATATTCTAATTATTGGTCTTAGAAAAGCTGCTTAGAAATGTGTTGCATGTCAGGGTTGGGATTAAAAATAAATTATATCAGTAATAACAGTAAGAATCCCCTGCATTTACATTATACTTTTAACTTTAAAAAGCTTTTATGTAGGCTATTCATTTCCTCAAATTATTCATTCTGACTCTGGATAATAGAAAATGTGGATGAGACAAGATTCCTACTATATTATTTCTTTTTTTTTTCTTTTATACTAATGGAGGAAATTCAGTAACCTTCACACTTGGTTTGAATGAAAAAAATCTGGAAGCATCTAAGCACTAAGCTTTGATCATAGAAAGAACTAAATAAATATTGAATGAATGAGTGAATGAAAAATAGACTTAGTAGCTCTATACAGTTTTTTGACTCACTGCAATTCCAGTCTTAAAATATGTGTCTTAAGTAATAATCAGGCTGTTATAACTGAGATTTAATAACTATGGGAGAGAGAGAGAGAGAGAGAGAGAGAGAGAGAGAGAGAGAGAGAGAGAGAGAGAGAGAGAGAGAGAGAGAGAGAGAGAGAGAGAGAGAGAGAATTGACAAATATTCCCTGGAAAATTCCCAAAAAAGAAACAACACAACTTTTAATAATAAAAATTAGCACTTATATAGCACCTACTATGTGACAGAAACCATGCTAAATATTTTAGAAATCTATCTGATAGGAAAATTATGAAAGAATATTACAAGGATAAAATCACCTTTTGTTGAGATTTGAGGAAATAAGAAACATTTAAAAAAGAAATCTGAGAATGGGGATTACCCTTACTTCAGAACTTAAATGGGCTTGTGATCATTACAGTAGATGCTTCCCTTCAGTGCCTTCTTATCCTGTAGGGTTCTTCTCTAGGTTCTTTTGTAAATCTTGAACAAAGGATGTAGCTGACACCCTGGAGGACATTTCATTGAATTTTTAATAGTATGTGTGGACTACTGCTGTACTCCGACTGTACCTTTGCTCTCATTCCATGACTGACCCACCTCTTTTTTCCAGTGATAAAGTTTCATGATTTTAGAGTTTATCTTCTTAGATTCACGTTATCATTAATAATTTAGTGTAGCCATCTTATATCCACTCTGTATCTTTTACATGGTCTTTAGAATGGATTCAACATTGATAAATATTTTTGGAAAATACTGTCATGAAGGTCATAGAAGCCTTGGTGAATTAAATTATCCCAAGAGTACAAGGAATATATGATCCCAGATCTAGAAGAAAAGCGAGAGGAAGTCAAATTTAACCTTCTCATTGTACTGATAAGAAAATTTGAATCTTGAAGATATTAAGTGACTTGCCCAAGGACAGAGAAATAGTAATCTTCAGATGTGATTGGAAACAAGGCCCTCTAACAGAAGAGCCAATGGATTTTTCCTGTTCCACAGATCAGTTAGTGGGACACATTTAATTGCATCATTGTATGAACTGTGGAGCATTGCCCTGCTTTATATTTTGTAGACTTGTCATTTGATATCATTTGCTTTCTTTTCCTCTTCTAGACTGGCAGATTGCTACTCTGGCCTTACTCTTGGGTGGTGCTGCCATCATTCTCATTGCCTTCCTGGTTGGTTTGATATCAATCTGTGTGGGATCTCGGAGACGTTTCTATAGACCAGTTGCAGTCATGCTTTTTGCTGCAGGTAAATATATTCATAATTTCCATGTCTGTATTAAAGTTTCATGAGCCTATCTACATCTTCATTGCCTGTGGAGAAGTAGCATACCTATATTACACCAAAATTGGTGACATATGTAATGTCTTAAAATAAATTGGATTAGGCATTAGCGGATTATTAGTTTTTTAGTATGATAAATATTTTAATAAGCACAAGTTATAAACTTTTGAACAAAATATGAACAAATAAAATCCCTTGAATGTATTGTCTGCATTAGTATTGTAACAGATTTGTTTACTGAAAGCCTTTTCAAAAATTTTTCTTAGAGAAGATTTTATTTGTGACTGTCCTTTTGGTCTTACTGAAATCTTATTAATCACTATTCATTTTTCTCTATGGCATGCCATTGAATGTAATTCAGTATGAAAATAAATGTTTTTTTCCCACCCCAAACCACCAAAAAGTCAGCTGTGATGTTAATTAATACATGCTCATTAATTTAACAACTTTCACAATATGAAACTTTGCCTAGATTAAAACAACACCAATGAATGGATGTTAAAAATGACAGGGCAATATTTAAAAAGAGCTTCACTGACTAAGAAAAAAGTGAGCCATTTTTCAAATGAGATTTTCAATTTCCAATAATAATGATCTGAAATATATTCCTTTGTATCCTGAGGTGACTTCCCTTCTTCCTGTCAATCACGTTGATGTCAAAACCAATGTTATCAGCTATCCAGTAGCCAAAAATGAATAAACTGATAGAGCCATGTAAACTGCTACATGGATTTTTAAAAGCATTTAAATTATAGGAATAGACGGATTCTTGAATTTGAAGGGTATCCAGAACATAAAAGAAAGAGAAAAAAAAAGGGGGAAATGATGAAGTGTTCTGCTGCCCCCTACCGTTTATGTTCATTGTTTTACTCCAGACAGTTCAATGGAAGGGAAATTTCTTCAGTGTCAAGAAGGATTCTTATGGAGGACAATATAGTTCAGCCACAACATTTTGCAGATAAGAAAACTGCATCCCAGAGATGTAAAGTTATTAGTTACAGATCGCAAACACGGGAGATCCAAAATGAGAGGCTTAAAGCAACACTGATGTAAATTTAGAGGGGAACTTTCCTACTTACCAATTAGGAAACTGAATTTTAAGACCTGAAGTGACTTCACCAAAGTTTCACAGGTAACATACAGTAGATTAAGGACTTAGCTACATATCTTCCAGGAGTCATTTCATCATCAAGGGAGTTAATTAACTTTAATTAACTTCAAAATTATAATTTTCTATTTTATTATATCATTATTATTAATACTGGAAATAATAGTGGCCATTTAATTATTATTTATTAAAACAACTTCCATTTCACTAAACAGAAGTACTACAGAAGCACTACAGAAGAATTACAAGTTGATAAAAAGAATTTCTAAGTCCAGGAAACAAAATTCTCCTATGACTAATTTAATAAACATTAATAGGCCCCCAAAGCCCTAGAACTGAAACCTAGTTTTGGCTTTGAGGCACATTCTGATTCTAACACTCATGAGTAAAATGAAATAATGTGGATCTCCCCAGAAGTCCATTTTAACCAAATTTGATCTTTATTGCTATTTATGGTTTGCTTTTTTAAGTACACAGAGATACAATTATTGCCATCATTAATATTATATGTTAAAGTCTCATTGTTTGGGTACATGTCATATATGTAAACATATGTTATCTATGTGTATACATAGGTGTATTGTAAATATATACATATATGGAGAGAGAGAAAAAGAAAGTTAATTTTTTCACAGTATGATATTCCATGCTAGGCAAGTAAAAAAAAAATGTACATCTTTTAGTGACTTTCACTTAGCCTTTGACTTCATCTTTAATAACCATGAAGGTATGATGAGGTGAAAAAATCATCACCTGTATAAAACATTATTTGTCATAAAAATTCTAGTTTTCAAATTCTCTTTCAAAGAAAATTCTATGCTCTTTCATATGCAGCTTAAAATGAAATATGGCTTTCCTTTTTTCCATAGCTTTGTTTTCAAATAACCTATTATTATGTAATGCAACATGAGCTAGCGGAAATTGTGCTATGAAGGCAGGAGACCTGGGTTCAAACCCCAGTTTGTAACATGTAGTAGATTTGTTAATATGGATAAATCACTTTCTTTCTCTATAGTTTAGTTTCCCTATCCCAGCAATGCTTTCATAAAGAGAAGTGCTGTGAAAGTCTAAAAGGATAATTTATCTATGCATTAATAAGAAAATAAGACTCTTTAAAAGTTAGTTTAGGGGGCAGCTGGGTAGCTCAGTGGATTGAGAACCAGGCCTAGGTCCTCGGTTCAAATCTGGCCTCAGACATTTCCCAGCTGTGTGATCCTGGGCAAGTCACTTAATCCCCATTGCCTAGCCCTTACCACTCTTCTGCCTTGGAGTCAATACACAATATTGACTTCAAAACAGAAGATAAGGGTCTTAAAAATTTTTTTTAAAGTTAATTTAATAAAAGTTGTGTGAGAATAAGAACTTGATACTGTTTCCACAACAAATCTTAATTACTAATTAATTAATTTCGGGGACTTTATTAATTCACCTAGCCTTTTTCAAACAATGATAACCCAAACTCAAAATTATAATAGAATCATTCAAATATAGTATCTTTATAATGCTGTCACTTCATTTAACTCAATATCTTTTGACAGGCTGTGAATATATGAGCTCTAGAATGAATCATTAACTTTGGGCTTATTATGCATTTAAACGGGGTAGAACTTCATGGTTATTTGTAACACAGCAGGTCAGACTTTCCCTTTCTATTTGGAGAATATCATTAAAAGTACTTGTAGCTGATTCCTGGAAAATATATTCATTAAAATACATCCATCATGTTCCTATGGGCAAAATGAAGGCGAGAATAGGAAAATCTGCTCACTAAAAATGAGGCAAGGTCAAAAAATGCTTTCTCCTAAAGGCACTAAAGTAATGTACCTATTATTATTGATGTTATATGTGAAAAGTATTGGGGTGGCGATACCTGATTAAAATGCTGTCTGCTTCTTCCTATCTGTGTGACAGTGGATGAGTTCCTTAATCCGTCTCAGTTTCAGACTCAAGAATAAAAGGAAATGACTGAACTGGTTACCCAGCCCCCAAGTATACTCCATCTCCTATCTTCTACATTTTGCATTTGCTTTCCTGCATATCCACCCTTATATGAGGAAACTTCAACATTTTGATGATTCTCCCTCCAACAATGTAACCAGTCAGTTCCTCAACTTAGTCACCTCCACTCCATCTCATTCCATCATCAACAAATACCCCATGACCATATTAAAGAATTCCAAAATATTTATATATATATATATATATTTTTTTACTGAGCATAATCTCTTGTCTAACTCTCCTGTCTTCCCTTACTAAACCCTGCTTTCCCTCCACAATATATTTTCCAATTCCTTGACTCCTTAATTTTCTTCTAAGCCTCTCTTGCATGAGCCACTCTTTCTTTCCCTATCTTAAACCTTTGATGAACCATTCTACATTGTCCTCTTCTCCTAAGACCCTTGTACCCTTATTTATCACCAGTCATACCCTGACAAGCTTCAGGCTTGATCTGTTCCCAATACCCATCACTCGTGTTCCCACACATGTGCTCCTGAGGGAAGGCAAGGATCATACAATGCTTCTGGTTAAACTCCCTAACAGGACCATCTATAAATAATGCCTTAATTTTCTGTCTTTCATTCTCTTAATCACCTACAATCCAACTTTTGGCCTCATCCAAACTACTTTCTCCTAAATACCCAATGAACTCTTCATTGCCATATTCATTCCTGTTTTTTTCTCAGTCCTTATTCTTCTTTGCTTCTCTTCAGCTTTTGAAATTTGGTCACTCTCTTCTCCTTGATATCCTATGGTAAGAATTAAAATTCAGAGACTGGCCTTAAATTTAATAATTTGATTAAATCAAAAGTAGCAGGAGGAAGAAGAGGGGAAAGCAGGAGAGAGAGTGGAAGAGTACTCTCCTTATTGCTGCCTTAGCTGATTATCCTCAGGTCAACATAATGGTGTATTCGCTGCACTCACCACTCACCAGCAGGTCCAGCCAGCATCATCAACACCCAAGCCAAGAGAGCACTTCCTCTTCTCCCTGGTCATAGAAAATCCCCTTCCCACTAACTTTCCGCCCAGGAACTCGCACACATCACATCTCAGGAACCAGACATGGCTTTTCAATTCGCCTGAGCTGCCCAGTAGAGAGCAGTCCAAGGGCCTAAGCTCTACTTCCTGTCTTGTGACTCTTAGCTTCCCTTTTCCAGCCCCTGGTCTATAGCTCAATTTACACAGTGGTATCTGCCAGGGCGACAGGAGATGACGTCAAGAGAGTGACGCAGGAGAGAGAGACATTTACTTCAGACACGGTGCTGGCTAGTTTTTTTTCAAGACATCCCTCTCTCCCGATTTTCCACCTACCTATAAGGTTGACCCTTTGTCTTCTTTGCTGAATTCACCCTTGGGTCCTGACTTCTAGGCTTATGGGTCCTCCTCTTGTCTCCCTCTATACCACTTCCATTTGAGTTCTCATTTAATTATATGCATTTAATTATTATCTCCATGATTCTCAAATATACTGCTCTCTATGCTGCTTTTTATTTTCCATGGTGACTGCCAGGTCTTGCATCTCTACTTGTCTTTCCAACATCTTGAACTGAGATACCCTTTAGATATCTTAAAACTCAACATGGTTAAAGCTGAAACTTATGACCTTTTCCCCCCAAACACTACCCACCTCTAAACTTCTTTATTACTATGAAGTGTTTCACCATTCACCCAGTTTCCCAGGCTCACAACTTAGACACATGCTCAATTCCTCACTGCCTCCCACTTTCCATAACCAAGGTGTTGCTAAGACTTCTTAATTTCTCCTTTGCAACATCTCTGGAATACACCGTTTCTCTCCTCTTATACTTTGCCTATTCAATAAGCTCCAATGAAACTTTTTTTTTTTAAGCCTTATCTTTTGTCTTAAAATTAAGTGGTAAATTTGAGATTCTGTGACTTGCCCAGGATCACTCTGCTAGGAAGTATATAAAACTCAGTTTGAAACCAGGATCTCTTATCTACAGTCTCTGGCTCTGTATTTATGGAGTCATCTAGCTGCCCCATTCCAATGAATTCTTAACACCTCTAGGATCAAATATAAAATCCTCAAGCATTCAAAATTCTTCAGTTTTTCAATCTGTTCACAGCTGATTTCACACACCAACCTCTCTTCCACCCAGTTATATAAGCTCCCTTGCTGTTCCACAAATAAGACATTCCATCTCTCAGCTCCAGTTATTTTCTCTGACTCTCATCCATGTCGGCAATACTTGTCCTTTCTCATCTCGACCTCATGGCCTCATTAGAGTCCCTGGAATCCTCAATGAAATCTCATTTACTACAGGAAGCCTTTCCCAACCCCTCTTATTTTTAGTGTCTTCTCTTCTTTCTGTTAATTATTTACTGTTTCTCCTGTAAATAGCTTTTAAAATAGATTTGGTTGCTTCTTGTCCCTCTCATTAGATAGTGAGCTCCTGAAAATTAGGGACAGTCCTTTGGCTCTTTTTTTTTATCTCCAGTGCTTACTACATTATAGGTACTTAAATGATTACTGACTGGCTGACTAGACATTTGTTGACTCTTCACCAATTTATCCCTAAGGGTCTCTAAAGCCTATGACAATGCAATATGTGCCAGCCTCTCTTCAATCTGTAAAATAATTCCCCCTTGACAATGGGATAATTTAGCCTCAAAAGGTCTTCAATCAGGCGTAATCCATCAACTGCTGAGCTGTCCATTTTATTTGTAGACAATATTAGTTATTGGGAATCTTTCCTTTGTGTCATGCCTAAATCCTACTTTTTTGACCTTCAGTTTTTTCTTAATTTTGCAACATGGAGCCAAGTAGGAAAAGTCTATACCTATGTATGCATGCCCTTCAAGTAGCTGATGAATTTCCAGTTGCTATCATGTCCTGCCTTAAGTTTCTATATATAGACTAAATATTTTCATATGTCATGATCTATGCTTCACTCACCATCTTTAGCACTCTCTTCTGGACTTCCTGCTTCTTATCTAAGTCCTTCTTAAGGATATGATACCTAGAAATAAACAGAGCTCTGCAGATGTGTTCTGATCATGAAAGAGCTCATCACCTCCTTTATTCCAGCCTACATCTTTCAGTGTAGCCTAATGTCTTTGATGGTCACATCCATAGCTTGGTACACTTACTAAGATATCTGTGGAAGGGTCAGCTCACAAAAATGTTAATTGGTCCAGGAAGTATTATTATTGTTTACATATTGATTGGTGTGCCTGTATAATGTATTACTCAAATATATTTGCATAAGGCTCTCCTTTTTATCAGAAAGTCATAACTGAATTCTCTGTCCTAAGCACAAAGCATCTGATAATCATTTTCTACCAAAAAGTAAGGGCATATAGGGCATATAGGATAGAGCCCCTGGGCATATAGGATAGAGCCCAAAATAATCTCACTAAAATATTTTTGAGGAAATTTGACTCCACAAATCAGTCCATAAATATGGATCCATGAATTCAGAAATGATAAACACAACTAATTAAAAATATTTTTCTGGTTATTCAAAGGAGTAAAATTATCATGCCTATTAGACACTGAACACACTTCTCAATTAATTCTAAGCTTCCCTGGAAGTAAAGGGAATAAGAAGGTATATTGTCCCTTCCTATTAACACTATAATTTTTCATTTTGTAAGAAAAGAGACACCAATCCCAATATCTCTGTTGTGGGTTTTAAAATTAATAACCAATAACTAAATGTTATATTTTTATAAAGTTTTATTAATAATAACTAAAACAAAAGAATTGCCTGACTTCAACCTGGTTGCAGACAGGTCCAAGAGAGGAAGATGGAGGAGTTACAGCCACTTAAATACAATCACACAAAATGCGGGGACACAGGAAAAGGGAATTTTGGGAAATTTTAAAGGACTTGTGGGGGATGAAGTACAAAAACTCAAAAAACTCCATTTATACACTGTGTTCACAGTAAAGTACAGGATCATTGTCCTAGAGATCACGGGTGGAGATCTGAGGTAGAATCCAAATAAATAGGCAAAATACGTTCTCTATTCTTACTCCTAGCTTTTTACCCACTTTGTGTTTTTCTGACTCCCACTAAGAAATTCACCACATTGTGTAAAAATAGAGAGACTGTGTTTGTTCCATGCAATCACTGGATCAACATGCCACATACATATCTGGAAATCTCAAAGTGTAGAGGAAATAAAGTCTCTTCTTCCCCATAGCCTAGTGTTAACATGAAGACTTCTCTGTACACTTACGATCCCAGGTAAAAAGAAATAATGGACAGATAGGTGACACAGTGGATAGAGCACTGTTTCTGGAGTTAGTAAGACTTGAGTTCAAATCCATTCTCAGACACATATTAATTGTGTGATCATGGGCAAGTCATTGCACTGTGTTTGTTTCCATATCCTTATCTTTAAAATGAGCTGGAGAAGGAAATGGCGAATTACTTTAGCATCTTTGCCAAGAAAACCCCAAATGGGAGCATGGAAAGTTGAATATGAATGAAATAACTAAAGAATAAAAAAGGAAAGAAATGGATGACTTCATATTAATTACCTCTTCCCTATATCATGAATATGGAGATGAAAAAAATACTCAGGGGTTCCTGATTCCTACCTACCTTTTTTTTCTTCCCTAACGTGAGACATTACATGACTTGATTAGCATCATACAGCTAGTATGTATCTGAGGCAAGATTTGAATCCATGATGACATGCTGACTTCAAACCTCACATTTCTCTTACTATGCCACTCAAATTCCCAGCAAATGCCAAGAAATAACTAAAGGTGGTATGTCAGGTAAATCAGGCTAGAAGTCAGTAGGTATAGATGCTCATCTGAGTTATATTATGTATAAGCTTCAGTGAGTTGAATCCATTACCCAATTGGCAAATTTATGTGACTGAGTTGTAAGGAAAGGTCTTTCAAGTCCTAAAATTAGGCAAATTAATAAGATTTTTCATGAGTGATTCAGTCTGTATGAGTCTGGTGTATTTAAGTGATGTGCTGATAAATACACTCAAACAATAATAGAAACAATATACTCTTAAGTTTAAACTCCATTATTGACATTTTCTATAGTCTAGATAATTAATAAAACAATAATTCAAGCCTTAATTGGTAGTGTTTTCTGTTATCTCTATATTCAAACTGAAAAATGTAATAATCATCTCTTATAAGCCTATTTGAGCTGCCTCCTTCCCTATTATCTGTAACTGTCTATTATTCTCCAATAATTAGGAAATGCAATTTTAAATATTGACATTTTTCATAATTTTCCATAGAAAACTCATTTGTAAGCTTTGAATATTTTCCCTATTTCTAGGAAAACTGTTTATTAAATTGAAGTGATAATTTATACTAGGAAAACAGAATTTACATATTTTTATTAAATGAAGAAAAAAAACTTGTCATAACTAGATTATTTTAAAAAAATTTTAGCATTTATTTCATCATGTACATTTTTCTATGATCCCAGAGAGTCCATAAAATTCAAAAATATAATTCAGACCCATAATTTTAATATGTTAATATTATCTCTATAATAATAATAATATTTCATTTCTAATGAAAGTTATCTCTAAATAACTTTACAGATATCTATGCCAGTTGAGCCTTCTGTAGTCATGTTCCCTTGTTCCACAAAGGGAAAGCTATGTAACTATATAACCATACCTCAGAGGCCAAATATTTGCTTACGTAAAGCACACTGAGATGGATTTTAAAAGCAATCACTGTAAATACTACATTCTAGAGTAAATAGTTACTCCCAAAATGAAATGGAATACAAAATTTCATAGTATTATCCCTAATTCATTCCCATATTAGTTGATAACCAGGCAATAGCAGTAATTATTTTAAATCATTATATGGTGGTTATTCATAGGTCCATGTGGAATGTGTTATTTGTTTTAATTCAGTTTCTGTTAGACTTTGTAACTAAAGAAATGCATCTCGATTATCCTTATTATAAAATTTAAAATTCCCTTTTTGAGATAATAGTAGTAGCCAGTGTATGTGATTTCATTGTTGTGGGGGAATTTCCTGGTATGATCAATTCTCTTCTTTGATGCAGCTGGACAACTCAAGTATAAGTCTGAGAGTTCTATGGGGGCACCACAAAGTTGTGTAACCTGTTTAGGTCATATATTGTATCAAAATCAGCATCTGAGCTCATGTCTTCTTGTATAATACCAGCCTACCAACTACCATATCATTATGACTTGAATTATAATATGTGATCAAATTTGATTCATTGCTAAGTTTAAGATCATATTCTGTGAAACTGCCTTCTTTCTTGTAGAGACATATAGAGGTACAAAGACAACTGGAAATTTGAAAAACATGATTTTTTATTTTAACATCTTCTTACTAAAATTATTTAAATAATGGGTTTGTATCATATTTGTACATAGGAAATCTAAAATCCATATCAAAGCTTTCCATAAGCACAAGTAAGATTTCATTCATATTTTGGATAATCACTTGGACTGCAGAGAAGGACTTATTTTCATGAAGAAATTTGCCCGTTCTAATTAAATTTGTTGGCATCTGAGTGGCAAACTTTCTCAAGAATTTGTTTGTCAGTATAATTAAAATACTCAGAGATAATTCTCACTTAAGGATCGGAAGTTATACCTTAGAGAACATAATGATTTTTAAGTATCCTTCCTTTGAGAATTTAATCTATTCCAATAATATTTACTCAGAGAGAAGAGACATTTCAAAATGTATTCTTTTCAGCATGGAAAAAAAAAAGGCTCAGTGATTGGGAAAGAAAGTATTGCCACTTTGCTTTGGTGACAACTCATTCAGAAATCTTTCCAAGACTTTATAAGAACATAAATCATAATGGGAATGATGACCTTTTGCTGACAATTTGATTGAGTAGAAGAGTCAGTTCTCTTGTATGATTAAACAGGTTTCCTCTCATGATGTTGTCCCTTCCATAAAGGTTAATGAACTGTGTCCATTGCTAGATTGCAGTTTGCTTTCCTGTTCTACTCTCTTAGAATTTGATACTTTTTTTTTAACTTTCCTGAGATTTATGGATTCTCAAAAGCAATGTAGTTAACAAGTATTTACTGAATACTTACATTGTGTATTTATTTCAGAAAGATTTGTATTTCTTTAAAAAATCACAGACAAGTGAGACTTTCTCACATGTATGTAATGATCCTTTATAAGAAAATATACAATAAATTATGCAACCTATGCAAGCTGTGACACTGTTCAGTGCACAGGGCTTCCTATCAGCAGTCCTTGCTTTCAGCTGTCTGTGGACTTGGAGAGACTAAATGCTCATAAAAGTCTCCAGTGACAGAGTCAACATTTAAGCACAGAAATGATGCTAAGTTAAAGAGATGAACCATTTGGTGTGAGAAATAGTATCAGATGAAGAGCTGCCATTGCAGGGCATGCAATGTCAATTTCTCAATGAATTCACAAATTGTGCATCTTTAGGAAGGGTAATGAGAAAAGGGTCTCATTCATAGGCAAAATAGCAAAGAATAAGGAAAAGATTCTTGCTTTACCTTTTACCCCACCCTACTTGTTACCTTAAAAAGCTGAAGCTGTATTCAGGATGGGTCCCCTAGGGATAAGAATGTTGGAGTCTGATAATTCCTCTACTGGGACCCATTGCCACCATCTAGTCTTTTTTTTTTTCTTTAGGGAGGAGAATTTTGGAGGGCAGAGACTGTCCAGAAATTTGATTCCTCTAATTTCTTAGCACAAAACTAGGTCCATAGTTAACTTTGTATAGTTAACTGCCCCTTGAATTGAACAGAATAAATAAAGAAATAATAAATAGAAGCATATTGCCTATGATGAACTAAGGCTTTAGTAGATAATGTAAACCACATGGATCAAATGTTTTGGTTTGTAATTGTCCTTTTTTTTTATTTGAACACATTCTAGAATTCTAGAAATAGAATTATTTAAGGAATGCTCTTGCATCATATTGGCACATAGGACACCTCAAATTTGTGCCAGAACAATTGATTAGCACACACAAGATTGATTTAAAAAATTAGTAAATATTTGGACTGGAGAGAGGCTCTTATTTTCCATGAAGAAATTTGCCCATTCCATTAAAGTACAATGAATAGAATTAACAAGGACAAAGTGATATGTAGCATAAAAATGAATGTGGAGTGATGACACCGTTTTCCTCAAAAGGTAAGTGTAGAGTCTAATTTTGAGGTAGGTAAGAGGCATAAATGACAGAGAAAAGGAAGGACATTTCAAGGAAGTGAAGGGGCATGGGAAAAGGCTTTGAGGTGGTAATTTTGCAAGTCATACATATTGGGAAACCAATGGTAACTGGGTTGTCAGTTTGAAATGCAGAGAGAGTTTCAAAGGAGATGAGAGAGATCTGAATGAGCAATGATACAAACTAATGTGATAGGCTAAGCAGTTTGGAAATGTTCACTGAGAATGAATTTAAGCTCCCTCATTTGTGAATAGCATAAAATAGGGAAAGGGATTGTTGCTGGACTTTTCCCCTTCGCAATCAAATCAGTAATCGTTCAGTTTCTACAGTCCATGAATTGTGCTAAATTCTGTGGATACAAATTTAATGAATGAAACAATCTCTAGTAGTAAGGAGCTCACATACTAATGGGGAAGATAATGAGGTATTATAGACTTATATAGTAATAATGGGTATATATATATACCAGAATAAATGTTGTAAACATATTTATACTATAAAAAATAAAAAGTAGGCTATTTGGGGAGAGTGAGAAGTAGAAATTGGGAAAGGCTTCAAATAAAATATAGTGAATATGATGCGCCTTAAAGGAAGAGAGATATTTTATGATGCAGACATTAGGAAGGAATGTGTTCTAGGCTTAGAGAACGTCCAGTGCAAAGGTCTAGAGAAGGAAGTGCAGGTAATGAATGGAAAGAAGGCTACAGGGATTGGATTGCACAATATGTGAGAGGCTATCATGAGGCCAATAAGTCAGGAGAGATGAGGCTTGGGACCAGGTTTTGAGGGGCTTTGAAAGCTAAACAGAGGAGCTTCCATTTGATCCTAGAGGAAAATGGAAACTATTAAAATTCATTGAGTAGGGTGAAATCTGACTTGAAGGCAAAGCATTTAGGCAGCAGTGTTCAGGATGGACTAGAGGAAAGACACCAATCAGGAAGCTATTTTGTTCATCCAGGTAAAGGAGGTTAAAGATCTGAACTAATGTAGTAGGTGCATTGGTAGAGAAGGGATGGAATATAAAAAGGAAAATTCTTCCTTCTTCTTAAAACAGCGTTAGGTATGATTTATAGTTATTTTAAAATGTTAAGTGAATTCCAATTAATTTTGTTTTGAAAATTTCAACATGCTACTTGGGATAATTAGAGAACTTGGGAAGGGACAAAGCCAGAAGTGAGAAGTAATAGCTCAAGAGTTCCAAATGATATATTTAGTAATAGTAACTTTTCTTTCTTTAAAAGACATTGTGAATGGGGGCAGCTGGGTGGCTCAGTGGATTGAGAGCCAGGCCTAGAGATGGGAGGTTCTGGGTTCAAATTTGATGTCAGATACTTCCTAGCTGTGTGACCCTGGGCAAGTCACTTACCCCCCATTGCCTAGCTCTTAACGCCCTTCTGCCTTGGCACCAATCTTCAGTGTTGATTCTAAGAAGAAAGGTAAGGGTTTAAAGAAAAAAAAAGGCAGTGTAGCAAGGGAATTACTGACTGACTTGGGAGCCAGGAAGATCTAGGATCAAGTCTTGCCTCTGACTGCCCCATGCCACTAACTACATAAATTAGATGACTCCATATAACTATATATATATATATATATATATATATATATATGTACGTACATAGATTATATATATATATATATATATAGTTTATGTGTAACTAGAAATTAAAGATGAATTACTGATCAGCATTGGTAGTTTCTCCCAGAGGTGCAGTGAGTAGAGCCCCAAACCTCCTGTACTCAGGAAAATAAGAGTTCAAGTCTGTCTTAGATACTATCAATCAATCAATCAATCAATCAGCTTTTTTTAAACCTTAATTTCTTAGTAACAATTCTAATACAGAAGGGCAAGGGGAAGTGGGCCAGCTAGGTGACAGTGGATAGAGAAACACACTTGGAGGCGAAAAGACCTGGGTTCAAATTTGCCCACAGACAGTTTCTAGCAGTTTGAATCTGGGCAAGTCAGGTAGCCTCAATTGCCTAGACTGTGTTCTTCTGTCTTTACAGAATGTAAAGGTTTAAAAAAAAAAAAGAAGGGCTAGGCAAATGCCTTTAAGTGACTTGCCCAGGGTCACACAGCTAGAATGTATGGGAGGACACATTTGAATTCAGGTCCTCTAAGTTTAAGACATGATGCTCTATCCACTCACTGAGCCATTTAGTTGCCCTAATAAACATTTATTAAACACCTACTATGTGCCAGGCACTGAGCATACAAAAAGAGACAAAACACAGGCTTGCCTTCAAGGAACTTACAATCTAATGGAGATGGCAAGAAAACAAATATATGCAAAGCGAGCTATATATATGATAAACAGAAAATGATTAACAGAGAGAAAGCAAGAGAGCTTGGTGAAGGCTTCTTGTAGAAGTGCCTTTGGCAAATCACTACATCTTTCTCAATTTCCTCCTCTATACAGTGTGGTATGTGACAACACTAGCTCCCAAGAGTTGTTTTAAGGATAAAATGAGATAATATCTGTAAAGTAACATACAACCTCTAAAATGTTATATGAGTGCTAGCTATTATCATTTTTATTAAATATTCATTCAACAAAGAAAAATGATTTTATGTCAATTATGACAAGTTTATAATGATCAACATCCCATATTTCACCAGCTTGATTAACATATTTTGGGGTTTTCTGTTCATTAGATACATTTATTTAATAAATTTAAAGATTTTATTGGCTAAAGTACAGTACTTCTAATTTTTCTATTTATCTTTCCATTTCTTTTCTATTTCTCCTCTTTCTTTTTTCTTTAGTTTTTCAATTTTCCTTTATTTTTCAATTCCTTTTATTTTGTTTCTTTTTAAAAATGTGTTTCTTGGAAGCTTTTAACCTCGTGTCCTAATTCACCGCTTTGTTTTGTTTTTCTTCCAGTTGTTTTACAGGTGTGCAGCCTCGTCCTCTACCCAATCAAGTTCATTGAAACTGTGAGCCTGAAAATTTACCATGAGTTCAACTGGGGTTATGGTCTGGCTTGGGGTGCAACTATATTTTCCTTTGGGGGTGCCATCCTTTATTGCCTGAACCCAAAGAACTATGAAGATTACTACTAGAAACAACAGTCTCCAAAGAAAATAAACAAAGAATTATGACATCTTTTCTAACTTATGGTTTTCTAGAACACTTGCAGAGCATCAAAGCAGTTTGATCTGTTGACTCATTATCCTCTGCCCTTTGGCTGCTGTCATTATAAACAGCTTTTACATGTGTTTTGGGGACCTGCAGAAATTAAGAGAGCTGATTAAACCTAAGCAAACGCTGCAAGCTTCCAATATGTTAACGCCATTTTCCTTGACAAGTGAAGGATCAACATGACAGACCATTGTCTGAAAAGTAGGTGGAAAAAATGCCCTCATGTCCTCCTGCCTGCAGGGGAGCAGCTGGCATAAACTCCATTTCAAAGTGTTTTCGGTTTTGTTTTTCACAAGGATAAGGATTCAGCCGGTAGTAGTCTTTTGCAAGCTTCTCCTAAGGAGTCTTTGAATTGGTCCTTGGCCTCTTGCTTAATCATTTCTTGAAGAATGAGGTTCCCTTTAGTACCAGGAGAGAACGGGACTGCTTAAAGGCTCAGATTCCCCATTGGAGAAGTTTTTGGCCATAGGAGTTTATGCATCGGCAATGAGCATCTCCTTGCTGCGCGTGGCAGAGCAGGAAAGCCAAGACTTGTAGACATTTGCTTTTAATTATGTGGTTAGGAGCCGGGCCTCTGCTGTGACTAGCACGAGAGGAAAATGGAGGGCCTCTCTTTTCCCCCCAGGCAAGCAGAAAGAAAAAAAATGCATGAGTTGCATTTGTCCTAAATAATCTCTCAATCATTTTACCAAACATTGCAGTAAAGAAATGTGCACATGTTCCCAGGCTAATTATTTTTCTAGAAAGTGATCATTTAGTACAATTTGCAATGAAACCTATCCCGACTCCCTTGCACAAGGCATCTCTTCCGTATGAACCCCAGTATTTCCTGTAGCACAGTGATTGGAGCACTGCCCCTGCGCACCTTGTTAAGCATCTTAGGCTGGTAGCCGCACCTTAGCTGACATGCCAAGATCCATCTGCTGAAGTCGTTTGCTGCAGGCTCCCTTCACGATGTCATTATCCCGAGAATTTTCACGGAGAGGCATAAACAGAATGTTAAACAGAAATGAGGCAAATTCCAAAATGAGGTACTTTAGAGAGTTCACCCAAGAAGAGGGATTAGGGCTGCCATTTTCTCTTGAAAGCCCTTCAAAATAGAAGCTGCTCTTTTAATTTCAGGAACCTCCAATGTCGGGGGGCTTTTGTTTCCTAAAAAGCAGAGAGAATTAAATATAGGCGAAGGAGTAGAGGACTAGAGTTCAGCTGATAGCTGCGTTATCCTCCGAATGGAACCAATTGGCTGACAGTTTCATGCCTTCAGCTATTCTAACTCGCGTTTAAAGTGCCCCATTATAATCCTTCATAGACTGTTTAAGTTAAGGGAAGTGCCAACAGAAGAGAGTGCAGATTTGCAGCTAAGTTCCTGTTGCAAACTGTGATGTTTATTTCTGTTTAATGCTTTCTAATTTGAGTACTTAAATTAATTATAAACATATTTTTATATCATATATACAGTTCTAATATAAAAGTTAAAATACTTATTTTTGTTAACAAAGACAAGGAAAAGATATGTCCTAGTTGGCCCTCTAGCCCGAAGAGACGATGGAAATCCTTTAAAACGCTCTGCTGTGCTGTGCTGTGCTGTGCTGTGGTGTTGTGTTCCTGGTTCCACAGAGGGACTGCAGAATCCATTAACAGCAGGACGACATCTCTAGTATGAAATGCATTGGTCACAGCTCACAAAACAGGGCCCTTGCTTCCAGCTTGTCATTGTTTAATCCCTGTTGCCAAAAAACAAAGGAACAACAACAAAAACCCAACCCACCACAACTCTCTGCCTTCCTGTTTAAATACAGAATTTCTGTTTGTTGAATTTTCCAGTGTGTGTCTCGTAGAGACACACACGAAATGAGAAGTGGAAGGCTTAGTCTTTAGTTTCAGCAACAATCAGCCAAACTGGTTAAAAGTGCCTGAGGATGACATTCTTTGGAAAATGTGTGGTTCTGTGAAGGCTTTTAAGAGATGGGAGGAAAATTTCCTATGATTCCCCTGAAAAGCACTCGAAACCCTTTTGAACCAGTTTTCTCAGAAATACGACTGTTTCCCTTATAAACAGCTTTACAACGAATTCCATATCCTTGTTGACCAGTGTGAGGAACACAAACTTTGTAGAGATATTTAGGCTACTTGAAACAGCAGCAAAAAACGCCCTCGATTGTGAGAGGATGGCTTTTGTCTTTCCTTCTCAAATACTAGAACAGTCCTGTGGTGCTGGCATCAATCTGTGAGGCAATTAGTCATCCAAGAGGATACAGTGTGCTGTTAGAACGCTATCCCATCTACCCATCTCACTAAGATTTCATTCTCTGTCAATATGACAAGCGAAAAGAAGTGATGGAGAACATGCGTTGTGGGCTGAGGCAGGCATGGTTTCAGATTACTGATAGCGTTTTCTAATAAGATTTCTTTTATCTACCCAATGACGAGCCCCGTGTTCTGTTTCTACACTTGTACCATTTGGAAGTGGTTCCGTACTGGCCCACAAGTTCAGTACCAAACAGCACTCCTTAAGGTTTCTGTGAACCCAAAATGATAGGCTTTTGTTTCTGAATAAATACAACCTAAATACGTACATCTATTATTCATATATCATATTAGTATCATTTGGTTTTCTCTTTGAAGCAGAAGCTTTGCCCTTGCACAAACTCATTGTTTATCTTCTAGTTACCCAGAAGCACCCACACTCACACACACACTTCGAGCAGGGCTAGTTATTTGTATTTCTGAAGCTTAGCGTATTCCGTCCGGTACTGATCTGTACAGAGCACCTCTCTTGGATTTCTTGCACAATTATGTTTTAGCTTTTGTAAGTTCAACATGTAAATTTTAAAGACATAAATATAGAGAGACTTATGTATTTGAAATATAAATGATATATATGGATCAGCATGTAACTGTATATTATTAAACATGCAATGAAATGACTGGTAAGTGAAGCCTAATCTTATGACTAGCTATGTAATTTATTCAGACTGTATTTTTGTACAGAACTGTGCACACTAACCTATTGCCTCTGTGTCCTCTTTAAAGCCTAAAACTGTGCCTAGAGATTTCATCTGTCTTTAAAAAAAATTAAATCTATTTCATGCTGTTGATGGTATTAGTTTCTCTACTGTTGTTCTATATTTATTTTGTTTAAATATATGGTGTGTTTATTACTTAAATGTGAATTCATGGTAACTCATTTTATAAAAAAAAAAGTCATCAAGGAGAAAACTGTATACAAAGGTTTTAGCTTGAAAATGCACATCAAAAAAAACATTTCACAACTTTTGTAGCTGACATGAAGTTATCTATTTGGGAGAAAATAAAGATAATATTGATAACATTGACACCCTACTGTGTTTTGCACTGTCTGGACATCTGGCTTTTTTTGGTTCACAGTGCATTTGCTACTTTAAAAGTCTATCTTTTATCTAGATTCATATATTTATTTAAATACATTTTTGAATGAATACTTATTTTCTCTTCAAAATTATTCCTTTGTCTCATTTAATTCCTTTCTAATTCTTTAAAAAATAATTTTCACTTAATAGCAATGGGAAAACATTTCAGGGTCTTAGAAAATGACTTACATTTTCTCAGGGAGGCAGAGGGAGCATTTGCATGTTAGGGCAATTTATGGTGTGTGTGTTTATGAGAATTTATATAGAGATACATATGTATATGTATATCCATATACATTTATCTGTATATACACATATATGATTATGTAAATATGCCTTTCTTATGTATGCATGCATACATGTGGTGTGCGCATCAGATACACACACATGCAATATGTAAATGTATAATTGACATATACACATGCATGTGCATATATATTGCCCTACCTTATAAGTTTTTTCTCTGCTTCCACAATATAGACAGGAATTGGACTGGGTGGCTAGACAGGGATCAGTAGCATTTTTTTTCCTATGAAATCATAGATCCATGATTTGTACACACATGTACATCGTTATTTGTATATTACAAATATTATAAAGAAGATTTCATATGTAAAATAACAAAACAGGAATTATAGCAGGAAGTACTTCTTAAACTTATTCTCTTTTGAGGACTATAGCAACAAGAAAATATTTGTGTTCTTGCTTATACTTAAAATTTGTTTTTTAAAGTAACATTAAAATTTCTACAGAATAGAACAAAAGTCTTCAATATTCATAACTCTTGAGCATACTTAGAAGGAAATTGAAATTATTTCTATAATAAAAATTTATTTGAGCAAAAGGCAGGTTTTCCTTCAGGATCACAAATTGGTTCATTTGTGTTAGAAGGAATTTATGTATTAAAATCGATTTTACTGTTTTTTGTAAAGATTAAAACTTAGGGCAAGTAGGGATTTCAGAGTTTGGGATTTAATGTATGTTATAGCAAACAAAAATCTATTTTTTCTCTCAACTATCCACCACACAGGACCAGGAGAAACAAAACGAAATAAAACCTTGCAATGAAAATTCAGTCAAGCAAAAGAAATTACCTCAATATCCATGTCCAAAAATACATGTCTCATTCTGCACCATGAGTCCATCATATCTTTCTCAGAATATAGGAAGAATATTTTATGTTTAGACCTTTGAGACATGTTTAAGAGCTCATAAGTATTTTAAATTGTTTATAAGTGCTACTATTATTTTAGAAATTGTTTTCTTGGTTTTACTCACTCCACTCAGCATTATCAAAAATACAAGTTTACCCAGATATCTCTGAAAAATATGAAGCAGGAAGTACTTTAAACCATCTGAGAAAACAATCTAAATTATGACTTAATACAAAATGATTATCCTCTTCAGATCTCCTATCTTTATAATCTGAATTTAAAGGATACATGTTTTTAATTCAATATTTTCTTCATCTTGCTTTTTCCAATAACTTATTTCATAATTTTACCTTTTGCTAACAATGTGATTGACCAGAAGTTTTTAAGCTCTGGGGATTTCAGAGCATCAAGTTTCTAATCCTGTTTATTTCAGTAGCTAGTTTGACTTTTGACTATGTTATCTCACATCTCTGGGCCTCATTTTCCTCATTTATAAAGGAAAACAATGTTAAACTAGATGATCTCTAAGATCCCTTCTGGCTGTAAATTAGTGATGTAATAAAAATAAAATATATTTTATAGTACAATACATTCAACAAAGGCAACTTACATAGGGTATTTTAGTTTATTTTTTATATAGTCCTTATGAAGAAAGAAGAATATCTATTTATTCTTTTACATGTAAGTCATTTGGGACTCAAAGAGGTTCAATGGATAAATCTCATCAGATCTTAGAGTCAGACGTGAGTCAGTATAGTAGGTCCAGGTTAGTTTGAATAACGAATTTAATGAAATAATCACATTATTTGAATTCACATAATATTAGGCTGGAAACAATGACCATATTTACATAGCTATAACTTCCAAAAGTCTGAATGCAAATACATTTTACCATTTCATTGGAGTCATTAATCAGGACGTGGCTCATTTGGATTGTACTTCTCACACTACTAATAAAAACAGACTCAATGAAGGTAGTTGACATAGCTAATTGGGGGAAACTGTCCTTTGATCTCAGGGTTCCTTTCTCTCACTCCTATGCTCTGTCCATTATAAGTTTCATTTGCTTAGCTCATTGAAGTTTACACAGAACTTTCCTCATAATCGTGGGATGATGGTAGTGCTGGCGTTGTTATTATTCCCATTTTAAAGGAGGATCACTAGATTAAAATGAATTGTTGAAGAACCTTGTGAATGGTGGAGACAATATACTAGCCAATATTTTTTGGAGCCAAATTTTTCTAAATATTCTCTCAATTTTCAAAGTTAAAAATATTCCCTTTCCAGGACAAATGTTGATCTCTCTTCTACAAAGTCAGTAGAGAATTTGCTAACTTTCAGAAAGTTTATTGCTTTGCTTTGAGGATGAGGAATAGTTACTGATTAGTTAACATTACATATTCACAATCAGAGAGTGTAATATTATGTTAGAACATTTGGTAATTTCATTTTCTAAACCCTTAACTTCTGTCTTAAAATCAATACTAAGTATGAGTTTCAAGGCAGAAGAATAGTAAGGGCAAGGCAATGATGGTAGTGCTTGTTGGGGTTAAAGGATTTGTCCAAGATCACCTAGCTAGGAATGTCCAAAGTCATTTAAACCCAGGTCCTCCCAACTCCAGACCTGGCTTTCTATCCACTGATTCCCCTAGCTACTCCTGATCATTTAATTTTAAAAGAATAAAGTCCAGAAAATTAACTAAGCCAATAGTTTTATCATGATTGCTTAAGGAAATTTTCCACAAAGGATATCACAACTATATAACTCCATAGAAAAGTCCTAAGGAATAATTTGAGGAACAAAGCTGTTATGTTATTGGACTAGTATAAATTTGCTGTTGTGTCAGTAGTGGAATTTGATCCCATGACTTCCTGACTCTGAGAATTATTTCATTCCATGTGTTGTCAGCATGTAGACCAAAAAAAAAAATGATATAATCTTTCACTGTAATCCTTTGTTCAAAATTTGTGACTTTCTATCATTAGTTCTGTTTAAGTAGGACCTGAAAAATGTAAACCAAGATTGAAGGCTAAAGAGACGAAACCATGTCTAGAGTTTACTTTATTGTGTTTTGGAATATTTTTATAGAAAGCATTGCTTTAGTTCAATTTTCTCTCTCTTTTTTTCATTTTCCATGTATGAAAGGTACATATTATGTATCATGGCTTCATGTAATAAAAAAATAGAAAGGGTATAGACATTTTGATAACAAGATTACAGAAGTCAGCATCAACTATGACATATTTTCATTGATTCTAAGGCTGATATATCTGAATGAATGGAAAAAATAGCTGAAAAAGGGTTTTAATTTTAGAAATGTTAGACACTTTAGAGACCATAGTATAACCCCTCACTTTTTGCATTTATAAGGAAGCTGATGCCAAGAGAAGCAAAGGAACTTTCCAAAGGTCATATAGGGACTAAGAATGAAAGCTGAAATTTGAACCCAGAGCTTCTGAATCTGGATCTATACCTCCCTCTTTTTTATTTCACCATGTATATAGAAAGTATCCCAAAAGTTTTATGCTAAAAATGCATTGTGGTTTTTGTCACACTTTTTATAGCACTTTAAAATTTTCATTCATGATCTCATTTGTACCTTGAAACCATTCTGTGAATTATTATGGTAGCAGTGCCCCCACTTTTTCATATGAAGATCTGAAACTCCCAACTAAAGGGATTTCTCTGTGATCTTGTAGCTATTACATACTAGGAATAATCTTCTGTTTTTTAAGAGTCTGGATCTTTAACTAGTCTGTGAGGATAACTTTTTTTTTTGAGAAGAGAATATTTAACAGATTCATAATAATTGGATCTAATTATAAAGGAAGAATGATGTTATCCATCCCTTATCCTTTATGTAGTCATTGAATTGTTTCAAAGACATTCAGATTTTAGCATGTAACAAGTTTTTAAACTAACTAATGGTGCTGACCTACACAATGACTCCATAAAAAAGAATTCTCTGAGTTAGACTCTAAACACTTATTCAGTGATTACAATGTTCCATGCAAAGAGCTACTAGCTGAGGATATAAAGAAAGGCAAAAGACAATTCCTCCACTCAAGGAGAGCACTGTCTAATAGAAATAACATGCAAATCACTGTGCAGGGGGGAAAAAAAAAACCTTAACCCTAAATGGGAGATGATCACCAGAGGAAAAAACATTAGAATTAAGGGAGAATGAGGAAGGAAAAATGATATTGTATCAGCAAAAATAAATAAACAAATGAATATCCCTGAATTCTTTAAATAGCTAAAACTGGGGGAGTTAGGAGTGGAGGTTAGAGCAGTTATAGGGGGTAACATTCCCTGACTCCTTATTACTATCTCTCATTCCTCACACCCCAACCCCATCCTCAAAATGGGACAAGGAGATTATTTTCCCTCCTCTCGATCTCACTCACCACAATATTTAGCAGGAATTTGCCCATATGGAGCCACTCCATTTACTCATTTGAGAATAGATCAATTTCCCTAAGTTTATCAGTTTAATTAAGACATAACTATCATAATTCTATGCTTCTGTCTATAATATCGAGGATATCTCTTTGACTTTGGGGTTTTAAGGTTTCTTTTCAGTTGTTATGGTTTTATTAATAACAAACTCAAATAGACATGATTCCTCTGCCCATTGGGTAGAAGAGTGCTCCTTTTGGTAATCCAGTTAGGGCTCTTGGAACTCTGACTCCCCACCAAAACTCTGCTCTCTAGCAGAAGGGAACAAAAAGAAATCTTATGCCCTCAGACTGCCCATTGAGAGCAGAAAGGTGTGGTTTGGAAAATTAAACTCCTCCCAAATTACAGGGAAAAAAAAGGGAGATATAAAAGAGTGAGTGCCTTTGCCAGCTTTTCTCCAAAGGGAAAAACTCTTAGATAAATGCAAAAATAGCGTAGAATAATACCCCAGTTCAACCCAGAAAGCTAATATGAGATATTCGAATATATAGGTTATCAGAATATTATGAACAGCTTTCTTTATTCTGTCAGAGCTGGGTTGCGTCATGGCCACCCAGCAGATTTTAATTCTGGCAGTCAAATACTTCTAAGTCAAAGGACTTTTAAAAAATTTATGATTTGGAAGGCTGCTTAGGAAAACATTTGGAAATTTAATGTCATTTAAATATTAGGAGTTCAAGACGATTCTCTCTTGGCATGAAAACATTTTGAGAAAATACTATAAAGGGCAGAAATATAAAATGTTCTCACATTTCTTTGGTCTTGGTAAAATATGTTCTTGGTCCATTCCAACTCATGATGAGGATCATAGATTTAGAACATTACAAATGGAAACCTGCCTCGTAGTTCATAGTGTCTTTCACTACCATCATAATAGTTAGCGTTTTTATTGTGGTTTAAGGTTTACAAAGGAATATGCACGCACACACAAGTGTGCACACACAATATAATTGGGTTCTCACAACCAAGTAAGGTAGATGATTTCATTTCCACTTTGTTTTCAAACCCTTTCCTGCTTCCTCTTAATTCTGATGCCTTTTCTCTGTTGATTATTTCCAATTAATCCTGTATGTAGCTTCTTTGTATCTAGTTGTTCACAAGCTATCTTCCTCATTAGACAGGTACTGTCTTTTACCCTTCTTTGTAGCTAGCCTCAGCACTTAGCACAATGCCTGGCACTTAGGAGATGTTTCTTGCCTGTCTGCCTGACTGAAAGAGCATTCGACAGATCCAGTGCCAAAAGTTCTAACTAACTTCCAGGAGGAGATAAGTCAGTATTTTGTATTTCATGGAGATGTAGATAATATTTTCCAGAAAGACCAGGCAGTTTCTTCCAAGTTCTGTGCCATCACAACTTTTTATTCTTATTTTTTCAAGAAGAAAAGGACTGGAATCCTTTGAATTCATAATCACCGTGTGAACAACCTTTGTTTTTATTTCCTAACCCTGAGACTCTGATCTTCAGTTCTTATCTTTTAAAAAAATCTCTCATAATTTTTCCTGGCTTTTAGTATGTTAAAATCTTAAATATGATGTATATTTTTAAGAAGCTTGAGCAAGTCTTCAGCTGTTTTGAAAAAGAGAGTCATACCTGATTGTAAAGCAGGAGCATCATCTCAGTAATTCAATGGTCAACTGAATTTGGGGGTGGGAGGTTTTAACTTCATATTAAAATATTGTATTTATTACAATAAGATCTCAATGACTTCTGTGAAATTAACACATTTTTAAGAGTTTGGAATGAGACTGTACTAAAACTAGAAATCTTTGATCAATTATTCCCCACATGCAATCTTTGAAAAGGAAATCCTTATCCCACATGTCTCTAGCCAACTTTGAAGTCATTAGATACCTTATTACTGTCCTTTAGTGCTAGAGCTGGGGATAAAATTCATCCTTTTCCATTTATCTCTAAAAATAAATAAACATTAGTACATATTTAGCCAGATATTTGAGCTGGGAGAAATTTAATTGTGGTCCAGAAAATGACAATCCAGATTTACAGGATATATCTTGTCATTTCTGAGTTGTAAATATTTTGAAAATATACAAAACAGGAAGAAGTAGGTGAGACTCTGGCAATAACTTTAGTTGAAAGGCCTATTTTACTTCATTACAGGATTTGGAATTAGTTCTAGTTTTGTCTTATTAAGAAAGATATGTAACATTGGACTGTGTTTAATGAGTTGTATACATTAAAACATGTGGAATGATTTATGTATTATCTAAAGAATAAATTACTAACTTCCATTCAATTTAAGACATAATATTTTGGAATTTTTACAGAGTTGACAAAGAAAAATGCACTGAAATATAAAACTGGGATCAGAGGACAGGGAGCACAATTTAGGAGGAAAAGATGTTCTTCTTAAAGGAGTTAATTGTGTTTTTATGATGCTAGTGACATCTTTCTGACTAATTTATTTAGTTTTACAATCCCTTCACAGAATGAACCCAATGGTTTTTTTCAGACAAATCTTTGTTGCAGTCATTGTTGTTCCAGGGAACAAATGCTTAACTTCTTCCTATATAATAGAGAACAAATAGTTAAGAAAGTCTATGTACCCAGTAGAAATATATTAACTATTTAGTGAATGGGTTATTGTAACAGGAAAGTTGAAAATCCTGAAAAAACACAAAGTACTGGGCTTAAAAGAAACTTCAAGCTCATTTAATCCAAAAATTCCATTTTATAGCTGAGAAAACTGAGACCCAGACTAAGATGATAAAGTGAGTGCTCTAAGGTCATGAAATTAGTCAGGGTGCAGAAACAAGACTGGGAACTAAGCTCTTCACTCTGTTTCCATCAGGATCCCTGCTGGTCTTGCCAGATTAAACCTTTCTTTTCTCAAATTCCTTTAATTTCACTTAATCCTAAACTACTATAGATGCATATACTTAGAAAAATTATACAAAATATTCATTCCCATGGATTTGTTTAATATGTATATATTATGATAGATCTGGAGTTGCCTCAGAGTCTATGATTCTGTAGTTAGTGAAGAATTCACAAAAGAAAAATAATCTAGGATCAGCTAAGCAGCTCAGTGAATAGAGAGCCAGGTCCAGAGACAAGAAGTCCTGGATTCAAATGTGACCTCAGACACTTTCCTTGGGTAAGTCACTTAACCCTAGTTGTCTAGCCCTTACCATCCTTCTGCCTTTGAACCAATACACAGTATTGATTTTAAAATGGAAGATAAAGGTTTTGAAGAAAAAGAGAAATGGAATGTAAACTAGACCTTGTGTAAAAGAAAAATAAAGGCATCCCTTCTAAATTGCAGGGATTAGGAGTATAATTCTCTTGTGATCTGGAAAATTCATGCAAAATCTTTGGCCTTCTCTTCATACCAAAAATAAAAAGATTTGGATTATTTTTTCTTTTTTCCTCTATAGGATATTTACGATATTTGTGAGTTATTAAACAATATAACATATCCCTAAAATTCTAGCCCGTGTGTGTCATCTTCCAGCTTTCCTGTTCTTTTCATAGACTTTAACTTTCTAATTATTTTTACTTAAAATAAGAAATTGTACCATATTTATAGTGTTAAAATATAAAATATGTTGATATTTTCATCGCTATTCATATATTTCACGTATTTCTAAATTCCTCAATTTTTTTCTGTATCATCTGCTGGCCTTGTCATGTCTGTGGCTTCTTCAGACCCCATTACCCCCAAATTCTCATTTTATTTCTTATCCTGACCCATGATGTATTGGAATGACAATGGGGAAAGTTGTGATACAGAAGGACTGACTTTATTGTGATGCACGCATGCAACTCACATACATCCTTGGTCTACAGACATCTGCAGCATTGTCTGCAACCTCAAGCTCATCGATTGACTTCTCTTTATAAATGACCTACATTATACAAATTCAGGTTGGAGGGGGTCTACCAAGTAGGATATTTTCTTTTGAAGTTGGCTCTTCCCTTGGAAGCAGGGAACACTCCCAGGGCTCTGCTTAGGCACCTGTCCATATATTGTGATGTAAAAACAGCCAAGGCATTCCATGGTTCTGTGGTTTCTTCAAAGCTAAAATGAGATAATGTGACTCCACAGCCTCTGAAACTCCTAGATATATTCTAGGATGCTGGAGGCATGTGCAAACAAAAAAAGAATATTTTGTAAAGAACACATTTTCATTTTACTTATGCTATGATTATTAATTACTGATTCTCACATACAATTATTCAATCAACAATAGGAATCATTCCTTACTATTTAATATAATTAAAACTTATTACAATACTGGATATCTAATAGGATTAATGCTGAAGATATTAAGTTATAAAGAGGAATAAAATAATGAATATAAACTAATTAAAGCTACTTAATTAGATTATCCTTCATACTTTTCAGTATTCTTGCCAGTACTATTATCTCCCCTTTTATTGATACAATATACTAATTTTCAACATACTTAGTTGTTTTCTAAATTTAAAATAAAGTCCCTAGCTTCTATTCAAATCTAAGTTTTAGTGAAAGAGCTTTCCCCTTTTATTGATACAATATACTAATTTTCAACATACTTAGCTGTTTTCTAAATTTAAAATAAAGTCCCTAGCTTCTATTCAAATCTAAGTTTTAGTGAAAGGTACTTTGTAGTTTACATTTAGCAATTTTATATCATCAAAGGAACACTGAATTTCAAATTGAGATCTAGGTTCAAATCTTACTTCCCCAGTATTTCCTAGCTGTGTGACTGGGAGCAAGTCACTTGACCTTTCTGCCTCTTGGATTTTTCATCACAAGATACTTGGGAGAAAAGCACTTAACTTGCTATACATGTGAACCATAGCACCTTTGAGCAAGGTAACTGTCCTCCGTATCCAAAAGAGTCACTCTCCTTTGAAGGCTGGTACTAAATTTCCAGTGTAGTATAAAATTATGTGACTTAGTTTTTCCTCTTTTATTTTAAGATCAGAAAGGCAGGTCAGAACCATTTTATATTCCAAATTCTTTCATCAGTGTTCAGAAAGTAAAATACCAGGCCACTTGCTGAACATATGACTTGACATTATGAATTAAGAATCTTGTGGTTTATAGAATTTACAGAAAAAGTGGGAATGTGAATGTGGCCTTAAAATACACCTCGTCAGGACTCGTTCCCTTTCTCCTTCTCCATCCTTTTGCACAAGTGCATATACTTAGACAGCTATCAGAAAATATCCCTAATGAGAAATTCTCCTTCTCCCAGAGGGTGCCTCTGCCACCATCTATTTATGGAATAATAGCTGGGTCCCTACTTCATTCTCACACACTATGTTTAAAAGAGCAATTTCCATTTGTGAAGCATTGCTAAAAGGAAAGAAGTCATCTTTTATCATAGTCAGGAAAGGTCAGCAAGTCAGTAATCCTCCATTCACTTGCTGACAGAAATATCCTTTTCCCTTCCACACCATACCTAAAAATGATTTATTCACGATTGGCATTAATACATAAAATGGCCAGTACGCAGTGCTGTGCCTCGGCAGCCCTTTACATGGTCCAGGTGCTTCTTTTATTACCTGCTTAGCCTGTGAATTAAATTTCTTGAAGCAGGTACTGGAGATAGGATTCCCAAACCTCTTCTAAGCACTCTAGCATAATGTCTAATCTTGGCAAGGCTGTAACATTTTTATAATGAAGACCAACCATCAAGACTCATCCCCCTCCCTCAGGTACTGTTCAATTTTGCTGAGTTTCATTTTCCCTTTGCATGTGCAAGTGTATATAGGCGTGAATGCATGACATTATATATATACATATATATATGTATATAGCATGACTTTGCATATATAGACATGTAAAAATACTTCACAAGAACTAAGCTCGGGTGACTGGATCTTTGCTCCTAGGGTTCGGAGAAGTAGAAATCATTTGCCTGTAGTGGAGCTCTAATAGTACTTGTGAGTACTAATAATTAAACTATTAATTTGTGAGTACAAATAATCCATCTTGGCACCCACTTACCATGATATTTTGGTGGAAGGGTGGGGGACAGTACTGGAATTTTGAATTCACAAATCTAAGGAATTGCTGCTAAAGGAATTATATCTAATGAGTGAGAATGCCTCGGTGTTGCAACGGACAGTTTTAGAAAGCTGCCTAGGGGCATTGAAATGCTATAAATTTTGCCTAGTTTCACATACCCTGTATATGTCAGAAGCAAGACTTGAAACCAGGTCTTACTGACTCCAGAACCAGTTTCATTACTCTCCCATGCTGCTTCTCATTAGTAAAAATGACTGGTTTGTTGATTATTGTACTTCACGCTCAAAGAGGACCAAAATGGTATCTCTGGTGATATCTTTTGACTGGATAATAAATTGGATTTAGGTGAGGTAGATGTCATGGACCCCCCTCTTCTCTTCCAGTCTTTGGAGTCTAGTATCAAGATAACTGGCGATGGCCCATGATGCAGTAGATGACCTTGACTTGTTTGAGGATTCACCAAGCTCTCAGGGTTTTACTGAGCTTCTTCCCCAACATCACAGTCATTGCAATAAATTGTTCTCATCTGCCCCATTCTTCCTGAGAAAGTATCCACATTCCTGCAGTAAACATTTCTCTAACTCACTGAGGCAGTTGAGACTTGTCAGTTGCTCCCAACCTGGCTTGGTCCATCTTCCAAGATGGTTTACCTGACTATGACTGCTTCACATGCTACAGCTTCTTGGAGGTACAGGTGAGTGCTGGGAGGTGGGTGGATGCCAAGGGAGTATAGGCAGCCTGGAAAAAGGACAACAAGCCCTCATACCAGAGGTGCTAGTCTTCCATGAATACTTCATACACATCCTGCTTTAAACAGAATTAAAATGTAAAGTCAAAGGATTTGAGTGATACATTCTAAAGCACTGCAGAGGCTATATAAATGCAATACCTTGTGTTCAAGATGAGGAAACAAAAATATTTGGAACTTAATTGAATTAGATCAAGGATTTGGACCCAGGTCCTCTTACTTCAGAGTCTAAAAGACAATGGAGTAAGCTTCCCTTCTTCCTTGCTCTGCTTTCCCCAAAACCTGTGATTATTCACTCCTGAATTAAGGTTAACAAACCTTGCACATAAGTATTTCTGTTTTTCTTGTAAGAGAAAGCTTTAAGAGATGTAAGAAAGAATTCATGTGTCAATAATCCTCTCACTTGCGGAAAGAGCTATTCTCCCAATTTTAGTAAGGTGATGTCCTTGTGTGACTTGAAGATAGACAGAATAGAAATCTGTAGCCTCTTCTCCAAGGAAGACTTTCATTCCTGGTAGGAAGTTTGGACCAATGCTACTCTGTTCTCAGAGAGAGGGATACCAGGCTAGCATGTTATATTTCATAATACTTATTTTTAATTTAGGGGATCTCTAACTATGTCATTATCTGGGAGAAGTGTGACCCCAAGGTCTATATCCAAGACTTTGCTCCCCCCCCCCAAATACCAGTTCCACAACAAACACAAATAGAGAATAGCAAAGAAACCTATTTAACCAAATTGTAGCAAAACAGAAGCCGGAGAATATATACATAGGGACATATATTCTGAACAATAAAGAGTGAAGATAGTCTCTTGTTAGGAACAAGGTAATTCAGCTCAACAAAAAGAGAAACTACTAGATCTCATCCAAAAAGTCTCTACTGTAGCAAGTTCCAGGGAGGGTCATGATGGAGACTGCCAGTTTCTTTCTCGTCTTCTCAGAATCTTTTTTTTTTCAGTAACCAGTAATAGGGTTGGCCACCTTCATTTCCCATCTTAAAGCTTGAAGCCAAAAGCACTCAAAGTGACTGGATACTTGAAGAAACCCACAGAAGATTGAACATCTCTCTCCCTCCATTCAATACTTCATATAGGGCAGGGAATTCTTTACTAATAGAGAGTAGCATACCAGTGAGTTTTTGGATGGATATTGCATAGAATGAAAGGATGTCTTTTGTTAGAAATAAAGTTTGCCTTAAAAAGTCAAGTGTACAGCATCTATTGTTCAGTGAACACTAATTTTTCTTTCACAGGATATGTTTTATTGCCCGGACTAACTTTCCCTATTCCCTACTCAATAACATCATAATTAGGATCAAGGATCACAGGTTCTTAGATGTATGGGATTTCAGAGGCCATCTAGTCAAGTTTAATAATTTTACAGATGAATCAATTGAAGCCAGAGATAATAAACAGCAATTATTATATACTGGTAAAGAGCAGAAGTAGATTTTGAGCCCAGTTCCTCTGACAACCAGAACCAGTACTTTTTTCTCTGTATTTTTTCCTTTTCACATTTTATCTTCCTCTCATCTCTATGAAAAATTTTATACATTTTATACAAAAGATTTATACAAATCTTTTCCTAAATCTTCTCTCAATCTCTCATTTTCATATCAACAAGATTATTTAAATGTTCATACAATTTTATTTATTTTAAACTTCATTCTTCACACTATTATGAAATTAGTCCTTCTTCTTTTGATTATTGAACTTCTTTGCTCTATTGTTTACCTACTGCAATCCAAACTCCTTGCACTGTAAATCCAAGTCCTTTCCTTTTCCCCAATCTAAATCAATCATCATCCTGCTTTTGCAGTTTTGAAGTCAGAACTCAGGCAAAGTAGAAGATCCATATCTCTCCAAACTCTACATATTCTATGATCTTCCAATTTGGATCTTTTTAATACCATTCTCTTTCCCCGGTCCTATCTCCTTCTGTGAAGTTTTCACCCAAATTTAATGAACCATCTCTATAAAGCTTTTCCTGATTCCTCACTCTCATTCCTAGTTGGGAATCTTCTTTCCCATCTCAGACCTTATATAGCACTTCTTATTTTTCTTATTCAAGTGATCTATCCTGTCTTACAATTAACTGTATATATGTTGCATCCCTCATTGATTTCAGTGCCCTGAGCATATCTCAAGCAACTTTTCATCTACTCTAGTACTTAGTCCAGTGTTCTTCCTGTAATAATTACATGAAAGAAGTTAACTGAATTCATAGAATTAATGTTCTATTCAATATTATTTTTTCTTCTATCTGTTCACATATTCCTTGAATGAATGTTACTCCTTAAACGTGTCTTGCTTTTCTTTCCAGCAGCCAACATAATGTCCTCAACATAGTAATTATTCAATGTATATTTTGTAATTATGATATTAATATTGATTATAAAGAACAAAGAACTGTATGATCACCATCCTTCATTTATTAGGAAAATTTTATATCTTTTTAAATGAGTATGCCAAATAACTTACTGAAAAGTGACATAACGTTGACTTTAAATCACCTGAAGAAAAGACTTGCTCTTTATGATGATGAATGGGCGACTTTGAAGACAAAGGGATTCACAAGAAGATGTACTCTAGTTGCTTCTTAACTACTATTCTTAACTATTATTCTTAACTATGAAAACTTGGAAAGACATTAATTTGGGTGTAATAGCAATGACACAGTTATAATACAATCACTATCATCGTAATAATAACACAATTATTTTTAATAACATAATTCTATCACTAACATTGTTACTAATAATAATACTTTACATTAACATAAGAAGTTTTGCATAAGAAAATTGAAGAAAGATGTAAGTATCCTCACTGAAGCCCTTTCTTCCAAAGGTATCTAAGTGATGCTCAGTCCTCAAAGAATACAGAAATTAAAAAAAAAATTTCTGGTCATACCCACCATGTTGGAAAGGCCAGGAATACAGATCTGGTGATGGACCATTGGATTAAACACCTGCCTGAGTTTGAATGAGATCAAAATCAGACTTGCCTTTGAATGAGAAATTATTTTAATCATCCTAATTAAAAAACATAAAAATAAAAAGAAGAAAAATATTTTAAAAATATAACATTATAGAAGGATTCATACCTACAGTAGTGGATGGAGCACTCACACTGAGAAATTACAAATCTTTGAATTATTACAATTTACAAAATATTTGTCACTTAAACCTTCAAAGAAGCATATGAGGGAAGAAACAATGAGTATAATTATTTCCTCTGTACAGAAAAGAATATTGATATTTTAAACCCTTAACTTCCATCTTAAAATCAATACTGTGTATTGGTTCCAAGGCAGAAGAGTGGTAAGGGCTAGGCAATGGGAGTTAAGTGACTTGCCCAGGATCACACATCTAGGAAATATCTGAGACCAGATTTGAACCCAGGCCCTCCCTTCTCTAAGTCTGGCTCTCAATCCACTGAGCTACTCAGCTGCCTCTAGAGTATTGACTTTCAAAGAAGTGAAGATTGATATAAATATATGTGTGCAAGGACAGCTAGGTTGTTCAGTATATAGAGAGCCAGGGATGGAGATGGGAGGTCTTGGGTTCAAAATGAATTCAGATGCCTTCTAACTGTGTGACCCTGGGCAAGTCACTTAACCTCAATTGCCTAGTCCTTTCTACTCTTCTGCCTTGGAATGATAATATCCAATCTAAGACAGAAGCTAGGAGTTTAAAAATATGAATGTATACATACATACATACATACATACATACATATATGTACCCACAGATTAATAAAACAATGGGATTTGAAAGATTACAATAAGGTTGAAGGAGTTTGGGGGAAGAATCATAGAAGGAAACATAAACATTTTGATTTTATTAAAACAAGGAAGGGGAAGGTTAAAAGGAAAAGAAGGGAAAGGGAATGATCTTAATTATTTTACCCTCTAAATTATAAACTAGCTGACCACAAACTCTCTTATTTCTAAATACATTAAAGGCAAAGTCTTTAGGGATTAGAAATCTTACAAAAGAATCTGTTTGCGGTCAAAGTCCAAAAAATCCCAAGAGAAATATCCAAAGGTGGTCTTATCTATCTGTCCAGCAGAAGAATGAAGACTATCTTCTTCTCCACAGCCAAAGATATTCCCAGGCTTGTAATTTGGATGATGGTTTCTCAAGGTGATCCAGGAAAATACTCCTCCTCCTTCATCCAGGTCCAAAGAGATTGTCAATTTCTTAACTGTTTCTCTTGGATTCTATTCTACCAGCTCCAGGAAAAATTCAAATCCCATGCCCTGTCAATCACTCATGTCCTAATTCTTATTTCCTATTTTAACAGATTTTAGTAAGAAGAGATAGATCATATATTTCAATATCATAGAAATGCTGAGACAACTGAGACTCAATGAGGTTAAATGACTTGCCCAAGACCATCAATACAGAAAGGGTTTTAGCCTACATCTCCTAATAACAAATCTAATCCTCTTACCATTTTACCACATAAAGGGGAACTTTTTTTTTATTTGTTTCAAGGGGAGTGCAAAGCAAGATTCTGAACAGATAATTCACGAGACAATGTTTGTGCTCATAATCTGAACATGAGGTAGAAAAGAAGCAAGGTAGCAAAAATTTACATAATGCCTAATATGTGTCAGGTACTCTGCTAAGCATTTTACAAATATCTTATCTGACACTTAAAGTAACCATAAGAAGAGTTGAGAAAATCAAGGCAATTAGAGGATAACTGAATGTCCAGCACCACGCAACTTGTAAGCAGATATTGTACTTTATTAAGCATCACACGGGGCACTAACTAGGATTTTTTTTTATAGTTGTTTGTTTTTACTGAATTGAAAATTTAATTGTTCTAGAGAACAATAGAGAATAGAGAATAATTTCTTTCTTATATTACACTCCTCTACAACTCAGTTTTATAGAGTGACTTACAGTCATTCAGCCAGCATATTTCAGAGATGGGATTTGAACCTAGGTCTTTCTCCTTAGAGGTTAGCTGTCTGGACATCTTTGCTTCTTCTCTAGTTTACTCATATGGCTATTATAAACAATGACTGCATCAAGAAATGCAGCAGTTCTTTTATAATCTCTCTGACTTTAAAACTTAAACAGCAAAAGATTTAGTGAAATTATGAACTTATTTCCATATAATTTATTCAACATAGTCATGCCTCATAAATTAAATGCCTATTAGCATCTAAAAACTTGTATTTCTCATATTTTTTTAGTTTAAGTTACAATCAGCCTGTAGTTTTGCATCATTTGTTTTTGGATGCCATGCTACAGAGAATAACTGTCCTGCTGTTATTATCACTCCCATTGGTAGTTCATTTTAATGGTATGATGTTTGCAATGCTTCATAAAATTAAAGAATATCTTATTAATGTCTTTATTTTCTTTCTCCAGTTTTCATCTCTTTGATCTATACAAGATTATGTTTATTCTATACCTAATCTATTTTTAATGACACTTGCCAACAAAACTGAAGCTTTGTTTTTGTTTTTTGGATTTTATAGTAGCAATATATATACTTATATATATATATACATAAGTATATATACACATATATGCAAATAGAAGTGGTTTTTAATTGATTCAGACAGATAGCAAGTGAGATCTCAATATTATGCAGCCTGCCCTATGTACATTGTAATAGGCATCCATTTGAATTCAGTACACATTGATTATGTCCTAAGTACTATATCAAGTACTCAGGACAAAAAGACAAAAATGTAAACAACTCCTGCCTTGAGGGGACTTATATTCTACTGGGTGAAAATCTGTATAAACACAATATACCTGTTAATTAAGATATATCTACATATGTATAATTTAGAGGGGGTGTTAATGAGGATTGAGAGGTGGGAGTAAGATGAAAGCTTTAATAACTTGGGCAGAAAGGTCAATAAAAGGCACTTTACATAAAATTTCAAGAGATTCAGGGATTCTAACAAGCAGGGTCAAAGAAGGAGAAACATTCAGGCTTAGAAGACAACCTATTGCTGGGTAAGAGAGTTGGGTAAGAACTGAAATGCACATGGGGAAACATATTCTAATTTAGCTGGAACATAGAGTGAATGGTAAGGATTAATGGAAAATTTGTCTGGAAGAGTAGTTAGAATGAGAATGAGAAAAGATTTAAATGGAAAACAGAGGAGTCTTAACTCTTTGATACTTGTTTAGAATTTTTATTTTTGGAGAAGATAAACAAGAATTTGGAAGAAGCTTTGAAGAAGAGCCATCAATTCCATTATAATTTCAAATAGATGCAGGGAGACATCTCCTAGTTACTCCTTTCCCAAGTAAATTTCCTGTGCTGTTGTTGTAGCCAAGGTTCTAAAGTATTAGGTAGGGAAGAAATGAAGCATTGGAAGTCACTGAACACAACAAATGAGGAAAAGATAGATAGCAAGGATACCCTGGAACATTTCTGGATATAATTGCCTTCTCTATTTGAAAACACATCTGTTCAGAATGTCATCAGGCTCTGATACTGGCTATGAAATAGAATGGTGGATCAATGGACAAGGGGTAAATGACCTCAGTATTCTCATGTTTGATAAACCCAGCTTTTTGAAAAAGAACTCACTATTTGACAAAATTTGCTGGGAAAATTGGAAAACAAACAGTATGGCAAAAATTAGACTTAGATCAATATCTCATATCCTTTACCAAGATAAGGTCAAAATGGGTAGATAATTTAAACAGAGTGATCTTATTAAGTAAATTAAGGGGAATATGGAATAGTTTACATGTCAGATCTATGGAAAGGGGAAAAATTTATGACCAAACAAGAAATAGAGAACATTACAAGATATAAAATGAATAATTTTAATTATATTAAATTAAAAAGTTTGTGTACAAACAAAACCAATGCAATCAAGATTAGAGGGGAACCAACAGACTAGAAGGGAAATCTGTAACAAATTTCCCTTTTAAAAATCTCATATCTCAGGAAAAAAAGAACTAAGTCAAATTTATAAGAATACAAGTCATTCCCCAAATGATAAATGGTCAAAATATAGGAAGAGACCATGTTCAGATGAAGAAATCAATATTATACACAGTAACTGGAATATTGTGGAATGATCAAATGTGACAGACTTTGCTACTAACAGCACTATAACAATCCATGATAATTCTATTTGATTTATTTTTTATTTTTTGACATTTTTTTTATTTGGTCAATTTCAAACATTATTACTTGGTTACAAAAATAATTTTCTATTCCTCCCTCCCCTCCCCCAACCGTTCCCTTAGCCAATGCACAATTCCACTAGGTATTACATGTATCCTTGATCAGAACCCATTTCCATGTTGTTGGTATTTGCACTCGGATGTTCATTTAAAGTCTACATCCCCAACCACATACCCCTTGACCCATGTCATTAAGCAGTTGTTTTTCTTCTGTTTCTACTCCCACAGTGTTTCCTCTGAATGTGGCCAGTGTTCTTTCTCATAGATCCCTACAAGTTGTTCAAGATCACTGAATTGCAACTAATGGAGAATTCTATTACATTCAATTGTACCACAATGTATCAGTCTCTGTGTACAATGTTTTCCTGGTTCTTTCTGTTTCTCTCACTCTGCATCACTTCCTGGACCAACAGATACCACAACTCGTTCAGCCATTCCCCAATTGAAGGGCATCCCCTCATTTTCCAATTTTTTGCCACCACAAAGAGTGCAGTTATTAGTATTCTTGTACAAGTCTTTTTCCTTATTATCTCTTTAGGGTACAAACCCAGCAGTCTTTTAGCGCCCTTTGGGCATAGTTCCAAATTTGCCTCCAGAATAATTAGATCAATTCACAACTCCACCAGCAATGAATTAATGTCCCAACTTTGCCACATCCCTTCCAGCATTCATTACTTTCCTTTGCTGTAATGTTAGCCAATCTGCTAGGTGTGAGGTGATACCTCAGAGTTGTTTTGATTTGCATCTCTCTGATTATCAGAGATTTAGAACACTTTTTCATGTACTTATTAATGGTTTTGATTTCATTGACTGAAAATTGCCTATTCATGTTCCTTGCCCATTTTTCAATTGGAGAATGGCTTGATTTTTTGTACAATTGATTTAGCTCTTTGTAAATTTGAGTAATTAGACCTTTGTCAGAGGTTTTTGTTATGAAGATTGTTTCCCAGTTTGTTATTTCCCTTCTGATTTTGGTTACATTGGTTTTGTTTGTACAAAACCTTTTTAATTTGATGTAGTCAAAATTATTTATTTTACATTTTGTGATATGTTTTGGGGTTTAAGATCTCTAAAATTATTTGTGTACAAAAATGAATAATATGGAAATATGTTTTGTGTGATAATACATGTATAACCCAGATTGAATTGCTTGTTAGCTCTGGAAGGATAAATGGAAAAATGAAGAAGACAATATGGATAATATAACTTTGAAAAACTTCTGTGGAAATTTGCTTTAAAATTTTTTTTTAATTTAAATTTTTTTAAAAGAATGTCATCAGGATTTGGTAAATTGCACAGTCTCATTTTGCCCACCAAATCTGAGAAACTTGTTCTTCACATGACTGGAAACATATGCCCCCAGGAGCTACATCTTAGAGAAGCTAGGAGGAAGCTCTGACAGGGAAGCTGAGTACAGATAGATAGATAGATAGATAGATAGATAGATAGATAGACAGATAGATAGATAGATAGATAGATAGACAGACAGACAGAAAGGCAAGCAGACAGATAGATAGAGATATAACTATATTCATATATGCATATATGGAAACATACAATTTTATGATTTATTTTACCTAGGAAACAATTTCTGAAATAATTCAGTAACCCCTAAAATATTACATCTATGTCCAACATTATCTCTCTTCATCTTCTTTTGGGAAGATCTTTTCTTCCTTGAGAACAAAGAAAATAAGGAGCTACACTATCTGAAATAATTATTTAGGCTGATGTCAAGTGAAATCATAGCTTGTGGATCTAACCATTCTGGAAAATAATTTGGAACTATGCCCAAAGGGCTATACCATTACTAGGTCTCTATCCAAAAGAGATTAAAGAAGAAACAAAAGAACTAATAGGCAATATAAATATACATATATATTATTTATTTATCGAAACTTTTTTGTGGTAGCAGAGTTTTAGAAATAAATGAAAATTGGAAATTGGTTGACTGAACAAACTGATATATCATTGCAAGGGGATATAATTGGACTATAAGAAATGGTGAGAAATACGGTTTCAGAAAAAAAGTGGGAATTGATGAAAAGTGAAATGAACTTGTAATATTGTTAAGATGATTATCTGTGAATAATTGTGAAGGATTTATTGATGAATTGATGAATTCAGTGTAAATATAGAAATATTATTATTCTTGCTTTTTGCATAAAGGGGTAATATAGAAGTGTTTTACATATGATTGATATTAAATTGCTTGCCTTCTTAAAGGATAGAGAAGTGTCTGGAGGTAGGGAAAAAATTTAAAATGCAACTTTTAAAAAATCAATATTAAAAATAATTAAAGTTTTAAACCCTTAGTTCAGTTTCAGAATCAATATTATGTGTTGGTTCCAAGACAGAAGCGTGGCAAAGGCAATAGGGGTTAAGCATACCACTTACAAAGAATTAATTTTTTCACACTTAATCTAAAACCTATGATTTGGATGACTGATTGCAATCACTTGGTTAAGGAAACAGGGCATGGCATTTTATACTCATTTTGCATAGGGTAAGATGATTACTGATTTATTCAATTTGCTCTTGCCCTAATGTCTGAAGTGGAAAGATTTGTTATTTAATAGGTATAGATACATTATATATATGATGTTCTTATATATATCCCCTCCCCTCTCAGAAGCTGAAGATGACACAGTTCTCAAAATATAATTTCTCCCTTATTGATGAATATAGTTCCTTGAGTTCAATAGGAAAACACATTCCTAAAGACTTTGGAATATGCTCACAAAACCAAAACTCAGTGTACATATACAGTTAGTAAATTGTTGTGGAGGCTGTCAGTTGGCATCTTGTTTACAATAGCACTCAATTTACCATTCTCCCCCCTCCCAATCAAGATAGCTATAGTCATTAAATTCATAGGAAACTGCATGCTCTATTGAGCAGCTATTTTTCTGTCTTTGAGGCCTCTGAACTGTTTGCGTGTATAGCCTTTACAATTATATTCAACCTATTTTGATGTTGTTGTTGTGAATCCAAGCAGCAAACATATATTTACCTAAGAATAGTGTGATTCAACATCTTCCCACCTACTACTGAAGCTTTCTGGACTGAATAGCTTGAAAATGTCAAAACATGCTCTTTTCGACTTTATGCTCAATGCTATAAGGATATATTTACTTAGAACCAATGCTTCACATAAATGTTGGCAAAATAGCAGACACTTAAAAATATTTCAATTCTTTAGATTTTAGGGATCATAATTTAGAAATGATCTAGCGCAATCCTATCATTTAAGAGATGAGGAATAGGTACACTGCATGAAAAGATACCTTAATTGATGTTCTTAGATGCTTCCCCTCCCTTCTCTACCAGCCCTCTCTGCCACCAAGAAGCTTAAGACTTCACAGGCTTCAAAATCCAATTAGCCCTTTATTTATTAATATAGCTCCTCGAGTTGAAAAGGAAAACATATTCCAAAAGAAGTTTATAAATAATGAATAGAGTAAATATGACGACTAAAGTCACACAACTGTATAATGGTCTCCAATTTGTTCGATTTGTTTTTCTTTTATTTGTATGAGGATTTTCCAAATTGGTTTAGTTATATTAAGTAACACATGGGGCAAAACACTGAGCCTGGAGTCAAGAAGTTAAGTCTTTTCATACTTTACTCCTCTCCAGTCTACAGTCCAGCAAAACTGATCTACTAAATGTTCTCAATCATGGTTCTTTCCCTCTTCTATAGCTTTGCATTGGTTGCCTGAGCTGTTCTTCCTCTTAATATCCTTGCCTTCTTTCAAGACTCAGCTCAATTTAATCTTCTGCAAGAGGGCTCATCAGTCATTTGAGTCTTCCCCCCCCCCCCTTCTTATTCTGCATGTATCTTGTTGGGAACTATTTATTTATCTGTCGCCTCCTGAATTCATATATCAACTCCTTCAGGGCAAAGACATATAGAATATGTTTTTGTCCCTTGTCTTTTTGTTAAAACCCTATTGTTTAGCATAGTGACTGTTACAGAGCAAGCACATAACAAATGTTTATGTATTTTTAAAATAATTAATTTATGTTGAGCATATAGACAAGTTACTTTTACCAAGTTTTTTTCCCCATCCTCTACTTGGAAAGTCAATACTTCTCAGTGCAAAATTTTGCATTTATTACTAATGAATTGAATTTGAAATTATTTCATTAAGCCCAATGCTACAGCCCCTCAAAGTCTTTTTTTGATCCTGATTTTCATTTAATATACTATTTATCCATCCTAGCATGTTGCCACCCACAAATTTGATAAGTATGTCATTTATGCTATAATGCAAGTCACTGATAAAAAATGACATAAAAAAGCATAGGGCCAAGCACTGAGCCTTGTCTTACTTCATTAGAGACTCATTACCAAGAAAATAGTAAACAATTAATAACAATTTTTGAGCCTGATCATTTTATCAATTTCAAATACACCTAATGATATTAACATATGAATTTAATAATGAAGATTTGGGATATCCATGTTCCAGTTTCCCAAGATTTTAAGTTAACTTTTGGTACCTAGAAAACTACTCAGCATGCCTTGACTTTAAGACTCAGGAGGGTATAGACAAAACAACTACCATCTTCAGGTAAGTAAAAAAAAAAACACCTTCTTATTCTCTATATTCTAATTTTGCCCTTTTTGTTTCATCATTATTGAATTTAATATTTGACCAGAAGTGTGGTTTTTATGGGATTAGAGAACTAATTTTAAATAACCAAATTTAAATGTATAAAAGGAACAGTTAAATGGAGTTTGGCCATTTAGAAAATACAGATTTTATTGATAGTAATCCAAAACTTTTGAATAGATCCATTCTTTCCCCCATGTTATAAAAATGATTCAGAATGCTAAGTGTGTGAAAGTAATTGCAATTATATAGACTTGGTCTTGATACTCACCTATCCTTAACCTACATCTGTAGAAGAAGGAATTTGAGATAATTAAGATATTGTCCTGTGTTCTCATAAGCATATATTCTAACCTTACACTCTAACCATATCTTCTTAAGGGTGAAAAAGAAATATTGTAAACTGAGGGGAAACTGAGGGAAACTTTCTCCAGCAATGACTGCTCTACTCTCTGTCTGTGACTAGAGAGAGCTGCTAGAGGGGAACCACCCTGAGGATCTCCTAGTACAATGGGGATAGATGAGAGACACTGCTAGTACAGGGGAATGCTGCCACGTAGGGATACTGGCATACAGGGATGCTTGTACACAGAGAACTGCTCTGGGGTTTACTCTGGGGTTTGCCTATTGATCCCTACTGATGGCTGATGGATCAATCTACTTCCTAACCTCCTTCCTGCCTCACTCCCTCCCTTTCTGCTCCCTGCTCCCTTTCACCTGCCAATTCTTCTTGAAACCTTTGGCTTCTTCCCTCCCCCCTAAGTGAACTATAAAGATCTTCTTTTCTTTTCCTTTCTCAAATAGGGGTTTATTGTGATAACAGGATGGGAAACTGAGGAAACTGGGATGAGGGTTTCCCTAATCTATAAGGGGAATTTGAGAGGGTTATGGAAATAGTCCAGTAACAAAGGTGAGAAGAGGAACAGTTAGATAAAATGCAGGACAATAGCTAAGATCTTCTTTCTTTTACAACACCATCAAGGTTTCTCAGTTTCTCCTGGCCAGCTTAAACTCTCAGAGAGATACAACCAACTCAAATGCCAAGTTTCTTCTTCTCTCTCTGTGGCCAGAAAAACTCCAACTCTTGGTCAGTCAAAATCTCAGAGAGCACAGAAGTCTCCCCTTGATCAGAAAGCCCCAAAGAACAAGCCAGCACAATCATGGTCTTCAGCCAGCTCCAACTGCCAGCCTCAAATGCCAGAGAGAGAGAGACACTCCCCTTGATCAGAAAACCCCAGAGAACAAGCCAGCATGATCAGGGTCTTCAACCAGCCCCAACTGCCAGCCTCATCTGCCAGAGAGAGAGAGAGACACCCCCTCCCCCACGTCAGCTCAACTGCCACTCCTCCTGGGAACATTCCATTTTAGAATTTTCATCTTGATTTACAAAACATGCCCCAGCTTAGTCTCTTGCATCTTGTCGTGTCCTTCAAAACCTTTCTCTCATCATGCCTCTTCCACAAGGGGAACCAAAAGAATCTTGTTCCCAGAAACTCCAAATTCAGATCAACTTTTCTAAATATAAGTCCACAGATCATTAGAAGAGTATCCCATCTCAACCTTAGCACCACCATCCCTCAGCCCCCCTCATATACATATATACTCCTAAATTACTCAGTTTCCATGAAATCACCAAATGGATTTAAGCTAGCTGTACTATTATTGACCCTTGTCTTCTTTTGGTGCTCAGAAATCTTGACCAAAATTTCATGATTTTTCAAAGTTGGATTTTCACTGCTTTCTTGTTTGTGTGAGAAGACTTATGTAACTTCATTTTATTTTTGTTTTCTACTCTTTTTAGTAATAAAATATTTGATGGGAAAGGCACAGCAGAATAAAATGCAATGGGGACCCAAGTGGAAAGCACATAAGATAACTGATTCATTGGTGTTATTTTCTAGAAAAAAAAGAAAGGGGAATTTAGCTATAATAGGTTTGTTCAATAGCTTGCCTGTTCTCTGAAAATTTCTTTTTAAAGGTCTGGTCAATTGGTGTTTGTTGGCAGACATTTTCTTCAGGAACTATTTGCTTCTGTTCCATTGTTCATCCCTTTCTTCATAATGTTTGTAAATAATCTAATCTTCTCTGACAATGAATTTTAAAATACCATATTGGTGTGTAATTCAACTCTCTTTTCCTAGTGATTTCTAAAATAAGATGATTATTTAATTTCCATGTCAGTCTTTTCACTAAGCTTGCTACTATAGGAAAGTATCTAAATGCTCATACATCTAATAATTTGGGATCAACACATAATGTTGAACAGTCACCCCCTCCTTCAATATCTTTCATTTGTGCCTATTTTGGGGGGCCAGGTTACTTATTCTAATCTGTCTTCATTCTCTCCCAATTCCCATTCATGCCAGGATTACATGCAAATTCTCTCAAGATCTTTTGGACAAATCTGTGGAAGACAAATTGATTCCCCTTTATTCATCACCTTTGCTTTGAACCTTCACTAAATGTATTCATTAAAAAAAACAAAACCTTACTTTGCTGCATATTGATTCCAAAGGAGAAGAGTGGTAAGGGCTAGTCAATGAGAATTAAGTGACTTGTCCAGGGTCACACAGCTAGGAAGGTTCTAAAGTCATATTTGAACCCAGAATCTCTTATCTCTGAGCCAGCCCTCAATCCACAGTCACTTAGCTTCCAGCTCCCCCAAATAATGCATTCCTATTTATATAACAAGGTAACACAGACTGCCTTGATACAATGGGTATAGAAAACAAACGCACCAACTTATATTTACACAAACCAATCACTCACAATAAGGAAACTTAAATATAATAATTTACTTACCAATGAAGAAAATAAAAACAACATCATAGTAGATATTCACATATAAAATCAAGTACCAAAAATCTATTTATTACATATATTATATAATTGTAAATATATAATAATTATAAAATTATATTATAAATTATAATTATATAATTACAAATTATAAAATTATAAATTATATAAATACAACATGATCCAAACAAAGATTTGGACCATACTCTCCCATCAATGCAGTCAGGCCTGTGGCAGAGGGTGAGTACCACAGGAACCTGGCAGGAAGTAAATGAAAGAGGAAAACCCTGTATTCAACGTAACTCACAATTTAGGCTTTTTTTTTTTTAATCCCTTACCTTCCATCTTGGAATCAATACTGTGTATTCCAAGGCAGAAGACTGGTAAAGGCTAGGTAATGGGGGTTACGTGATTTGCTCAGGGTCACACAAGTAGGAAGTGTCTGAGGTCACATTTGAACCCAGAACCTCCCATCTCTGGGCCTGACTCTCAACTCACTGAGCTACCTACCTGCCCCCACAACTTGTGATTTGATGGCATTAGTCCATTCAGGTGTCACTACTACTCATTTGTGTGTTAACACTCATCACTGTCTCTTAATCAAGTCCTTTTCTCCTTCAAATTTAAAAGCAATATTTACAAGTTATTTAAACTTATAATGACCATTAAATGGTTTGTTACAATGTTAACTCTTAATGTAAAGACCAGGTCCCTTTAAACCAGAGAACTGGAAAGCTCATCAGACTACTTATCTGTTGTTAATACAGAATAGTCCAGTCCAGGCAGTGTTCATTCACTTGGATGCTATGTTGTCCAATCAGAACAAAACACAAAGCCACATAGCCCATGCTATTATATTATATTATATTATATTATATTATATTATATTATATTATATTATATTATATTATATTATATTATATTATATTATATTATATTATATTATATTATATTATATTATATTATATTATATTATATTATATTATATTATATTATATTATATTATATTATATTATATTATATTATATTATATTATATTATATTATATTATATTATATTATATTATATTATATTATATTATATTATATTATATTATAGGAGGTTTATTAAATGGTCTTTAGAAAATAAAGAATAAAGAGGATACAAAAAAAAACACATGCCCATGACTGATCAGTCATTTCAAAATCCCCACTCACCACCATCACCACTGGCTGCATGCCAAAGGAAAGAGCAGGTAGGACTGCTCACTGGATATTTATTACCTGTCTACAGGAACTACATAATGACAGGAAGTCAGTGGGCTCCCAGGAAATGTAGTTTGTTTTTAGGGTAACAGATTTTCAATTATAGACAAGTCAAAAAATGTATCCAGCTTGCCAAGATACAGAATAGCTACAAAACATCTCAACTTTTCCTTATCTATCTCAAATCAGAGGTGTAAGTAAAGGGTAAATAGTTTAACCTCTCATCAAAGCTAAGTGACACTATAGGGAAATATCTGTTGAGTTTTCCTCTTTCCTCTTTCTCTGATATCTTAAATCATTTTTAATATGTACAGCTTTTTTGAAACCCAATTGCCTTCCTAAGCTAAAAAATATGGCACTGGAAAAATGAGATACTGAGGGGCTATGAGACAAAAGAGAGAAGAGAAGGTTAAAATGAAGGATTTCAGAAATAGAATGATCAAGAGATGGAGGGAGTGACTGGGTAGCTCTGTGGATTGAAAGTCAGGCCTAGAGATGGGAGGTCCTAGGTTCAAATCTGGCCTCAGACACTTCCCAGCTGTGTGACTCTGGGTAAGGCACCCCCATTGCCTAGCCCTTACAAGGCTTCTGCTTTAGAATCAATACCCAGTATTGATTGTAAGGTAGAAAGTAAGGGTTTTATTAAAAAAAGAGAGAGCGAGAGAGGTGGAAAAGTGAAGAAATGAGAATTAGCTGAAAGACTAAGAGAATTATTCATTAGGTGATATAAAACTAAATAATTTACCTACTTGGCTAAGACATTTAGTGTTTTCTGTGATGTGGATTTTGTTTTTATTGATTTCCTAAAGCTTTTCTTCTGATAGACCGTGGTTCTCAACCTTTCTAATGCTGTGACCCCACACTGTAGTTCCTCATGTTGCGGTGACCCCAAACCAAAAAAATATTTTGGTGGCTACTTCAAAACTGTAATTTTGCTACAGTTATGATTTGGAATGTAAATACGTGATATGCATTATGTATTCTCATTGCTACAAATCAAACATAATTTAAATATAGTGATTAATCACAAAAACAATATTTAATTATATGTTGAGAAATATTAATGCAGCAGGAGGCAGCCTGAGCTCTGGGGCGGGAGGTAAGTCCTGCCTGGGGAGGGAGTCTGCAGATGCTGCCTTCTTCTTCCTGTCGTCTCCCTCCAGCTCGAGTTGAGGCTTCACTTTGCTGGGGTTACTCGGCTCCATTATCTGCTCCAGGAGTTATCCGCTCCAGGACTCGTTCTTAACCCCTCCAGATCCAGCAGTCAGGTGCTCTCTCTGGGTCTCTGTTTGAGTCCAGTCTCCAGGCAACAGGCTAAATCCATCGCCTCTCAAAGGGGGAGGGCTGCTGATAGGTAACTAATATTAGTACAATGTGCAGGCAGCAGGGTTCCTGTTCTTTCCAAGATCTTGCTGTAAAGTAGCACAATTTCTCAGCGGCTAAAGCCATCAAAATTATGTGTTTTCCGATGGCTTTAGGCGACCCCTGTGTTTTGGTCCTTCAACTCTCACTGGGGTTGCGACCTACAGGTTGAGAACCACTATCATAGACAGTCTTTAAACAGTAGTATTTACCATGATAGTTTTGCCCTCTGTTTTACTTTAAGAATAGAACAACTTGAAATGTGGACAAATTGCATTATTAACATTAACTAGATAGTTTGACATGTAATAGATGCTTAATTGTAAATTTAATAGAAGAAATATGCTTCATGGAAAGAGTTCTTTTTATAAAATTTTATTTAATCGATTAATTAAGAAAACTTTTCCATGGTTGCATGATTCATCTTCTTTCCCTCCCCTCCTCACACCCCCTCCCATAGCCAACACACAATTCCACTGGGTTTTACATGTGTCATTGATCAAGAACTCTTTCTATATTATTGATATTTGCACTAGGGTGATCATTTAGAGCAAGGATCCCCAAACTTTTTACACAGGGGTCCTGTTCACTGTCCCTCAGACTGTTGGAGAGTCAGACTATAAAAACCTAACCTTAACCCTAACTCTAACCTTAACCCTAAACCTAACCCTAATCCTAAACTGGCAGCAGTATACACAGTGTGGAATCCCCTCCCCCAGATCACTGCTTACCATGCTGATGTCTTCCACTGTGCAGCCACATAATCCTTTGTGCAATGCCTTGTTATAAGGTGCCAATGCAAAGGATTATGTCACCGGAAGTAGTACTGTACATGAGTGACACTACGTTTTGTGGCACTGCCACATACAGTGCTCCTCTCACTGACCACCCAGAAGTGCAGTGGGGGCCAGATACATGGCTTCAAGTGGTCACATGTGGCTTGTGGGCCACAGTTTGGGGACCCCTGATTTAGTCTATATCCCCAATCATATCCCCATCGACCCATGTGATCAATCATATGTTTTTCTTCTGTGTTTCTACTCCCACAGTTTTTCCTCTGAATGTGGATAGCATTCTTTTTCATAAGTCTCTCAGAAATGTCTTGGATCTCAAAGTTAGGACATTAATGCATTGCTGGTGGAGTTGTGAATTGATCCAATTATTCTGGAGGGCAATTTGGAACTATGCCCAAAGGGCACTAAAAGACTGTCTGCCCTTTGATCCAGCCATAGCACTGCTGGGTTTGTACCCCAAAGAGATAATAAGGAAAAGGACTTGTACAAGAATATTCATAGCTGCACTCTTTGTGGTGGCAAAAAATTGGAAAATGAGGGGATGCCCTTCAATTGGGGAATGGCTGAACAAATTATATTGTCTGTTGATGATGGAATACTATTGTGCTCAAAGGAATAATAAAGTGGAGGAATTCCATGGAGACTGGAACAACCTCCAGGAAGTGATGCAGAGCGAGAGGAGCAGAACCAGGAGAACATTGTACACAGAGGCTGATATGCTGTGGTACAATTGAATGTAATGGACATCTCCATTAGTGGCAATGCAGTGACCCTGAACAACTTGGAGGAACCTATGAGAAAAACCACTATCCACATTCAGAGGAAACACTGTGGGAGTAAATGAAGAAAAACAACTGCTTGAATACATGGGTAGAAAGAATATGGTTGGGGATGTAGACTCTAAATGAACATCCTAGTGTAAACAACAACATGGAAATAGGTTCTGATCAAGGACACATGTAATACCCAATGAAATTGCATGTTGGCTGTGGGAAGAGTAGGTGGAGGGGAGGGAGGGAAATAAAGTGAGCATTGTAACCAAAAAAATAAAATAAAGTAAAATTAAAAAAAAAGAAATCTCTTGGATCATTGCATTACTGCTAGTAGAGAAGTCATGGAAAGAGTTCAAAGAAAAAGTTTCAATATTAGATTGATTAGATTAAAGATCAAGTCTTTTGGATTTGAATTTCTTTTCTTATAAAATTCAATCCCCAAAGTTCATGGAATGTAAAAATCAAGGATACTATAAAAATGCCCTCGTGCACATTTTTCATGGATATTTAGTGATTTTGATTATTTAAAAAACATTTTTCCATTCTTTTTTGTGCTTCGCCCCCCCCCATTCCCACTGCTTTGGGGTACTTACATTTTAAATGCTATAGTGGCACTAAAAAGGCAGTATATTTCTGTCTCTATGGATAATGCACAGTACCTATCACAACATACTTATTTAGTCTCAAAAATGAGTGGAGAACTTTTTAAATATACATATATAAGTAGCGAAAAATGGTCAGCCTAAGGTTATTCATGATTGCAGCAAAACCAAGAAGAATAAATGGGATGAGGTGGAAAGTAAAGTATCCAGAGCAGAAAAGATAAGGAATACAGTAGAATAGAGATTGAACACAGAGGACTAAAGGTGAAGGGGATGAGGAAGAGTCTGGAAAAAAGAAAGGGCAGGAGGTCATTGAGCTGGGAGTGAATGGAGTCAAATCTAGGCATGAAAAAGAGAGAAGAAAAGGTTAAAAGCAGATAATATCAGAAACAGAATGATCAAGAGGTAGAAAGAGAAGAGGTGAGAATAAAAAAGCCTTACCTTCTGTCTTAGAATCCATACTAGTTCCAAAGCAAAAAACTGTAAGGGTTAGGTGATTGGAGTTATGACTTGTCCAGGATCCCTGAGCTAGGAAGTGTTTGAGGTCAGATTTGAACCTAGGACTTCTTGTCTGTAGGTCTGTCTCTCTGTCCACTGATAGATAGCCCGTTGCTCTTCTAATAGAAACAAACAAGACAGTTTACATATATATATATATATACACACACACACACACATGTTATAAATCTTTGTGTTAAAAGATGCCTTCTCTAGTGTGGGGAGGGGAGGGAAGGTGGGAGACATTTTGTGATTATAATGTAATATACAAATTAAATAACTAAAAAGAAACAGAAAGGATGACACATGATTCATGAGGGTAGGTGACATATTCCTGGGTACTCTTAGTGTCTTTACCTCTATTCATTTTTCTCTCCTTCTATTTTCCCTACTTTTTATTCCTCCTACCCACTTTATTACTTTCCTCTTCCAATTGCATTTTCCCATTTATTATAAAAATTTTATTGCAGTTTATATATATATATATATATATAATGTCTTATAATCCTCAGAAGGGACAAAAGCACCAATCTGCCACAATAAAGGATCTATATATATGGTTTTCTTTCAACTCTAGTGCAACCTGTAAAAATTAATGGTCACAATTATTAATTCTACTCAATATATTGAGATTTCCAGTCTACATGAATTCAAATATGGCTCTCTAACAGTGTTTTAACCTATGACCTTATGAGTAGTTATCCCAAAATCTAAACAAATTTGTCATACTTTAAAATTGTTTTCTGTCTCTGTCTCAGTCTCTCTCTGCTTCTCTTTCCTTCTTTCTCTCTCTCTCTCTCTCTATATATATATATATATTTCTCTCTTGTGAATAATAGTACTAAGGTGACACTAGCAGCAGTGGTATAGTGTATAGAAAGTTATCCTCAAAGTCATGAAGACCTGGTTTTAATTCTAGTCTTTGATGAATTTTAGGCTATAAATGCCTATGCAAATGACTTGATCTTTAAATTCCTCAGGCAGCCCAAACTATAGGTTTCAGAAGAAATACTGATCCACATGGTTAGAAAGATTATTACCATTTCTACCACTAATGAATTCACAAGTCTGTACCCCTCTCAGAAATTCTTTGAGGTTGATTATGTACTATCATATCTGTTAGCTTTGGCATAGTTTTCAGTTTTCAGTTTCTCATTTTTTCATTGACTAATTTGTGATTTAAAATTTTATTTTCTAATGAAATTTATTTTTGCTAACCAAACCAATTTGTTGTACATTATACAAAGTAATTTTTCAGTGCATGTTTGCAACAAAATATTTGATATATTTGAAAAACAAAAGCAGCCTCTAATACTTTTGAAGCTCAAATAATTTGCTATATTAATTCAATTTGCTATAGTAATTAAAATAATTATTTTAATCTATCAAAATAAGTTTGATGCCATTAATCAATGTTGTGTTAGATCAGTTTCAGTGACATTCTGCACTTGGAAGCAATTAAATATTCCCTTAAAACTAAATTATGCTAAAATCTGATTCAGACTAGCCTCCTTGGTTAATTAGCAGCATCAAGCTTTTATTCTAGTTTAAACAGTTTTTCTGAAAGTATTCTAAACTATCTTCTAAAATAGGGATTATTAACCTTAAATTTTGGAATTTTTAATACATTTCAATAATGGTATTTTAGCATAGACACAAAAAACTTCATAATACTCTGTATTTTATTTTATAAATTTAAAAACAGTATTCTAATAAGGTGTACACAACTTTCACCAGATTACCAAAGGAGTCCATGACACACAAAAGGTCAATTATCTCTGATCTGCAATAATTTATAAATAATTTCATATGAATTAATTTCTTGAAGATTATAATAATTTCCTTCTAGATTTACTTATTTCTCCCTCATTGTGCATTTAAATAGTTCTTTCTCATCTTACAATGGTCTAAATCCCTCAATCTTTAACAATGATTGATTTAGAGGATCCTATTCTTTGTAACTTGAGCCCAGAATGTATGATTATTTCTCTATTGATAGATTTTCAGCTTCTGCTATTTTATTCTCCTTCATAGTACCAAGTTACTCTCAAATGTTCTTTATTAGCATGTTATTGTACTTTTTATAACTACACTCTGACTGATTCACAAACAGTGGAGCATAAAGGAAGCTCAGCAGTCATTTAGTTCTACTCTAGCCAGAACAAGAATCCTTCTACCACATCTCCAAAAAGTGGTCATCTAGCCTCTATCCGGTGAAAATGGGACTATTATATTTGGATGTAGCCCATTCAACATTTAGATAACTTCATTTCATGGTATTTACTTACAACAAGGATAAATCTACTGGAAATTCAACTCTTTATAAATTTTAACTTCTGGAGAAAGCAAAACATTTGTAACTCCGTTTTGTATAATCTCCCTTCAATACGCAAACACTGTTCCTCTATCTCCATTAACCACTTTCCTTTAAGGAAAAAAAAATGGCATACATAATTCCTTCAAAGTATCATGTGTTAACTATTTCATTTTTCTTGCCAACATAGTTACTCCTTTCTAGATGTATCTTTTATTCTCTGTTTAAAATATATATATATATATATATATATATATATATATATATTATAGTCTCTAAAATCTGGTAGTACTTCTGATTAATTTTGCTCTCTTTCTTTTGTCTCTTTATTAGTAACATAGTCTAGAATAGTATTAGTTTTTGGAAATGCACCAATAATATTTAGCTTAAGTTAAAAAAGAATTCACAGATGTTTTTCATAGGAACCCTGGTCTCAGTTTATATTCCCTTAAACCTACAGTAATTAAGTTGACTTTTTGAAGTAAATGAACAAAGTAAAAACTTACATTAATATCTATTAAGTTTCATTTTATGTAGTTTGTCCGATTATTCTATTGAGACATTCTTAAATCTTACCTAGCCTATCTGATACACTGGTAAAATCTATTATCACATTACCTGATGCTTTAGGGAGGTAGAGTAGGGAGAGAGAAAGCACGGATCACACAAAGTCAGAAGATAATTATTAAAAATTTATTGACATAAAACTTTTAAAACTTTTAAAAACTTTTTTTAAAACTTTTAAAAAATAAAAATAAATCATCCTATCTGATGACTGTTCCTTCCTCTGTTATATATTCTGAAAATGTGTCAAATATATTATTTCTTCATTTGTCCAAGTCATGCTTAATAATTTGGAATTGCATAGTCAATAATAGAGTTCTAGTGTAGTCCACTAGACTTACTCATGTAAGCTGGAATCAAAATAATAATATTTACTTGGTCTGGTCTTTCAACAAATTACATATCTATTTGACTTTGTCATCTCATCCATAAACATCATACAAAAGACATTGTCAAATACTATTTTCTTTCAAATCTTGATTATTGTGTTGTTGATCTAACTAATCTTTGTAGTTTTCTTCCATCCCCAAACTGCCTATATATTTCTAAATTACATGTAATAACAATTTGCAATATATGCTTTCCAAATTTATAAGATCCAAAGTATCTCCCTCTCCTGCTTCCCTCCCCTCTCACAGGTCTGATAAGAAATTTGATCTTGTTATACATATCTTATCATGCAAAACATAATTCGATGTTGTTCATTTTTGTAAGAGAATACTCATATAAAACTAAAACCCCCAAATAAAAACACAAATAAACTAAAGTGAAAAAGTGCATGCTTTCATCTACATTCAGATTTCAACAGTTCTTTCTCTGGAGGTCAGTAGCATTCTTTGTCATAAGTCCTTCAGAATTGTCCATTGTCTTGCTGAAAGTAGCAGTCTTTCACAGTTGATCTTTGTATACTATTGTTGTTATTGTGTATAATGTTATCCTGGTTCTGTTTATTTCACTCTGCATCAGGTTTATATATCTTTCCAACTTGATTCTGAAATCATCCTGCTTATCATTCCTTAGCACAAAATTAATATTTCATCATTATCATATATCACAATTTGTCCAGCCATTCCCTAATCGATGGAAAACCCCTCAATTTCCAATTCTTTGCCACCACAAAAAGATTTGCTATAAATATTTTTGCACAAGTAGGTCCTTCTCACCCCCTTTTTTATCTCAATATATATAGATCTAGTAGTGGTATTACAGGATCAAAGGTCATGCACAGTTTTATAGCACCCTGGGTATAGTTCCAAATCGCTAGTACCAGATTATTTTGATGACTACTGATTTATAGTACAGTTTAAGAACTGATACTGCTAGGACAACTTCCTTCACAATTTTTTCTCTTTTAATTCCCTTGATATTCTTGATCATTTGTTCTTCTATATAAATTTTGTCATTTTTCCTAGTTATATAAAATAATTTTCAGTAAATTGATTGGTATGTTACTGAATAAGTACATTAACTCAGGTAGAATTATCATTTTTATTAATTAGCTCAGTAACAATGAACAATTAATATTTTTCCAGTCGTTTAGATCTTTTGTGAAAAATGTTTTCTAATTGTGTTCATATAGTGCCTGTGTTTGTCTTGGCCAGATATTTTATGTTGTCTACAGCTATTTTAAATGGAATTTTCCCTTACTCTCTCTTACTGCTGAACTTTTTCTCCTTATTGCTAAAGATAGAGTTCCTAGTAGATATTAAATAATAGTGGTGATAACAGGCATCCTTGTTCACCCCTAATCTTACTGGGAAATTTCTCACTTTATCTCCATTCCAGGTCATACTTGCTGATAATTATATTATATTTATTTTTATTTATTTTAATTTTATTTAGTCAATTTAAAACATTATTCATTGGTTATAAGAATCTTATTCTTTCCCTCCCTCCCCTCCCCTTCCCCTTCCCATAGCCAAACCACAATTCCACTGGGCATTACATGTGTCCTTGATCAGAACCAGTTTCTATGTTGTTGATGTATGCACTAAAATGATCATTTAGAGTCTACATCCCTAATAATATTCCCCTCAACCCATGTAATCAAGCAGTTGTTTTTCTTCTGTGTGTCTATTCCCACAGTTTTTCCTCTGAATGTGGATAATGTTCTTTCTCATAGATTCCTCTGAGTTTTTCAGGGTCACTGGATTGCCACTAATGGAGAAGTCCATTACATTCAATTGTACCACAGTGTATCAGTCTCTGTACAATGCTCTCCTGGCTCTGTTCTTTCACTCTGCATTAATTCCTGGAGGTTGTTCCAGCTCACATAGAATTCCTCCACTTTATTATTCCTTTGAGCACAATAGTATTCCAACACCAACATATACCACAATTTGTTCATCCATTCCCCAATTGAAGGGCATCCCTTCATTTTCCAATTTTTTGCCACCACAAAGAGCGCAGCTATGAATATTCTTGTACAAGTCTTTTTCCTTATTATCTCTTCGGGTATAAACCCAGCAGTACTACGGCTAGATCAAAGGGCAGACAGTCTTTTAGCATCCTTTGGGCACAGTTCCAAATTGCTTTCCAGAATGGTTGGATCACTTCACAACACTACTAGCAGTGCATCAATGTCCCAACTTTGCCACATCCCCTCCAGCACTAATTACTTTCCTTTGCTGTCATGTTAGGCAATCTGCTAGGTGTGAGGTGATACCTCAGAGCTGTTTTGATTTGCATCTCTCTGATTGTAAGAGATTTAGGACACTTTTTTATGTGCTTATAAATGGTTTTGATTTCTTTGATTGAAAATTGCCTATTCAAGTTCCTTGCCCATTTCTCAATTGGAGAATGGCTTGATTTTTTTGTACAATTGATTTAGCTCTATAAATTTGAGTAATTAGACCCTTGTCAGAGGTTTTTGTTATGAAGATTGTTTCCCAATTTGTTGCTTCCCTTCTAATTTTGGTTGCATTGATTTTGTTTGTACAAAAATTTTAATTTGATGTAATCAAAATTATTTATTTTATATTTTGTGATTTTTTAAAACTCTTGCTTGGTTTTAAAATCATTCCTTTCCCAATGATCTGACATATATACTATTCTGTGTTCACCTAATTTACTTAGTTTCCTTCTTTATATTCAAGTCATTCACCTATTCTGAGTTTATCTTGGTATAGGGTGTGAGATATTGATCCAAACCTAATCTCTCCCATACTGTCTTCCAATTCCCCCAGCAGTTTTTATCAAATAGTGGATTTCCATCACAAAAGATGGGATATTTGGGCTTGTCATAGACTGTCTTGTTGAGGTCACTTACCCCAAGTCTATTCCACTGATCCTCCTTTCTGTCTTTTAGCCAGTACCATGTTGTTTTGATGACCACTGCTTTATAGTATAGTTTGAGATCTGGGACTGCAAGGCCACCTTCCTTCACATTTTTTTTCCATTATTTCCCTGGATATCCTTGATCTTTTGTTCTTCCAAATGAACTTTGTTATGTTTTTTTCTATTTCAGTAAAAAAAAGATTTTTGGTAGTTCAATGGTTATGGGACTAAATAAGTAAATTAATTTGGGTAGGATTGTCATTTTTATTATGTTAGTTCCTTGAGGAGGGAGGAAAAGGATTTAGATAGAGATGGAGACCCCATTTTCCCACTTTTCTTTTCCCATTCTTCCCAGCACATTATTCCTTTTGTATTTCCTGATTGAGTTGACATTAAAAGTTATCTGTTCCCCAAGCTGAGTGTGAGTGAATAGATCAAGGGGAGACCCTTTGGTCTCAAGTAGTGGAGGGGGAACAAGAAGGATAAGAGTGAATTAGGGAGAGCAGCTTTAGCTAAGAAGGGAAGGCAGAAGGGAGAAAATCTTCAAACCCCCTCTCCTCTCTCTGAGCCAACCCCTAAACTTCAGCTGTCTTCCCTGTACCCCTTTTTGAGAAGTGGGGTCTCCTCTTTTTCCCCCTCTCATATACCCATGAACAATTGATGTTTTTCTAATTGTTTAGATCTACTTTTAAGTGTGTGGAGAGTGTTTTGTAGTTGTGCTCATATAGTTCCTGTGTTTGTCTGGGCAGATAGTATTTTTATACTGTCTAGGGTGATTTTAAATGGAATTTCTCTTTCTAATTCTTGCTGCTGAGATATGTTGGAAATATATAGAAATACTGATGACTTATGTGGGTTTATTTTGTATCCTGCAACTTTGCTAAAGTTGTTGATTACTTTGATTAGCTTTTTAGTTGATAACTTGTTCTCCTCATTGCCTATTTTAATCCCTTCAATTTTTTTCTTCTCTAATTGCTACTGCTAGTGTTTCTAGTACAATGTTAAATAATAGAGGTGATAATGAGCATCATTGTTTCACTCCTGATCTTATTGGGAAGGCTTCTAGTTTATCCCCATTGCAGACAATGTTTGCTGATGATTTTAGATATATACTGTTCTTTATTTTTAGGAAAGACCCTTCTATTCCTATGATTTCTAGTGTTTTCAATAGGAATTAAGTGTTGTATTTTGTCAAAGGCTTTTTTTTTCTACATCTATTGAGATAATCATATGATTTTTGTCAGTTTGCTTGATGATATGGTCAATTATATGTATGGTTTTCTTAATATTGAACCATCCTTGCATTCCTGGTATGAATCCTACCTGGTCATAGTGAATAACCCTTGTGATCACTTGCTGGAGTCTTTTTGCTAGTATCCTATTTAAGATTTTTGCATCAATGTTCATTAAGGAGATTGGTCTATAGTTTTCTTTCTCTGTTTTTGACCTGCCTGGCTTTGGAATCACCACCATATTTTTGTCATAAAAGGAATTTGGCAGAACTCCTTCTTTGCTAATTCTGTCAAATAGTTTGTATAATATTGGGATTAGTTGTTCTTTGAATATTTGATAAAAAATTTATTTGTGAATCCATCAGCTCCTGGGGATTTTTTCTTAGGGAGTTCTTTGATGACTTGTTTAGTTTGTTTTTCTGACCTGGGGTTGTTTAGGTAGTCTATTTCTTCCTCTGGTAGTCTAGTGTTAAGATTAAAAATTAGTTTCTCTGCTAAAAGTATTATATTTTTAGAGGTTTATTAAAGATTAAGAAATAAAGATAATATAAAATAAGAAAGCACATGCAACCTACATTTTGCCAGCCTGTCCCCAGAAGCAGAAGCCAAGAGAGAGACTCGAAGTAGGCAGAGAGTCAGCTTAAATACAATTTCTGTTCTCAGCCCAAGGGAGAACCTCACCTGGGATTAAAGGGAACTCTGGGAGCTACCAAGGACTTCTGGGAATTGAAGTTGGGTGTTCAAATCTCCATTTTTACACTAGGCAATTCATATTTTTGTAAATATGTATCCATATCTCCTAGATTGACATATTTATTGCCATATAATTGCATATAATGGTTTTTAGTGATTGCCTTAAGTTCATCTTCATTAGAGGTAAGATCTCCCTTTTCATCTTGGATACTGTCAATTTGGTTTTTTTCTTTCCTTTTTTTAAATTAGATTGACCAATACTTTGTCTATTTTATTTGTTTTTTTTTCTTCAAAGTACCAGCTTCTAGTCTTATTTATTAAAGCAATAGTTCCTTGACTTTCAATTTTATTAAATTTTCCTTTGATTTTTAGGATCTCTAATTTAGTCTTCATCTGAGGATTTTTACTTTGTTCACTTTCTAGTTTTTTTTTAATTTTCATGCCCAATTCATTGACCTCTGCCCTCCTTAATTTGTTAATACATGAACTCAAGGATATAAATTTCCTCTGAGTACTGCTTTGGCTGTATCCCATAGATTTTTGAAAGGATGTCTCATCGTTGTCTTTTTCTTCAATGAAGTTATTAATTGTTTCTGTGATTCATTCTTTAATTAACCGATTTTGGTGAAATATATTGTTTAATTTCCAAATAATTTTTGATTTGCCTCTCCATGTACCCTTACTAATTATTATTTTCATTGCATTTTGGTCTAAGAAGGTTTCATTTATTATTTATGCTCTTTTGCACTTGTTTGCAATGTTTTTATGCCCTAGTATATGGTCAATCTTTGTCAATGTACCATATGCTGCTAAAAATAAGGTGTATTCCTTTTTATCCCTATTTATTTTTCTCCACATATCTACTAACTGTAATTTTTCCAAGATTTCATTCACTTCTCTTACCTCTTTCTTATTATTTTTTTTTGGGTTTGATTTATCTAGTTCTGATAGAGGAAGGTTCAGTTCTCCCACTTGTATACATACGTTTTTCTACCAACTTCATCCTTGAGCTCCACTAGTTTCTCCTTTAGAAATTTGGATACTATGCCATTTAGTGCATACATGTTGACTACTGATATTTCCTCATTGCCTATACTGTCTTTTATCAGGATGTAATTTCCTTCCCTATCTCTTCTGACTAAATCTATTTTTACTTTGACTTTGTGACTCCTGCCTTTTTATCAGTTGATGCCCAATGGATTTGGCTCCATCCTCTTACTTTTACCCTATGTGTGTCTACCTTCCTCAGGTGTGTTTCTTGCAGACAGCATATGGTGGGGTTTTGGTTTGTAATCCACTCTGCAAGTCACTTGCTTTTTATGAGTTAGTTAATTCCATTCACATTCAGAGTTATGATTATGAGGTGTGAATTTCCCAGCATTTTGAATTCCACTCCTAGTCCTGCCCTTTCTTCTTTCACTATTTCCTTCTACACCAATATTTTACTTCCCTTTCTACCCCCCTCACTTCTTATTCCCCTCTTATTTTCTTTACAGTCTTTTAAAACTACCCCCACACTCTCCCTCCCTTGAACTGCATCCCTCCCCACCAGTCCATTTGGTACCCTTCTACTTCCCTATAGGGCGCAAATCAATTCTCTGCCCCAATGTATTTGATTGTTCTTCCCTCTTTGAGTCAGTTTCAGTGCACATAAGAATTGGATATTTCCTCTCTCCAACTTCTTTACTCTTCCGGTGTATTGATGTTCTCTCTCCCTCCCGCCATGTGCTTCTTTGTGACATATAAATTTACCCTATTTTGTTTCTTTTCCTATTTCTCTTAGTGTTAACCTTTTTTAAAAAACTCTAATGATATGTATACACACATATATATATTTATGCATACGTGTATCTATATACATATTTATGTCTTCACATTTCATCCTATACAGTTTGTCACTGTTCCCTCTAAGTGTAATTCTTCTAGCTACCCAGATGATAATAACAATTTTTAAGAGTTACCAATATCCTCTTTTCTTGCAGGGATACATATAATTTTAACTTATTGTGTCCCTTAAAAAAGTTTTTTTTTTCTTTTCCCCCCTTTCTTAATTACTTTTTGATGATTCTCTTGGGTTCTGTGCTTGGGCATTAAATTTTCTGTTCAGGTCTGGGCTTTTCTTTACAAATGCTTGGAATTCTTCCTTTTTAATTAAATGATCATACTTTCCCCTGTAAGAATATAGTCAGTTTTGCTGGGTAGTTGATTCTTGGTTGTAGACCTAGTCCCCTTGCTTTCTGTAATATCATATTCCATGCCTTTTGGTCTTTCATTGTAAATGCAGCCAGATCCTTTGTTATCCTCACTGTAGTTCCATGGTATCTGAATGACTTCTTCTTGGCAGCTTGTAATATCTTTTCTTTGGTCTGATAGTTCTTGAATTTGGCTATAACTTTCCTGGGTGTTTTCAGTTGGGATTTAAGTACAGGAGGTGATCTGTAGATTCTTTTAATCTCCATTTTTCCCTCTTGTTCTAGAATGTCGGGGCTGTTTTCTTGGATAATTTCCTGTAGTATGGTGTCTAGGCTTTTTCTTTTGTCACGGTCTTCTGGTAGACCAATGATTCTTAAGTTGTCTCTCCTGGAACAATTTTCTAAATCTTCTGTTTTGTGAATGAGGTGTTTCTCATATATTCCTCAATTTTTTCATTCTTTTGATTTTGTTTTATAGTTTCCTGTTGCCTTGTGAAGTTGCTTGCTTTTAATTGTTGTATTCTGGTTATTAAAGACTAAATTTCATCTCTGTCTTTTTGGTCATCCTCCTTCTGGTCTGATTTTCTTTGGAGGTCGTCTTTCATCTTCTTTGCCTCAGCGTTCATCTCCTTTGCCTCATTTTCAGGATGATTAATTTTGACTTTCAAAACACTATTTTCTGTTTCCAGATGACTTATCTTGCTTGTTAAGTTTTTTTCCCAGTTGTCTACAGGTTCTCTTAATTGTGTTTTGAATTGTATTTCGAGTTCTTCCAAAGCCTGTGTCCAATTAACTTGAGATTCTGTGTTTTTGCTTGATGTTTCTTGATCTTCCTCTGTTACATTTGCTCTTTGCCAGGATAGAAATTGTCAATTGTAATTTCTTTTTCTGTTGTTTGCTCATACTTGCCCTTTCTTTTCCCCCTGTAGTTGCTTGCATTCTTGCTCCTCTCATTATGTGTTGGATCTGTGGGTTTGGGCTTTTCTGTCAATTTTCACTCTTGGAGCTTAGCAAGGCTCTCAGAGCAGACTATGGGGGAGGGATTTTGGAGCTTGAGCTTTCCTGCCCTCAGAAGGCTTTATAAGATTAAGCCCAGCAGAGGTGAACTGGCAGATCTGGATGTGCCCTGAGGCCAAAACCTTGGGGGGGGGGTGCAATATGGAGTATCTAGGCTGCAACTAGGCTGCCTGCTCTGTGCTTCTTCTCCAATTGTTTCCCCACCACTTTTGTTCAAAGCCCTAAGCCTGGCATAGCTTTGCCTGCAAGGTACTCCCTCCAGACTAGCGCCCTTGCCCGCCCAGAGATTCTAGCCACTGCTGGAGACTCAGTACTGTAGGTGGGGGAGGGGTCCTGGGACCTTCCTTCTTCCTTCCCCTTAAACTCAAGTGTTCTCAAATTGAGGCTTTTTGGGGGCTTACCTTTTAAGTTGAGTCCAGCAGGAGAGTTCCTTGGCTCTCTTCTGTTAGGTTTGGTTTTCATTCCCCTTGGAGCCTTTGGTTTTTAATTGGTAAAAAAGGGTTTTCAGAGGTCTGAGCTTTCACTGCCTCTATGCTGCCATCTTGACTCCATCTCCTTGCTGGTAATTTTAGATAGATACTACTTATAGCTTTGAGGAAAGGTTCACTTATTCCTAAGCTTTCTAGTGTTTTTAATAGTATAGGCGGTTGTGTTTGTCAGTCTTTTTCTGCATCTATTGAGATAATCATGCAGTTTCAACTTAATCCCACACCTTTTATGTATACTTCTAACTACTTTAATAATGATAATAAATTTTAGGAGTTACAAATATTATCTTTCCATGTAGTAATATAAACAGTTTGACCTTATAGACTCCCTTAAATTTTTTCTTTCTTGTTTCTCTTTTTATACTTTTCTTATATTTGGACATCAGGTTTTCTATTTAGGTCTATTCTTTTCATCAGCAGTGTTTTGAAATCTTCTACATTATTAAATGATCATTTTCCCCACAAAGAATATCCTCACTTTTAGGGGAAAGCTGGGTGGCTCAGTGGATTTAGAGCAAGGCCTAGAAATGGAAGATCCTGGGTTCAAATCTGGCCTCAGTTACTTCCTAGCTTTGTCACTCTGGGCAAGTCATTTAACCTATTGCCTAGCCCTTACAATCTCCTATATAGTATTGATTCCAAGATGGAAGGTAAGGGTTTAAAAAAAAGAATATACTATTTTGCTGGAAAAGTGATTCTGGATTGTAAAGTAGTTCCATTATCTTCCAAGATATCATATTCCAAGTCTTTCCTGAGTAATCTTGATTGTGATTTGAATTTTTTTTTCTGGCTGTTTACAGTATTTTCTTCTTTGCATGAGAGCTCTTGAATTTGTATATAACATTTCTAGGAGATTCAGAGATGGTGTGCCATGTCCCACCCCTTGTCCCCAAGCCTGAGTGACACATGTGCCATGCCCCACCTTACCCCACACAGAGAAGAGAGAAAGTTCTCCCATTGGCCTGCTGGGCAGAGAGGTAGAGATGTGAAAAAATGTTATCAGTCATTGTGGAGAGGGACAGGGATCATCTCTGTGCCAATCCCTCTGTCTTTCTAGTAACAAAATCTTGCAGGCAACAGTGTGCATACATGCAGAGAGATCTTTGCATGCCCTTTCTGGCACTTGTGCCATAGATTTGCCAACCTGGCTTCAGTGGATGTGGTTTAATTATTTCCCTGAAAGCTAGGGGAAAGATAATTTATGAGACATTAGGTCATTATGTCTAATAATGATATTAATCAACATCAATAAAGATATTACCATAATAATTATTGAAATATACTCATCAAAATGTTTGCTTTTTTATGAAGATGTAGAAGAATTCTGCTTCTGCAAGCTGATCCTCCAAATCAAGGCAATATGGATCTTGATAGTAATTTCTTTAAAACACAATAAGGACACAGAAAAGAATTATAAAATTTGTTTTATTCTTTAGAAATGAAAGGAGGCAAAAACTTCAAGTTACAAAGAAAACTCAGATCTATATTTTCTTCAAAGAAATAGACACAAGACAATGATAATTTCTGAATATTAAAAAGAATGAAATGGGTGCTACTCTAAATTGATAATAGGAAATGACTTTCAGAATCAATTGCCTGTGTGCAGATTGAACATTAGTTGATTAGAATGAAGGTCAAAAGTAATGCCCAATTAGAAATATGAATAAATATGTGTAGGATGTTATTTAACTTTCCTGGCATGACTCCTTAAAAAAACTTTATCAACTGAACTAGATGATCTCTAAGGTCCCTTTCAACTCTAAGTCTCTGATCCTAAGATTCTTGGGTCAATTGTTTTGCTCTAAAAGTACCTTCTGTTAAACCACTTCAGAATTAAATTTTACCATTTTTTCTGGGAACATTTCCAGCTTCATGCTGCAGCTTGCTTCACAGATAAATACTATAAAACCAAATTTAAAATAAATTTGTTTGGATCCAAGATTATTATGACTGAAAAATATTTTTCCTACTTTTGTTGACAAAATAGATTGTTCTTTTAATTTTTTGTATTTAATTCTCCTAAGAATTATAACTAAGGAATTTGAGTAACAAATTATATTATGCGTGTGATAATCCTGACTTCTGTATACCACATTTCAAGTCAAATAGTCGAATGGAAAATGAAGCAACAAAGATATACTGAAACTACTCATCATTTCACTGCAAAAAAAAAAAAAGTGGTCTGTTTTATTATAAAGCTCTTCATAATTCTTCAGAAATAAAAAATTGCAATAAAATAGTTTTAATTTGTTTTGTTTTCCACAGTAACAGGTGTGAACCCAATTTCATTTGTGCACCATTTCTGAAAATATAAGATATGTATCTGTTTAATTACTGATAAATAATTCATTTAGTCTGGAAATAGATATGAGTCAATAATTTTTGAAAGTTGAAGATATCTCAGCTTTTTAACACAAGTTGTCTTGTTTAGATTAGATAAAACAGATGAAAGGTAGCATTCTAATCAATATAGAAAAAATATTTTCCCCTTCAAAAAATTTTAGCAGGCATAATAGTAATTACTGATGTAACTCCAAGCCATATTATTTTATATAAAGAAAGCCTAGTCCTGCTAAACCTAAATTGTGATTTTCTTTTGTGAATGGATATCATGGATAAGATGTATTTTCAAAATGACACATTTTAAATAACATAACATAATAGTGGCCATTGTGATTTTAAAATGACTTTAATTTATTTTTCTCAGGCCATCAATATTGTCTAAGAATATTGTTTTAAAACTTGTCATATCTATAAATAGCAGATATAGGATATCTGCTAAAGAGTATGTGATTTTTTTCTTTCTTTGCTTTGCTTTGCTTTGTTTTTATTTTTGTCTCAAAATTTTGGTGGATGAGATGGGAGGGTTGATTTGGACACATAATTTCATGGATATAGGAAACTATAAGTTTGATTATGAATTCCCTCTGTAAGGGTTAAAATAGGGGTTTTGACAAAATTAGAGAGAAATTTTAATAATTTAAGTTTTAATAAGAATATAGTAGAGCTGTAAATTAATATTATCCCTTTAAGCCAGAGAAAAGAAAACTAGCAGCTTTTGACAACTATCCATTTAGTTTAATTAAAATAGACACAATTTAATAGAGTAAAATAAATATTGTAAAAGAGAGAAATATAAGAAAGAGGTAGAGAAAGAAAATTTACTAATGTTTATGCTAGTTATCCTATAACTACCTATAATTACTACCTAAAACTGTTTATATCTATCTATAACTGCCTATAACAACTGCTAATAACCACCAATCCACAAAGTTCCAACCGAATCCAGCCCAACCTAAACCAACCCAATCACTGTTTAATCCAATCCCAATTAGGTATGAAGACCAGGCATCTTCCAACCCAGAAAAGTTCAAGAAAGAAAAAAAAATCCTAACGGTTCAGATCAAAAGCCCAAATGCCCGCCTTTATGTTGCAGCAACTAAAAACCAACCACAAACCCAACACAAGCCCAGCAGCCAACTTTCCTGCAATTGCCAGCCCTAACTGTCAGCAACTGACAGCCCTTTTCCTACCTCACTTCCTTTCTCTATGGTTGCTACTTCCTGTCACTGTAAATTGGTTAATCTGTATACATATCTATGGTAAGAGGACCTCCAGGTCCCCAGTTAAATTAGCAAAAGAATAAAGAATTTCTTTTTATACCTCCATTATTACAGGTATCCAACTCTTCAACTTCTTCTTTTAGGAAGTTTCCTGAGTCCCTCATAGGCTACATATGAGGTATGTTTCATAGAAAAGACATAAAAATTAGTATTATCAACTCTAAAACTGGTCATTAGTTTTTCTACACCATGCTGTCACCCAAGATTATTAGTAAACATTTATTTAAATGACTTCTTGTTGTAGGTGTCATAACTTTCAGCAATATTCAGATACATGGAATTCTAAAACTAGAAAGAAATATAGATATTATCTAGGTTAAACCCCTGGTAGATGGATAAATATGTTCAGTAGAAAACCTAACATCCTATGGAGCAGCCCTTTCCAGTTTGTGGCACTTCTGCTTTAGACATTTATTATTGAATTAGAAGACTTTTCCCCTCTGATTTCTACCCTTGGATACTATTTCTGACTTCTAGAGACCACCAAAGTAAGAACAATCATTCTATCACAAGGCAAGTTTTATAATATTTGAAGACAATTGTAATGTACCCATTTAATCTCCAAACTAAGCATCCCCATTTCCTTCAGTTAGTTCTCATAAAACATAATACTAAGTTCCATCATTTTCATGGTTAAACTGCTTAGTACGTGATAAAGATTGTCAGTTTTCTTCCTAGGATGAAACATTTAGAAATATACAGATCCAACTGACTACTTCATAGTATAAATAATACGGATTAATGTCAACGCCCTTTCACTGATATCATCAACAACAAATAGTCTAAGTTAATTTTATATAAGTTAGAGGAATCATGGTTTTGTGAATAGATGCCTAGCTTCAAACCCAGAGAGGCCCCAGATCAAATATTACCTCCTTTATAATACTATCCTTTTGACACTAAGCAAGTCATTTAATCTCTTAGTGCTCTAAGGAGCTCTCTAAATTGCAGAGAAGGTAAAGGGTGTTTCCTTAACCTTATGTTCTCTTTATCAATGAAATCACTTGCCTCGTCCCTGCTCTATCTATCCCTGTGGATAGTATTATTTGAATTGCTTTAAATATATTTAATGCCTATTTGACTTTGTGAAATCAATAGATTGAATTATTAATGGACTTGGGATATATGATAGACACCACATAATACAGAGGGGGCACTTATTGTCTGAGTATTCATTATCTGAATTTAAAATGTAAAATATCATTGTGTGATTTTTGTCAAAAAAAAATGATGCCCCATTAATCAAGATAATTCAGCTTTGCTTTTGCTAAAAACTATTGTAATGCTGCACTTACAATATACATTTTCTTAGATGGAAGAAAAATAAATTTATTTTCATAAATTTTAGGGCTTTTTTTTTCAAGAAAAAGTACCAATTAAACACTGTCATTTTTTACCATGAGATGTTGGATCTTTTTAAAGTAGATTCAATGTCATGGCATTTTTCTGCTAACAATTATCCTTAGACACTGAAAACCTCCTGAAATTTATAACTGCTTATAAATGTAATTTCTTGTTGTTCTTATTTTATTCATTTTTCAGTCCTGTCTGACTCTTCATGACTACATTTGAGATTTTCTTTTTTTTTTTTAATTTTTATTGGAAGAGATTTTATTTTCCAAATTACATGTAATAAATGTTACAACAAACCTTTTTCAAAATTAGAAGACCCACATTGTTTACCTTCTCCCTCTTCTTTTCCCCTCTCAGCGAAGCTAAACAATTTGATCTGGGTCATCCCTGTATTTTCTTACAAAACACATTTACATTTTGATCATTCTTGTAAGAGAACAGTCTTAGAATCAAAACTCCAAAATAAAACTATAAATAGATTGTGAAAAATAGTATGCTTTGATTTGCATTTGACTCCGACCATTCTTTCTCTAGAGGTGGGCAATATTCTTTGTCATAAGTCCTTCATAATTGTCCCAGATTACTGTACTGCTGAGAGTAGCTAAGTCTTTCACAGTTGATCATCACACAATACTGCTGTTCCTATGTAAAATGTTCTCACAGTTCTGCTTATTTCTCTCTGAATCAGTTCATGTAGATTTTTCTAGCTTTTTTTTTGAAATTATTCTGTTTATCATTTCTTATAGCACAAAATAGTGTTCCTTCACTAACATATACCACAATTTGTTCAGCAATTCCTGAACTGATGGACATCCCCCTCAATTTCCAATTCTTTGCCACCACAAAAAAGAGCTGCTATAAATATTTTTGTAAAAGTAGGTTTTTCCTTTTATAATGATCTCTTCAGTATACAGAACCAGTGTTGATATTACAGGGTGAAAGAGTATGCAAAATTTTATAGCCCTTTGACTAAAGTTCCAAAATGCCCCAATTTGAGGTTTTGTTGGCAAAGATACTGGAGAGGCTTGCTGGTTTGCCATTTTTTCCTCCAACTCATTTTTATAGATGAGGAACTGAGGCAAAACAGGGTTAAGTGATTTGCCTAGGATCACACAGTTTATAATTGTCTTGGGCCAGATTTCAACTCAGTTTTCTTCCTGAACCCCAGACCCAATACTCTCTCCATTACACCACTTTGCTGTCCATTTATTATTATTGTTAAATATCACATTTGTTGTAATTGATATAATATCATCATTTGTCCTGTATCACCCTAGACTTGGAGGGAACTTGAGGATTTATATAATATCATTTCACTTATTAAAAATAATGATTTACTAAAAAAATATTCTGTGTTTCTAATTAACTCTGTTCCCCAGATTGGGAATGTTAAGTTGAATTTCAGACTCGTGTTTTATCATCATTTTGTAGTATGAGTTTCATTGATAACACAATGTCCTTGCAAGGATTACTGTGGTAAATAACAACAACAATAATAATAATACATAAGTAGTTTATCATTCTTTATAGCATAGTTTTATAATCTGTATCAGACATTTTCCATCTTTTGCAAATGATGAAGAGACATCACTGACTGAGATCTGTGACAAGGATGTTAGATCTATAGGCAGGACATAGCAACCCACAATTAAAAAATTAAACAAAATGAAACACTACATAATAATAATTATTAAATATTAATAGCTTCATAGAGAAAAGTCTATATTGATGAATGTATATACACACATATTTCCATAAATGTAATTCTTTCTTTTATATAGTTCCTTAGGCTGAAAAAGATTACTTTAGTAAGATTGAGCCAGAAAATGTACAGATACTTCGCCTCATTCTCTTTCCATAAAATAATAGACCTTTTCTTTTCCTTTTGTACTTTCTACTCAAATAATGAAACACATAACCATGAGTAGTTATGATCAATCATTTTTTCTGAGCTGCCTTAAGTACTAGTTAAAATAGGAAAACAACAACTTTAAAGAATACAAATAAAATTTAACATCTATCTTCCTGCACACTCAGTGGGAAGGGAAGAAGGAATTCATTCGGGTGATAAACAGTATTAAGAACTTCATTCATAGCATTGTGGAACCACAGAAACAGAAACATTTTCAAAGTAACTATTAGATATTTATAACAGAAATAATAACTTATTTCTCATCTTCTATTCCAAGGTTAGATACATAATGGCTAGATATTTCATAGTGATTTATTTCAAAATGATTTTATTTTTGAAGGAAATTTGTGAGCTATACTCAATATCTACTGAGCCCCAGAGAGGAAAATATTAAAAACTTGATGCTTAGTTTGAAGCAAAACAATGAATGAGAATAATAACTCACATTTATATGGTGTTTTAAGGTTTACAGAATTGTTTCACCCCAATGTGTTCCATAGAAGCCACACAATAATGCTTTGGTAAGTTGATTTACAGATGAGGAGTCTGAATATGTAAGGGCTAAGTGGTAGGAGTTTGATAGAAGTGAGGAGAGCAGTTTGATAAAAACTTAGCTTAATTTGAGAAGACATATAGATAGAAAATAGAAAATATTAAACAAAATGAGAAGAACGTTCATGGTCACACAGCTAGGAAATGTCAGAGGTATGATTTGAACTGAATTTTTCCTGATTCCAAGGTCAGCCCTCTAACCACCATGAAATTCTATCACTGAAAATGTATTTCCTATACTAATTTGTGTGTGTACACACACACACACACACACACACACACACACACACACATATGTATGTCTGGAATTATCCAACTTTTTGCATAGGTTGATTTTTAAAATTTGATTCTAAGCTACTTTGGATTCCTCTCTTAACATAACTACTATGATTTGATTCCAAAATTAACTTATTTAATACAAAAAACATTTAGGAAAATTCCTTACATATCACTAATCTACCTCAAGTTAAAATATTGATTTTAAATCTTAGAACTACAATATTACCTACCTCAGTATTAAGTACATTAAATTCAGAGTGTTCTAAAAGTCTTCAGTAGCTTAGAATTGTACTTTTGGGACCTCCTTTGTATCTTCAACATTTGTGACAATCTTGGCACATAGTATCCTTTCCCCCTATATTTTTAACAGACTCCTTTATTTATATTCTTTTTTAGCCCATCCCATAGAAGTCATCATCCAAAAGACAATTATGTATATGTAGATTAAAATTTTTAATATTTCCACTTCTCAGTTCATTCTCTGGAGATGAACATTCACAAATTATTGTTCAAATATTAAATCTGTAGCTATATATTAATGTCCTTTTGGTTTTACTCATTTCTCTCTTTGCTTATGTAATTCTTTCCAAGTTTTTTTTAATTAATCTGCTCATCTTTTCTTATTACACAGAACTTGTATACTATTTGTGGGTGGGGAGGGTATAGGAAATTATTCATTTTCATTGATATTGAAGTTACCAAGATGGATATTCCAAATTTCTTAGCTCCTAACCTGATATTAGATTAATCTCTGTCTCTCCATCCCTGACACCAACTCCCCCCCAACATTTACCTTTTTGTCTTATCTTAAGCATTCTGGATCAATAACCAGTAACAAATCACTACCAGGATTGATTTTCTCCAATACCATTTCTACTTCTTGTTGTGTACCTGCCTCTAGCTTGAAATCCTTTACGGCCTTCTTTCATTTGTCTCCAGCTAGAAATCCTCCACAACTTCCCTTCACTTGTTTCCTGCTACTCAAGACTGACAAGGAATTCTTTTAGTGTCTGTGGCAGAGCCAATCTGCCCTCTCCCTTTGGGTCTCCTGCTTTTTGCTTTTCCTTGGATAGATTTATAGAGATATTACTTTAAGTTAGTGTAGTGTAAGAATATAAGAAACAGGGTGTTGGGAAAAGACTTGAGGCACAAAACCTCTGACCAAGGATCTTTGAATACCAATTACTGTAAAATATAGTTATTAGGGCATTCCTACCCCTCCATCCTACTGCCTTATCCCTCCAACCCCTTTGTTCCCCATCTCTTCAAATAAATTTCAGTTTAAGTCAGTTTGAGTTTGGTTGGAGTTTTCATGAGAAGATAGAGGTTGGGTGAATGGTGAATAAGACCAAAAGTAAATCTTGTTTCATCTGTGACAAGCAAAGATTCAGCTTGTCACTGAATTTTACAGAGAGGGTTCAATAACAAAAACTCTGGCCCTTGAAAAGACTGTCTGGGACACTTCCCAACAGTTGAGCCCACATTCAAGACTCAAGGATATAGTTTGTGGTGTATCCTTGGGAAGAGAGGTAAATTCCTCCTCCTCCTCCTCCTCCTCCTCCTCCTCCTTCTCTCTCTCTCTCTCTCTCTCTCTCTCTCTCTCTCTCTCTCTCTCTCTCTCTCTCTCTCTAATCCAAAGCTCTAAGGTCAGCCAACCTTGAGGAAGGAGAGACACAGTCTTCTTTCCTCAGATTGTTCAGCTTTCTTCACATATCTTTTCCTTCACATCTCCTTTCAACCTCTCACAGGAGAAACATATTCACCTGGTGGTTTAAAACCTGTCACCCCTCTCCATTAGCAACAGAGGAGAGTCTTTCTCTCCATTTTCTTCCTCTTTTACAGAATGCACTTCTGTGAATTCTTGTTTCTTCTTAGAATTCCAATCTCATTCAAAATTTAGCTTCAATTCCACCTTCTTATAATGGCCTTTCTAGTTTCCTCATCCCCCTCTCTGTCTAGATGTCAGCATCTCCAAAAAGTGTATATGTTTTCTCCCCTGAGAGAATACAAGGCCCTTTAAGGCAGGGAGTATTTTAAATTTGTTTTCTATTCCCAAACTTGGCATAAAGCCTACTGTCTTAGTAAATGCTCATTGTTTAATTGTTTAAATAAAAGAAACTATCCTAACTCCTACTTATAGAAGGAATTGAGACCATCATTGTAAAATATAAATATTCTACACTATTCAGTCCAGATATCATTATACTTACTTATATTCTTTTATCCTCACCTTTACTCTCAAAGATGCTTCTCTCAGAAAAAGTCATTTGTTATTTAACCTTTCCCCCTGGCACTTTTCTGGAACTTCCTTTTCCAAATTATTCCATCTCCCTCTGGAATCTTATATACTTTTACCAAAGGCTTCCTTCCTTTTTATCTTCAGATGGGATTATTTTGAAACTATAAATGCTATCCTGGCACTACTATATCATCTAGCTATTGTTCAATTCCCTTCCTTTTGATGTCTGTGATGCCCTTTGAATCTTTAATCTACACTCACTGCTTCAGCTTGTTATTAACTTACTTTTTGCAATTTATATTTCTGGGTATTACTCATAGAAGTCATAATTATACTTCTGAAAACCTCTTCATTCATCCAAGATATATTTCCAGAGATAGGGGAAAGGATTAGAAGAGTTGTGTGAAGTTGTAGATTCCCACTAATTCCTTCCCCAAGGGGTGGCAAACCATAGAACTTATTGTTATCATCCTTACTGGGAAAAGAATAAAAGATAGACTGATGAGATTAGGAGCAATGTGTCCAAGGCAACTCTGAACCACAACTTTATATAAATCTATATAAGGTTTACTGGCCAAATGTACAAAAATTATGTGTCATATTACCCTGCTATAGGGTTTAGCCATTGATTAGCTTGTAGCAATCTTTTTTAGTTGTAGGAAAAAATAGTATGCAGGGAGCCAAAAATATATCAAATAATCCCGAGGAAATTGTGAATAAAATGCTTTATTATTTCTTGTATTATTGATAAAGACAAAAAATATTTGCAAGGCCAGATAGATGAGTAGGAGTAAATAAAGGAACAGAAGAAGAAAGAATACTATGTATTCCTGTCATGTGAAAATGGGAATACCAATAATGATAGTTCAATATATTTTGGAATAAAATATGAAGATTGATTTAAAAAGTGGGACAAATAGGTTCTTTTCTCCTAAAAATTTGGACCTTCCCTAGAAGGCTTTGTCTTAATCATTAAGTCTCTCTTTTGAACTGTGCTAGAGACAAATTCTTTTTCTCACTTTCTATTTTTCTCAGTCTCTTCTCTATCTCTGCCTAACTGTCTCTCTTTCCCTTAAATATTTCTCCCTTTTATCCCCTCCCTCACTACTCTTTCTCTCTCTCTAAATCTAGGTATTTAAATAAACCTAGTTTTAAAAGTAGCTATTCAGAAGGGCATTAGATAAAGAGTATTTATTGCTCTGTCCATCTTTGCAAATTAAATCCCCCTGTCCTGTCTTATCTTTTTAAATTTCTAGTTTGGAAAGTATCTTTTCCCCCTCATGAATATTAACACATCTATGATCCTTTTTTGTATAAATGCTTTTTTTCCCTGCCTGAGTGTAACTGGGAATTTTAGAGTTAAGTTGCCCGTGTGATACACTTATCTATTTAAGACAGTTTCTTAAATTTTGGCAATTATTCTGAATATTTTCTTTCAGTAAAATATCCCTTGTCATAGACATATAAGCATCTATACATTTGTGTTTATAGTGTACACACATGCTTTAAAAGTTTGCCTTCACATTTTCAATGTCAGGAAAAGGGCATTAGGATAAGAATTGGAAGAAGAGTTTGAACCCACAACTTTTTAGCTATGTGGTATTGGGTCAGTCACTAATCCTCCCTGATCCTCAGTTTCCTCATCTGTAAAATGAATGTAATACAATTTTATAACACACCTAATAGTTTTCTTGGTAAGAAAGCATTTACTGAATGATAAAGCATGACAGAAATATAAATAATTATTGTTCATGGAATTTTTTTATGAGTATGAATTACTGATTTGCCATGAGTATTCAAGAGAATCTTTCAACATGTATAAGCAAAGCAAATGTTTATGGAAATAACTTCTGGAACAACGTTTTCTTCTTAAACTTTTGAAAATTGGCTATTATCCCTGCCATTTTCTGTACCTATCCCTTTGAAGGTGAATGATGATTTCAAGACTGCAAATTCAGTGGACTTTTCTCAGCCTTTATCTTCTCCAAAAGTTTTGTGTTATTGGATTATGTTATATAGAGGCCCTTTTTATTTCTAAGACTTTCTTTTTTTTAAATTTTTATTTGGTCAATTTCAAACACTATTCCTTGGTTACAAAAATCATATTTCACTCTTCCCTCCCCTCCCCACCACCCCTCCAGTAGACTATGTGCAATTCCACTGGGTATTACATGTGTCTTGATCAGAAATCATTTCCATGTTGTTGATGTTTGCATTAGGATGTTCATTTAGAGTCTAAATCCCCAATCATATCCCCCTTGACTCATGTAATCAAGCAGTTGTTTTCTTCTGTGCTTCTACTCCCATAGTTTTTCCTCTAAAGGTACATAGGGTTCTTCCTCATAGATCCCTCCAAATTGTTCAGGATCACCGCATTGCTATTAATGGAGAAGTCCATTATATTCAATTGTACCACAGTGTATCAGTCTTTGTGTACAATGCTCTCCTGGTTCTGCTCCTCTCACTCTGCATCAGTTCCTGGAGGTTGTTCCAGTCTCCATGGAATTCCTCCACTTTATTATTCCTTTGAGCACAATTGTATTCCATCACCAACATATACCACAATTTGTTCAGCCATTTCCCAGTTGAAGGGGATCCTCTCATTTTCCAATTTTTTCCCACTACAAAGAGCACCACTATAAATATTCTAGTACATGTATTTTTCCTTAATTTCTCTTTTCAGTACAAACCCAGCAGTACCCAGCTGGATCAAAGGGCAGAGAGTCTTTTATTGCCCTTTGAGCATAGTTCCAAATTGCCCTCCAGAATCTTTGGATCAATTCACAACTCCACCAGCAATGAATTTATGTCCTGACTTTGCCCAATGCCCTCCAGCATTCATTACTTTCCTTTGCTGTCATGTTAGCCAATCTGCTAGGTGTGAGGTGATACCTCTGAGTTGTTTTGATTTGCATCTCTCTGATTATAAGAGATTTAAAACACTTTTTCATGTGCTTATTAATGGTTTTGATTTCTTTGACTGAAAATTGCCTATTCATACCCCTTGCCCATTTATCAATTGGAGAATGGCTTGATTTTTGGTACAATTGATTTAGTTCATTGTAAATTTGAGTAATTAAACCTTTGTCAGAGGTTTTTGTTATGAAGATTGTTTCCCGATTTGTTGCTTTCCTTCTAATTTTGGTTGCATTGGTTTTGTTGTTACAAAACCTTTTTAATTTGATGTAATCAAAATTATTTATTTTACATTTTGTGACTCTTTCTAAGTCTTGCTTGGTTTTAAAATCATTCCCTTCCCAAAAGTCTGACATGTATACTATTCTGTGTTTGCCTAATTTACTTATAGTTTCCTTCTTTATATTCAAGTCATTTACCCATTCTGAGTTTATCTTGGTGTAGGGTGTGAGGTGTTGATCCAAGTCTAATCTCTCCCACACTGTCTTCCAATTCCCCCAGCAGTTTTTATCAAATAGTGGATTTCCATCACAAAAGATGGGATATTTGGGCTTGTCATAGACTGTCTTGCTGAGGTCACTTACCCCAGGTCTATTCCACTGATCCTCCTTTCTATCTCTCAGCCAGTACCAAATTATTTTGATGACCACTGCTTTATATTATTGTTTGGGAGCTGGTAGTACAAGGCCACCATCCTTTGCATTTTTTTAATTACTTCCCTGCATATCCTTGATCTTTTGTTCTTCCAAGTGAACTTTGTTATAGTTTTTTTTTTCTAATTCAGTAAAAAAGTTTTTTGGAAGTTCGATGGGTATGACACTAAATAAATAATTAAGTTTGGGTATGATAGTCATTTTTATTATGTTAGCTGGTCCTACCCATGAGCATTTAATATTTTTCCAATTGCTCAGATCTAGTTTTAGGTGTGTGGAAAGTGTTTTGTAGTTGTGTTCATATAGTTCATGTGTTTGTCTGGTCATATTCCTGTATATTCCTAAGTATTTTATGTTGTCTAGGGTGATTTAAAATAGAATTTCTCTTTCTAATTCTTGCTGCTGGGATGTGTTGGAAATATATAGAAATGCTGATGACTTATGTGGGTTTATTTTGTATCCTGCAACTTTGATAAAGTTGTTGATTATTTCCACTAGCTTTTTTAGTTGATTCTCTAGGATTCTTGAAGTAGACAATCATATCATCTGCAATGAGTGATAGCTTGGTCTCTTCGTTGTCAATTTTAATACCTTCAATTTCTTTTTCTCCTCTAATTGCTACTGCCAGTGTTTCTAGTACAATGTTATATAATAGAGGTGATAATGGGCATCCTTGTTTCACACCTGATCTTATTGTGAATTGAACTTTGGAAACAGACTGCTTCTCTCGTGTAGTGCAAATCTTGTCTGAATTTAATCCCCAAAACCCTTCCCCTGCAATCCCAGCTTCTCATGTTCCTTCTCCTACAGAAAACCAAATTCCAATGCAAGGGAGATCTTGTCCTCCTAGAGAAACCTGTCCTTGTCAAACTGACCCACAGGTGCAAAATTCAACTAGAGGCCTGTTTCCTCTAAGAGAAGTACCTGAAATAGGACGAAATGGGGATGTGGTGACTTTAAGACATAGGATACCGTTTACTCCCCAAGAAATAAATGAATTTACACGAAATATCCCCACATTTGAACAAGATCCTTTTCTAGTAACAAAAAAGATGGGAGACATATTTTTTCAGTATAATCCGTCTTACAAGGACGTTGAGAAATTGCTACAGGCTTTTTTAACTGAATGTGAAAAAAATAAAATAATTGCTCATGTCAACAAAACCCGGGGGCGTAATGCAGCACATTGGCCATTTCAGGATCCCGAATGGGACTATAATAATCCTGAGGACTATCTACAACTATACCGTTGTAGAGAGGCCATCCTCACGGCCATGAAGGAATGTGCGGACAGTACAGATAAGTGGATGGAACTGGAAAAAATTAAGCAAAAGGAAAACGAAACACCCTCCAGATTTATGGACAGAATTATCGAGTTTGGAGACAGATACTTAGATTGGGACTTAAATAAAGAGAATAGTTTAAGACAAGTTAGAAGAATCTTTGTAAACAATTCTTGCAAAGTAATTAAAAATTATTTTAAAACACAATGCCCAAGATGGTCAGATATGGACCTTGAAGAATTGCGAAAAACAGCTATATATGTTTTTAAGGGAAACGAAGAAAAGGAGAAAGAAAATAATGATGACATGGAGGAAATGAAGAAAAAAATGAGATGTGTAATAGATAGGATAACTAAATTAGAAAGTGGGCATGATAATGAACCAACGACAATTGCCCTTCTCCAGAAATCCAATTATCAATCCATTACTTGCCACTTCTGTGAGAAGAAGGGCCACAAAATGATGGAATGTAGAACCTTTCTTAAGATGTTTGGAAGGAATACACAGTTTAATAATGGTTTTAGAAATAATAACTATAGAAATTATGATAATGGTTATAGAAACCAGAATTCTAGAAATTATAATAATGACTATGGAAATAACTATAATGAATATAGAAATAAGAACTTTAGAAACCAGAATTATAGAAATAGGAATTGGGAAAATGACAATGCTCAAATTAAAGAAAATTATGATAATGAACAACAACAATATATGAGAAATGGAGCTCGTCCAAAAATTACTCGAGGTGCTAATGATCCTCAGAGAAGTGCCCTTCAGGAGGGTGCCCAGGGAACTTCCCAGTATAATAAAGATGATTCTTCTTAGATTGTATTGATTTTGTTGATATTAATTAACCTTTTTCAGTTTTTTTTCTCCTCTCCAAATAGTAGGAAAGATGAATAAAGAACTTAAGACTATGATTGGCAAATTATGCACTGAGACCCATTTAAAATGGCCTGAAATTCTCCCTCTGGCCCTATTTTATCTTAGAAGCAGGCCTAGAGGAGACTTACATATTTCACCATTTGAGATGCTTTTTGGACGTCCGCCTATACAGGCTAAGCCTTTCTCCCCGGCTTATACATCGCTATTAGGGGGAGATATTACTATTGCTTCCTATATACAGGAGTTACAGCACAAACTACGTGAACTTCATGAATCCGGAGCTGCAGTACAAGCTGGACCATTAGACTTTTCTCTGCATGACCTGAACCCAGGAGATAAAGTTTATATCAAGAATTTCAAGCGAACTGGAGCAACTGAACCTTCATGGGAAGGACCATTCCAAATATTATTAACTACTCCAACATCTATAAAGATTGGAGAAAGAGACTCTTGGATTCACTGCTCACATGTGAAGAAAGCATCTTCTGCTGAGACTGATTAACTCTATCTTATCCTATGAATTGTGACTCTATCTTATCATAAGAATTGGAGATAATAATCCATAGACAAATGGATGCTGGTTTTTTTTTTCTTTCAAGAATATATTGAATTACTGATTTTTTTCTTATTTTTTCTTATTTCTTTTCTTTTATTTTTTATCAGAATATTTGATTTTTTTCTCATTTTTTGTACTGAAGGTACACATAATTAATATTAATATTTTTCCTACAGTAATACAAGTTAATATATATAATCTTGCTATAATATCAATATATGCCTAAAAGCTTTAAACTATGGGAACCTGCCATTTATTGATAAAATATTATAAGACTGTGATTAATGTTTGTGTCTGATTCCAGGAAAAGGGATAAAAACAAGGAGCACAGACTAAACCTGAATAGTGCCAATAGAGCACACAAGAAATATTAAAGTGAGACTCGAGGTTGCGATGCTTAACTTATGTTTAAGTCGTAGGACTTCCTTGTATCTACACTCTTCTCGAAGTACTCAAACGAGTACAAAGCTTGACTATCATGCTGGCTCCCTATATCTCTGAAGGAAAAAAAAATCAGACAAGGGAATGACATTTCCCCATCAAAATAGAATTCTAATTCTTTTCTTCTTATATTATGGCAACTTCCTGTAGTCTCGGCTACAAATGGCTAAGTGAAATATTACTGCATTCTGTCCTACATACTTGTGGGATAGAAATTACTTTAAACTGGACCTATACAAGGTCTATTTTGAATTTTTCTTATGTTTTTGATTATTTTTCTATTCTTTTGATAATTGACACATACACCCCCATAACTGAACATTGCATTCTGAGATAAACTTGATATTTTTTTTTTAATACTTACTTCAGGGGGGATTGTATTTTAATTTAAAATCTAAGAATTTTTTCATTTTTTCATTTTTTTTGTTTGAGATTGTATTTTTATAAAAATCCAAGACTTTTGTTTAAGATTTTACTTTTATAAAAATTTCAAAGATTTTGATTTTGTTCGAGAAAAGATCTTCAAGAAAGAAGCTTGAAACTTTTATATCCAGAGAATGAACTGTTGCAGAAAGATGCCAAAAACCTACACTTCATCAAGAAGATCAAGAATGAACCTTGGATGTGATTGATTGGACTGAACTTTTGATTGAACATTTATTGTAACATTTATGCCAAAAGGGACTGCCCCTAATTTGGCTTTCTGTCAATGCGCCTAGCAAACATTGGTTTTGCTTTCTTTTCTTTTCTATTTCCTCTCTCACTATTCTAATTTCTCCTAGAAAATTGAATATTGTGTATATCTTTAGTTAGAAGTGAATTTAGAACTACAAAGTGATTATGTTAAATGATCAATGGGGAGACTAGTCTCCCAATGATCATCAGGGGGGATTGTAAACCTCAAATTTCCTTAGACTTATAAATGTTGGAAATTTCACCATTGGGATATTTCATACTTGGAAAATTTCTTACTGATAGTCTATTGGAATGGGAACTCCATTGGCATGGGAGGTTCCTTCTCTTCCCTTCTTAAGATTACTTTAGGACAGAAACCCTTTGCTGAACAATGGAAAGGACTTTGACCTATGCTTAAGCATAGAACAGGAATTTCTTTGAGTCTTGATTGATTTTAGAATTGATACAATGGAGATACTCCACCCTATTCAGTCCTAATAGGATTGAGTAAGGGCTGCAGCCTAGATCAAAATTTAATTATTCCAATCTCTACCATACTCAAGTTAACAGGATTTAGAAAGGGCTGTAGCAAAGGAGTATAGATTTAATCATTTGAAAATATGACCTTCAACAGACATGTGCAAAAGCCAGAAACCTCTGGGTGGTCCTGGGTTAAGCGAGAGCCTCCATTGACAGGGAAATTGATGAAGAGTGATTGGTAGATGTGAGGACTGAGGGGAGGCAACTTGGATGGTTTCCTTAAAGATAGGAGGGTCTGGAGACTGGAGGTTGTTGAGGTTTTGGTCGGTGTGGTTCCTGGGCTCTGGGAAGGCTTGCTCTGAAGGAAGCTGAAGGTGGGGGCCCCTGAGACTGTTTCTCCATTTTGGACACGTGAGTAATAGGGACTGATCTCTTTTCTTTGCTCCAGCTATCTAAGGGCTTGGGCCTTTTGGCCCAGCCTAAACAGAAGGCGTATTTAAGCCCTATTCCCTTTTCTCCCCTTTCTCTTTCTCTCTCTATCTCTAATTCCTTTCTTACTCCTATTGTAATTAAACTCCAAAAAAGGCTGACGGCTGACTTGAGTTTTTCATTTAGGAATTACATAGCTGATTCCTTGGCGACCTTAAATTAATATATATCAGTCTTTTAAAGTGATTCCCTTGTAACAGAATACATCTAGTTTATCCCCATTGCAGATAATGTTGGCTGATGGTTTTAGATAGATACTGTTTATTATTTTTAGGAGAGACCCCTCTATTCCCATACTTTCTAGTGTTTTTAAGAGAAATGAGTGTTGTATTTTGTCAAATGCTTTTTCGGCATCTATTGAGATAAACATGTGATTTTTGTTGGTTTGCTTGGTGATATGGTCAATTATGTGGATGGTTTTTCCTAATATTGAACCATCCTTGCATTCCTGGTATAAATCCCACCTGATCATAGTGAATAACCCTCATGATGACTTGCTGGAGTTTTTTTGCTAGTATCCTTTTTAAAATTTCTGCATCTATGTTCATTAAAGAGATTGGTCTGTAGTTTTCTTTATCCATTTTTGACCTGCCTGGCTTTGGAATTGGTACCATATTTGTGTCAAAAAAGGAATTTGTTAGAACTCCCTCTTTCCTTATTATGTTAACTAGTTTTTTATAGTATTGGGATTAGCTATTCTTTTAATGTTTGATAGAATTCACTTGTGAATCCATCAGCTCCTGGGGATTTTTTTTAGGGAGTTCATTGATGGCCTGTTTAATTTCTTTTTCTGATATGGGGTTGTTTAGATAATCTATTACTTCCTATGTTAGTCTAGGCAATTTGTATTTTTTAAAATATTTATCCATATCACCTAGATTGCCATATTTGTTACCATATAATTGGGCAAAATAATTATTAATGATTGCCTTAATTTCCTCTTCACCTGAGGGGAGTTCTCCCTTTTCATCTATGATACTCTTAATTTGGTGTTCTTCTTTCCATTTTTTTATTAGATTGACCAGTACTTATTCTATTTAGTTTGTTTTTTCAAAATACCAGCTTCTTCTTTTATTAATTCAATATTTCAATGTTGATTTTATTAATTTCTCCCTTAATTTTTAGAATCTCTAATTTAGTTTTCTTCTGGGGGGTTTTAATTTATTTGCTTTCAAGTTTTTTGATTTGCATGTTCAATTCATTGACCTCTGCCCTCCCTGATTTGTTAATATATCAACTCAAGGATCTGAATTTTCCCCTGAGTACTGCTTTGGTTGCATCCCATAGATTTTGAAAGGATGTCTCATCATTGTCCTTTTCTTTGATGAAATTATTAATTGTTTCTATGATTTCTTCTCTAACTAACCAATTTTGGAGAGTCATATTTAATTTCCAATTAATTTTTGATTTGGCTCTCCACGTACCCTTACTGATCATTATTTTTATTGCCTTATGATCTGAAAACATTGCATTTCTTATTTCTGCTTTTCTGCATTTGTTTGCCATATTTTTTTGACCTAGTACATGGACAAAGAAGGTGTATTCCTTTTTGTCCCTATTTATTTTTCTCCATATATCTATTAACTCTAATTTTCAAAGATTTCATTCACATCTTTTACCTCTTTCTCATTTATTATTTGATTTGGTTTTTCTAAATTTGATAGTGGTTGGTTCAGGTCTCCCTTTGTATAGTTTTACTATCTATTTCCTCCTTCAATTCCACTAGTTTCTCCTTTAGAAATTTGCATGCTATACCATTTGGTGCATACATGTTGATATTTCCTCATTGTCTATATTTCCTATTATCGGGATGTATTCACCTTCCCTATCCCTTTTAATCAGATCTATTTTTATTTTGGCTTTGTCAGATATTATGATTGTAACTCCTGCCTTCTTTCTGTCAGTTGAGGCCCAATAGGTCTTGCTTGAACTTTTAATTCTAATCTTGTGTGTATCTACCTGCCTCAGGTGTGTTTCTTGTAGACAACAAATGGTAGGATTTTGGTTTCTAATCCACTCTCCTCTTTGTTTACATTTTATAGGTGAGTTCATCCCATTTATGTTCAAAGTTATGATTGTAACTTGTGAATTCCCTAGCATTTTGATATCCTCTCCTAGTTCTGTCCTTTCTTTTTTTTTTTCTATATCCTTTTATACCAGTGTTTTACTTCTAATAAACCCCCCTTATCACCTCCCTTAATATGTTTCCCTTTATGGCCCCTCCATGTTTGTTCCCTTCTTGTTTTTTTTTAGGGTTTCTTAAGTCCCCCTCTCTTTCTTGCCCTTTTTGTACTCCCTCCTCTATACCCCCCCTTAGTTTTCCCTTCTCACGTACCCTGTAGGATAAGATAGAATCCAAGACCCCAATGGTTCTAGATGTTCTTCCCTCTCAGAATTGATTTCACTGAGAGTAAGATTTAAGTATTACCTATTAGCAGTCTCTTCCTCTCCTTCTCATAAGAATATTCTTCCCCTCCCCTTCCCATGTGTATCTTTGTGTGATAAAGATTATCTTATTTATTTTATTTCTTCGAGTATCTCTTGGTGCCATCTTTGGTTCTGCCACACCTTTTTCTCTTTTTTTGCATATTACCTTATAGCTCTTAATGCCCTAATCTCTTCCTGTGAGTGATTCTTATAATTACTATCATAATGAATAATAATTACTATAATAATGAATAAAATTTTTGAGATTTACAAATAACATCCCCCATATATATATATATATATATATATATATATATATATATATATATATATATGTATGTATAATTAGATCTAATTGTAGCCCGTAAAGAAGAGAGTTAGAATAAAAAAAAAACATTTTCCCCTTTTTCCCTCTCTTTCTTATTTACCTTTTCATGTTTATCTTGATCTTTGTGTTTGGATATCAAACTTTCCACTTATTTCTGGTCTTTTCTTTACAAATACTTGGTAATCTTCCATTTTGTTGAATGCCCATACTTTCCCCGGGAAGTATATAGTCAGTTTTGATGGATAGCTGATTCTTGGTTGAAGACGCAATTCTCTTGCCTTTCTGAATATCATGTTCCAGGCCTTGTGGTCCTTTAGTGTGGAAGCTGCCAGGTCTTGTGTGATCCTGATTGGTGATCCTTGGTATCTGAATAATCTCTTTTTGGCTTCTTGTAGAATTTTCTCCTTAGCTTGAAAGCTCTGGAATTTGGCAATTACATTCCTGGGAGTTTTCTTTTGACAATTTAGTGTAGAGGGTGTTCTATGAATTCTTTCAATGTCTATTTTGCCCCCTTGTTCAAGAACATCAGGGCAGTTTTCTTGGATGATTTCTTGTAGTATGTTGGCAAGATTTCTGCTTATCTCTGGCTTTTCAGGTAGACCAATGATTCTCAAATTGTCTAGTCATACTGTTTTCCTGATCTGTCAACTTGTCAGTGAGATATTTTATATTTTCTTCTATTTTGTCAGTCTTTTGACTTTATTAATTCTTCCTGTTCTGCAAGATCTTTGGTTTACAGTTGTCCAATTCTGGTTCTTAGGGTCTGGTTTTCTGTTTTTATCTTTTTGGTTTTCTGCTTTAATCTTTTGATTTTATGCTATAATCTTTTCATTTTATCTTTGAACTATTTCTCACTTTTCTTGCCTGAAGGCTTCTGTGAATTTTAAATTCTCCATCTTGATTGGTCTAGCACCCAAAATTGTGCACACCCACACTACACGGGCATGTGCTAGTCAATGACAAATCAGAAATAACTAACTGCCCACCTGGGCTGTCCTAAGCCAAGCTTGAGCCACCATTGGCACTTGTGAGGCACAGGAAGTGAGGTAGGGAACAGCCTCTGGAATTCGCTCACTTCTTGTGGACAGGGCTAGACGCGAGTTCATGTTAGAAGCTCGAGGGAGGTGGAGGCCCGCAGACAGCTTCCCTTCAGATCGGTCACATGAGTCAAGGACTGTTTCCTTCTCTACCTTGGCCTTTTGGGCCTAAACTCCCTCTGGCTCCCTGCCAGAGGTTGAGTAACCCCTTTCCCTTTTCTCTTCTCTCCTTCTCTCCCTCTCCCTTTTCTTACTCCCATTGTGATTAAACCACCATAAATTCCATTCTGACTTGAGTGTTTCATTTTAGGAATTTCATAAGTAAATTCCTTGGGGGCCATAGTTTTAATATTATAACAATCTTCAAAGGTGAAATTTTCACTACAACACTTCCATATTTATTATAAGCTCCAATTTAAATTCTTCCAGAGCTTGTGGACAACTTCCATTTTTTGAAGGTTTTGGCTTTGTTTGAATTCCCTCCTCTACTTCTTCTGTCACCTGGGTTTTTAGTCCTTAAAAATTTCCAAGAGTCAATGCTTTTTTTTATGTTTTTCTTGGAGGGTGTTTGTTGCTCCTATGCACAATTTGCCATCACTGTGGAAGTTTTTCCTTCCCTTTTTAGTCAGAAATCTGAGTGAGATGGGCAGGCTTTCTGTGTATGGAGTTAAGGAACAAGGATTTTGCCTAAGGCAATCTCTCAAATCTCCGCAGCCTCCTGGGTTTGCTGCCCTTCTCTGTGCCACCTTCCCAAGAACCCCCATGTTCTGCACTCCCCAGTCTGCCAGGGTTTCAGGTGTAGCTGTTCTCAGGGGTAGGTCTTTGGGGGTCTTATTCAGCACCCAAGGACCTAGAGGTGCCCCTTACTCTCTCTAGAGGTGCCCCTTGCTCACTTGATGATTCTGGTGTGCACTGGCTCTGACTCAGACTCTGTAGGTGGGGTGGGGTAGGGTAGATCCGCTCACATTTCCGTGGGAACTTTTTCACCACCTTATAGTGTGGAAATGTCCCAATCCCACATACCTTCAATCCTGCACCCTACTGTTGAGTCCCTTTGTTCTCATGAATTTGGGGTTTTCTTTGGTCTTTTGAGGGAGTCTATATTGGTGGGTTCTGAGGAGAGGAAGCATCCCATGTCTAGATTGCTACCATGCTTATCTGAAAGTCCTATTTGTAAGACTTTATATTCCCTTACTTCCAGAAAATTAGGCTTTCCTTCTTTTTTCTGTCAATTCCTTCTCTAAAGAGCTGTAATTGGGTTTAGTATGCATGGGCTTTGTCCAAAGTTCTAGCAGTCAAGAAACACTCTTTCTTCCCAGTGGAACATTATTTTTTTACCCCTACAATTTCCTTTCTGGAGCACCATGGAATTCAGTGGCTCAGTGCTTCCCAGTTCTTCTCTGATTTATGTTGAGTGTTAAGACTTGCTCCTTCTGATGTAATACATTCTCATAGTATTTTTGGAATAGAGTTTCTAGAGGTCAGACAAGTGTCTTCTTGTAGAAGGGTCTTCATGGTTCAAAGTGCAGATGTGATTGCACTGCCACAAACCCACCACTTTTCCCTCTACTTTCATTATCCTCTCTGTCAGTATCGCAAAGAAAAAAAAATCTTTGAAAGACTTGCTATCTTTGACCAATGCAATGATTAACTGTGACTCCTGAAATAAGCTTTCCATACCTGACATGGAAACAATTTACTAGAGGTATAGAATGAGACATAACATTTTTAGAAATGATAAATATGTGAATTTGTTTTTGCCTGGCCATGATTGTTTTTCAAATGGACATTTTTTCCCTTATATTGTTTATTGGAGGAATTAGGAAAATAAAGAAGTTGTCCAGTGATAGCAATCTTAAAATAGTATAAAATAAAATAAACAGGAAATAGCAATAATGAAATATGTTTTAACAAACAAAAGAGAAAAAAAGGACATATTCAGGTAGCTGCCCATATAAACAGAACTGCTTTGAAGCTAATATGCTGATTTTGTTAAATACTTGTTCAACTGTAGATAATAGCGATTTGTGGATCCATTGATGGTCTTCTATCTATTCTTTCTGTATGTGTTTATATTGGTTGAAAAGAATATATATATTCTTTTCAGAATAACCAAAAAACAAAATAAAACAAAACAAAACAAAAAACACTGGAGTAGAATCTCTGAAATAGTGCTCTCTTTCCAGTATCATCACTAGAGTCTTGGATTTCATATTTTCTGCCTAATCAATCTGCCTTTAATCTTTCCTTCAGATGCTGATTTTTCATGCACACTACTTGCCAGACTAACATTATTAAAACACTTTCATCATAGTATAATTTATTTCAAGTATCTCTCTCTCTCTCTCTCATCCCTCTCTTTTTGAGAATGAGTCTTTCTAAATCCTGGAGGTTGACATACAGTTTAGTAGTTTCTAAGGAGCCCAAACCAGTTACAGTTTGGCCCAGAAGCTTTGACATACTGCATTTCTTAGCTGAGTTGATTTGATCCTCCTAAGGCAGACTTATGGTCTACCACTCTCAGGACCTCTTCAAGTTGTTTGTGGACTTCATGAGAATAATTAATTAGTTTTGGCCTTCTTGCAACTCAGAACTGTTGAGCTCAGGAAGTCCACCATCTTCAGTTACCTCCGTAGCAGACCTTATAGGCTACTGGATACCTTTATGTCTTGCCCATAGAATTATTTTCAATACTTTTTATGATCTAATTTCATACAAAATCTCTAAGCCAATTTATGCATGTGCTCTGAAAAACATAACTCAAACTTACTAAGGTCAATCATCTCAATGGATCCTGAAATGAACATATGACATACTCATTTCAATTTTAGCTTTTATGCACTTTAATGTGCTGCTTCTACCCTCACACCCCACAAAGGTCCCTCCTTTATGCTCATTGTATATTAAAATATTTTAATTTAACACACATTTATTAAGCATCTCTTATGGGTCCCATACTTGCTACTACTATCCAAGACTTCCCTCTCCTCACACACCTAATGTACATTCCCAAATCTTTCTTGATTGTGCTTACCTTCTCTCTCAATTCTATGGACTCAATCTCTTCTTTCTCAATTCTATGGACTATTATCCCATTTATAGTTAACACTGTATAGTTTATTGCTTAACTGTTCCAATTACAGTGTTGAGCACATGAAAGATGGTACAAGACATAATTGCTAATATATGGTGGACATACACCAGTAGACTGGAAAATTCAAGTTAACTTCTGAATATATAGAAGCAGAAATGACTTTCAACTTAAATTACTCTCATCCCTTTTTATAACTTCGGATATAGGCAAAGTCCAGCTTGATATTGTAGTACATGATCACAAAAGTATGTTGAGGTTATAGTAATTATAACTGACATTTATATGTAGTATTAAGGTTTGTGCATTTTGCATATATTATCTCATTTGAAACTTACAACGGCCTTATGATGTATATATTGTTATTGTCTTTTTCTTACAGAAAAGGAAGTTGAATCCTTTTAAACTCCTCCTCTTCCTAAATAAAAATAATAATAGCTAGTATTTATATAGCACCTTAAGTTTTTAAAGTATTATACATGGTATACAATTAATGTTCTGTTTTGTGCTAACAGCCAATCTCCTAGGCAAGATTTTAGCACAGATATCTCAAGTTCAAGAAATTCACTATACTTTTCCCAAGTGATATAATATTTTCATGTTGGGGTGTAATTACAATTTTTAAAGATAATATGTTCCTAGAAAATGTGGAGAGACCAATATTTTTTAAGATTATTCTGAGATGGAACCCATTGATTTCACCAGTTTGACAAAAGGGCCCATGATGCTAAAAATGTTAAAAAAAAACTCCAGTCCAATTTTGAAAATGGGTGTTTTCTCTTACTTCATTGAGGCAAAATCTAGTCTACAAAAGAGAACTCTACACACAGTTTTAAAATTCCAAAGACAGGTCATTTTGCAACTCTGTATGCTAAAGAAATGCACTTAGTTTCTAAAATAATTGTCACAGTAATCTATGAAATGAAAAATTCTTATAAAGCTGAGTGCACTCAGATAGCACTTGAAGCACGTGGGAAATCATTCCAAAACTCTTTATTAAAATCCTAATGTTTTCTTCCCATAGTATCAACTAAATCCAGAAATCTCACATGAAGAAGGCTATTCTTGAATAGGAGGGAAGGGTGACAACTTCAGTTTAATTCCTTGAAATTTCCTTCCCTTCTCTAACCCTCCCTAATCCTTAATGAAATACTTAACACAGAGAATTCAATGCATCAAGGTACACATTTTTTAAAATTTTGAAAATAATTTAGTAAGATAGTTCTTTTTAAAGTACATTATAGAATTATGATTTCATAACTTCTTGGCCATGTAATATACTCTTTTTTTCCTTTCTGGGAAATTTATTAAAAGCAGAGAGGATGGAATTCATCCTGTTATCTATTTATTCTAGGGATGTCTTTGCAAGTCTTCAAGGGCACTCAGGAAAATCCTGGGGGAACTCAGGGGCAATTTCACCACCGATTCATATTGCCTGATAATCTCTAGCAGCAAAGAAAATAGGGAAATGACGGGCTACACTTCTACTTGTTGGAGGTGGTTTTATGCCATTTCTGAAGGAATCTACCAATTCTCATTAAATAAATGTGTTTCTGACACAGAAAAACCAGGAATGTGTGTATATATATATATATATATATATATATATATATAAACATACATATATACATATACATATTTTTGTTTTTATTGATCTATCTATATCTATATATATGTATTCCTATATATCTAGTAAATTGATCAGACATTTGTATGTATATGTTTCTAAAATAACTATAAAAGTTGTTTTTTCTTTTTATCTCTTGGGTCCAGAAGAATGAAAGGTAGTAGCAAGAACATGATTTACAGACTTAATGAATGGAGATGAAAAATGAAAGATGATGGAATTTGAGCGAAAAAGGTAAAACATTCCTTACTTTTAAAAATTATGTCATGTGCGCCTCTACACAGTCTTAAATGCATAATCTTGTGTTAACAATTAGGAAGAAATGATATAATTCCAAGGCAATTGGGGCATTACAAGTTTTGAAGAAACCAGAATCCCAAATAGAAGCCCCTATTTTCAGATATTAACATTTTTATGCGTCCTTTATCTATGTCTGGAAACCAGTAATACAAATTTCTGTACACAATCCTGTACATAGAGTTTGTAATAGAAATAGAGTTTGTAATAGAAAAGACTGAAGGAAAGGTGATAGTATTTGCTTCAATTAGTTGAAAAAGATGATTCTTGGATGCTAGTGAAGTGCAGAAAGCAAGAATATTGTTGAGCACAACTGAAGCTCTCCAAAGTTATGAGCTGCTTTTCCCCCCAAACACACTTTAATAAATTCCAATGACTTTATTTCCTCTAGTATTAAATAAATTTTTCTCTATTTGGCATTTAAATATATTCTCAACTTGATTCTAAAATACTATTTTTAGTTACAAAATACATTTCTCCCCTTATAGCCTTAGAGTCCCTCATATGATATTATGTCCCCATTTCCATCTCTTTGCATAGATTAAACCTCACCCCTAGATCCTATACTTATTCCTCATGCCCAAGTCTTAGAATCTCTCGTTCCCTTCAAAGCCCAGGTTAAATGCTATCTCTTATATGGAATTTTCCAGCATTCTCTAATTGCAATTCCTATGATCCTCTCCAATTATCTAATATATTTGCATTTACCTAATATATATATATATATATATATATATATATATATATATATACATGTTATCTCCATATGATATGATCTTCTTGTATCCAGAGTCTGTTTTATTTTTGTCTCTTTTTGGGCTTAAAACATCGTGTAAACTTAAGAAATGATTGCTAGGCGATAAGTCTCATTGAGAAACTGAAAACTATTTCTAGATGGTTTTGGAGGACAAAGTGAAGCAGATAGAAAACAGACCAGGAAAATCCTAGGTCAAAGTTTTAATTTAATAAAAGTTATTCCATAATCACAAACTTTATGAATTAAATAAATATAATCATAGTAATTAGTGACAAATAAAACTTTGATGGATTTTCTAATGCACTATCTTTATCTTAACTCAATGTAGCAAAGAAAAAAATAGCCTCAACTCTAAATAACTACTTCCATATGATTTTTCGTCTTTCATTATTATAGTAATTTATGAACGGAAATCATGAAGTCATGCTGCCTAGATCCTCTACAAATGTGTGTTATTTAACCATTATGTCCTCCTTGCTTTATCCTTTTGCACAACTCTTATTGATTCTATCAGAGTACCCAAAACTATTTCTTTTTCTCTCCTTTCATACTTCTTCCTTTATAGCATCCTTTTAAACTCTCAACAGATTGACTTAGTTTCTACCTTAGAGAATATAGAAGCAATTCAACATCAACTCTCTCAACTTCTCTCCTCTATACTTCTGACTTCTCAGTTCTTACTTCTCAATGGCTCCAGGCAATACCTTCTCTAATTAATCCTCTTCATAACTATCAGAGCAAATTGTGACATATATAACCATGATAATATCACTCTAATCAGAACAGCTTTAAAAAAGTTCTAATTACCTCACACATAATATTTAAACTACATCTAGCATTGAAGATCCTTTAAAATCTTGATCCAGCTTCCTCTATCCAGTCTTATTTTTCTTACTATTCTTTGTTCTAGCCAGACTCGATTACTATCCATTTTTCATCTCTCTTTCTACTATTTTCCCCCCTTTCCACACACTATTTCCTTTTTTGGGAATGGACTCTTCCCCTCTCACTTTCAATGGCATCTCTTTCTGATAAAGTTTTTCTCTTCCTTCAAGGTTGAAGTCAGATAGTATTTTTCTCTATGAAGTGTCTGCCCCTCTTTAACCTTTCCCTCCTCAATTTTCTCACTGATTTTTGCTTGTTTGATTGCTTTTCATTAATCTCACACTCCTGCATAATTGTTGCATTTGTATTTGTCCTCCACCCCATCAGTTTTTAAGTTCCTTAAAATCAGTGCCTATGACATGTCTGCCTTTCCATCTTTGGCTTATATGTAGAATAGATGCTGAACAAATGACTGTTGAGTTAGATTTTACCAGTCTCTTCTTCTAATAGTATAATGGAACATGGGAGACCTAGATTCTAGTTATAGGATCATGATGAAATAGCTGTCTGGCTTTAGGCATACTATTGCCCTGGGCCTCAATTTTCTCATCTTTAAAATGAGGTTTTTAGGCTTGATTGCTCCTAATGTCTTTCCCAGAAATAATATTTTATTATTCTGGCACCTTACAAAATAATATAGAGAGTAGAAAGGAAGGAGTGAATAAAGGAAGTAATTATAAAATTCAGTCTTGGTTGAAAAACTCATTGTATTCAACCAAAGGACAATTATTAAGGTATCTTTTTAGGCACTATATCAAGCACTAGAGAGACAAAGACAAAATGAAACAGGACATATCCTCAGTGAGTCTACAATTACTCCACATATGCTATATATAGGTCGTTTTGAATGAATTACACATTTTTCTATATCTCATTAGTAACACGAATAATTGAAGGAAGGCCAGGATAAGGGATCTTTTAAATCTTGGACTGAAATGGAAGTGTAGGGCACTCCTGAGGCATTGTTTAGCAGGATGAGGGGGTAGTTCAACCAATGTTTGAGTATATGTTAAGAACCTACCAAGTTTCAGATAATGTCCAAATCTCAGGGGTTATGAAGACAAAAATGCAGTAAGCGTTTCATTTGGGTGAGAGCACACAGGGGTATTATTGTGTGTGTTGCCTCATTAAATTGAATGTAAACTCATTGAGAGCAATGATTATTTGCAAAATAAAGAGGAAAAAATAGTTTTCAAGCCCTGATAGACTCCTATTATTGGGACTGAGGTTCTAAGCAGTCCCTTTCCTTTATTATGCCATCTGCTTTTCCATCATCATTCTTAATCCCTCATTCAAGAAATGTAGATTCTTTCCCTATATTCTCCAGCCCTGAGATATAAACTTTTTTTTGCTGTATTGTTGAAATCCAAGGCCAAGAGACCTCTATGCCACTTCTTACCAGTCTTTTCAATACTCTCTAATGAATACATTATTCTCTAATCCTTCAGTCCTCATTCATTTTCAAGCTTCCTTTTATTTGTTGTATTCCATAATTAAAATGTAAGCTCCTTGAGGACAGACAATGTCTTGTTTGCTGTTATTTGTAATCTCCTGGGTTAGTATAATTCTTGACACAAAAAGGTTCCTTATCTATTTACCTAAATAAAAGAAAGTTAATGAAAGAGAGCATCAGAAGAGCAATCAGAAGGCGAGTAGAAGGCAATGATGCTTGAGTTGTAACTTGAAGAAAATTAGAGATTCTAAGGTAGGAATGAGGATAAATGAATTCTAGGGATCAGAAACAGTCAGTGAAAAGCCTTGGAGGCAGAAGATGGGTTACTTGGTGTGAGGAACAAAGGGAAGTCCAGTTTGGCTGGACTGTAGTGTGGGGAAGTAGATTGATATTAGATGATATAATACTTTATACCATGCATAAAATACAATGAATATAGAAAGATATATTGGGTCTAGATTTTGAAGTTTTTAACATACAGAGTTTACATGTGTTTTGCTGTGTCATGTTATGTCATATTTTGTCATGTCATGGTACACTAGAGAGCAATAAGGAAGCACATAAAATATAGAAATGAAATAGTTAAATGTAAAAAAATAAATACAAGTTGTTAATGATGTAGTTGTCAGTATTCACTGTTGGATAAAAGATATGTTTAGCCCATTTCCTAAGGGGGGAAATGTTTTCAAATCCAATTGGCTCTTAAGGATTTTTAGGCTTTGGATGTTTCTTTTTCTTTTTTTTTCTTTTTGTTCCCTTAAGACTTGATTGTGTTGATCCTAGCTGCTGCTATGTACAGTCCCATTTACAATCTCTTTTTCTCTCCAGTGAAAAAAATCATGGTCTATAAAAGCCTGTTTTTCTTTCTTTTTTTTTCCTTGAGTGAAAATGTCTTTTGACTGCTCTGATTACATGATAATTGAATCAGGCAGTCAGATCTAAGCTATATATTTCCTTTGGTTTTTCATTTGTTTGTTGTTGTTTGCATTGCTGCAAAGCACATTAGGCTGAATTTTGATGAAAGGATCTGAATGCTGCCTGTCTGATGTAAAGAGCAGGCTTGTTGTTTCCAGATGCCATTTTAATTCTCAGACTTTCAAGAAGAGATATTGTGCCTGTGTTTTCTATTTTTCTGTAGTTCTTTTCTTCTAGACGTTTTCCTCTTAAAATCAGATAACACCTTTTTTTTTTTAACATAGTAAATGACTTCCTTTTCTTCTTTAATACAACTATTGAATGGCTAAATTAACAGCACAAAATAATGAAAACTTCTCTAAATGGTATGTAGTAATACCTCAAACTTCTCTGACCGACAAGCAAGCAAAGTGTCAGCCGGGCATTTTGTGATTTAATGATTTTTATTTTCAATTGGCAATTTAATGCATCAGTTTGGAAAATTAGTACCTTCATACAGTAATATTTCTGCTACTCTTTGTATGTGAGTGTATTCATTCAAATATCACATTCCTACTCATGGATATTGGACCATACAGAGATATTTAATTAATGAGGGAAAAACTCAATGAGGATACAAGTTAAGTATTTGATTATGTTGCAACAGTGGTCATCTACATGCTTTTAGAATGGCATAAAAAACACTAAAGGAAATTACCTGATCTAAAAGTATCCTACAGCATCCCCCCATCCAGAAATATACATGACACGATCATCTTTGCCTTCAATAATTTACAAAAGCTTTGTATATTCATGAAAGTACTATTCTCCATCAGCAACTTTTGGAGTCGTTGTTCAAGAGGAACAAAAAGGAAACAGCTGGTAATATAGCGAGCATGCCTCACATACCATGAAAATGAGACTCTGCTTTGTTAATATTTAGTTTCCAATTTCTTTAGGAAATGGTACTGGATACCAGAAACTCTGGAGTCAAACCATTTTGGAGCTTTCAAATGAAGGTATTGGCGTCTTCTTCTTTTAATAGGATGCTATACTAGTGACTTCAACTTCATTTTACTCCCTGGAATTCCAAAAACTCTGGAAAGCTGCTGAGAAAGTCATATGAAAAAGGAGAAAGGGAAAAATAAACAGAGAATGGAGCTATTAGCAGAAGTGTTTCCTCTACCTTCTCTATTGCTGAAACACAGATGTTTCTTCTGGAACAGACCTTTTGTGGTAATTTGAGAATAAACACCCAACAATTGTATTGAATCTAATTTACCTGGCTTTGATTAGTGACTGAGTACTTTGAAACCTGGAGAAAAAAAAAACATGACTGAAGCATGGAAAGCAAGTATTCTATCAGTGCTCCTTTATGAGTTGTATCAAGGAGAATTATTTACAATGTGTTTTGTGGCTTTTCCTGTCCATACACTTCTCAATAGATTTCATATTGAGGTCTCCCAACGGGCTTCAGAAGAAATACTTGAGGTTAGATGAAGCATTAACTTTTGTGCCAACAAAGATACAGGAAATGATGATAGCTGGACATAGAGTGAAAGAAAATGTAGAAATCAAAAAGAAGTTGATTGATATTTTAAATCATTCGCTGACATATTCAAACACAGTCCTATAAAATGTATCTGACATTTAATCTAGCTCAATTTATTCAAGGAGAGAGAGAGAGAGAGAGAGAGAGAGATAGAGAGAGAGAGAGAGAGAGAGAGAGAGAGAGAGAGAGAGAGAAAGACAGAGAGAGAGAGAAAGACAGAGAGAGAGAGAGAGAGAGAGAAAGACAGAGAGAGAGAGAGAGAGAGAGAGAGAGAGAGAGAGAGAGAGAGAGAGAGAGAGAGAGAGGAAGAAAGGGAGAGAGAGAGAGGAAGAATTAATCTTTGAGTTCCCTGAAGAATATAACTTGTGACCATTTAAAAAAAATACTTCTTACATACACTGGTAACAAGAAAGGCCAAAACTGAAAATTTTTAATAAGGATTTATCTTTTGAAAGAGGATAAAAGAAATTTAGTGGATAGAGGTCATATGTCAGGAAATATTTAAGATACAGTCAACCTACTAATACTAATAGTTTAGGTTATAGTCATACAACACCAATGAGTTTGGGTGATATTTTTCCCACTCTGGTCACTTCATCATAAATTCTTAGAGTTAACCAGGCACCTTGGACATCATCCAGTCTCAGACTCTAAAAATTATGGCAATAGACTCCTTGCAGTATCTAGTATTTTTAAAGAAATCTTGCTATAAACAGAAACATACTTTATTCTTGAAAATTTCCTAAAATATTGACATGGTTTGAAATAATTAAGAAGGTCAAAGCACAAGACAATACTTCATGCTGCATGTGGCTATGGAAACTCCACTGGTTGGCTTTTAGAATATTCTAGCCATTGCTGTACTTGGTCTATTTTAAACTTGGCTTTAGGCCTTCAATGGGAAGAAGAGAAGAGGGTTATGGGGAAGGCACTGACGTATCTCTGCTTCCTAGAGCAAGTACTTGATCTGAAGAATTTTCTGGCAATGATCTGGCCAAATGTTTTCAGTTTCTTTTTCCATCTTCTTCAGATAATCATTTGAGCCTTTTTTCTTTAGAGTCGATGACTTTGCTTTGAAGCTGAACTAGAGTCTGAAACTAATAAATTATAGTAATTGGCTTCCTTTTTATTCTTGTGTTTTAAATGTATTTTTCCCTTTAAAAAATGTTTTTCTTTCCTGGGTCACTAAATGGTATAGTAGATGGAGTCTAGATTTGAAGTCAAAAAGATATGTTTAAATTCTGCCTTAAACATTTACTAACTGGGTGACCCTGGATAAGTTACTTAGTCTCTCTTAGATGCTTCTTGAAAATGGGGATAATATTAATACTTGTCTCACTGGATTGTTGAAAGGTTTAAATATGATAATATATGAACAGTTCATGAGCCTTAAAGTACTATATAAATGCAAATTAATGGTTTTATGATGATTAATATTAATTATGTTAATAATTAATATTAATGACTACATTGATAGAATACTGGGCCTGGAATCAGGAATATTTCAAATCCAGCCTCAAATTATATTAGCTATATCCTGGACGATTCACTAAACCTCTGCCTGCCTCAGTTTTCTTATCCATTAAATAAATAAATAAATGATAAAAAAATATATATATATGTATATTTACATTCTTGATTGATGTGAAGATAAAATAACATTTTAAAGAGCTTTGAAAGCATTAATGCACTTTACAAATATTTTTCTGAAAATTATTTTAAAAGGAAAAATATTGTTCTGATATCTAAATTTGAAGGCTGGTTAATAAGGGTAAAGCAAACTTCTAGAGTTATCATCAGTCCAGTTTCAAGAATCCTCCTATGTCACGTAGTTTAGTAATTAAGAATCATCTCTAGCACTCCAGCAGCCTTTGTTTGAAGACCACCTACTATCACCCAAAAGAGTACTTTCCACTTTTAGGGATTTCATTATTAGGAATATTTTGTAATTCCCACTCAACACTTCTGCTTCAGGACTATGGGGACTAGCAGAATAAGGCAAGGCTCTCTTCCAAATGGAAACACTTCAGAAACTATAAAGCAGTTCCCACCACCCAGACCCCCACCCTGAAGGACTATTTTTTTTTCAGACTGAGCTTCTCTACATCCTTCTCTATTGCCGGTGGTTAATTATCTAGTTTTTAGAGTCTAGAATACTGCCAGAATTAAGGAACTTATTCTATCATAAAGCAACCGAGTTTGATTTTGAACATCTTTTGATGTTAGGAAACTTTTCCTTATGTAATGATATCTCTTACTTTGTGGGTTTAGGTTTTCTTCACATTGATGCAAACTGCAATTTCTCTATAAATCCTTCGATGGTGCGAGATTCTTCATCCCGAGAGGCAGCTGGTGATGGAATAGAGTTTGGGATTAGAAACAAAGTGGAAACATAATACTTCTTTCACACTATAGCTGTAATCATGTAAATGATCAAAAACGTCCAGAGATTCTTTTCTATGGGATAAATGTTTTCAAACAGGTATGATTAGATTTGATGCTCTCTTATCCTGCTAATACTCTCAATGTTTTTCAATTTTTTATTATCAATTGTAAACCACATGATATTCAAAGATATGAACATACTGGTTTACATGTCATTTGGCCAGTACAGATTAACATAGGGAGAGAGAGAGAGAGAGAGAGAGAAGAGGAGAAAGAGAGAAAGAGAAAGGGAGAGAGAGAGAGAGAGAGAGAGAGAGAGAGAGAGAGAGAGAGAGAGAGAGAGAGAGAGAGAGAGAGAGAGAGAGAGAGAGAGAGAGAGATCACTGTATCTGTGATGTCTTAGATATGAGTACTTTCTCTCAAGGTGTAGATCACAAATCCTTCATGATTTCTCCTATGTGATATTTTTCTATTTTGTGCAGTAATCAATGATTTAGCCAAAGTAATAGAAGCCTTTTATTCTTTCATTCATTTATCTTTTATTCATTCATTCATTATTTGTTTATTTATACTCCTTTTAACCTTCTGTGGGTTCATCATTCGGGATATCCAAACATTATTCTCATTTCCTGACTTATGAATTTCTTTCTCATCAATTGTTTCCTGTACTATAGCTTTTCCACTATTCCTCATGAGAAATCATTTTTGGTAACAAGCTACAACCTCCTTATATTTACCATGCATCTTTCCAGCTTTGATTATTTGGTAATTGTGGTATCTCATGAGGCAAAGCCAAATAGTATCTGGACATTATTTTTCTATTCCTATAGAGGAAATAACTTTTTTCAGTAACTATGTCACCCTAATGATTGGCATTAATCTTTTGGTCAAATAAAATCCCTGTCTTTTTTTTCACCCCAAAAGCCTCTTTTCATGAAACTAATTGGTTCTCCCTGACATACATGCAAAATTTATTGAATCAACAATTTTTCATTTTAATCCTAAACTTCAAATACAAGTTTTTGTGACATTTCTACTTTATTGAAACTATCTTTTGATGCTATTAGTAAGGTGTGTAAGTACATATATGTGCATGTGTGCTTTATATATGCATACATACACATATGTATGCACATGTAGACATATTACCACATACATGTATGTGTTCACCCCACAAATATTCGAATACTTTACTATACTTTTCAATCTCAGTCTGTAAATCAGGAAGATACACAATAATAAATGGCATTCATATAGAGGTTCAAGCTTTACAATTATTATCTAATTTTCTTCTTTTCAACAAACTCAATTGGTGCTATTACTGTGGCAGTTTTCAGATAGGGGAAACTGAAGCAGATGAAAGTTAAATTATTTGGCCAGCATCACACAGCTAATAAGTGCCTAAAGAAGAATTGGAAATCAGGTCTTTCTAAGTCAAAGACAAGCTTGCAATATACTGCACCTCTGTCTGCCTCATACTCATATACCAAACGTGACTGAATATTACTATGAATATCTTTTCCTTTGCCACCTGTATTTTTCTGGAGTAGAGAGTGAGGGAGGATTTAAGCTTGGGGTGATAGATTTTGGGGTTTTATTCTAACTTGTCAAACATGCATAAACATGATTATTTTCATGTACAAAAAGGATATTTGTACACAAAAGCTCAAACTTCTATTACATAACACTAGTTTAAGTATATAAGTTTCCAAACTGGCTTATCTCCTAAGGTTTCTGAATTTAAATATTTTTAAAGGAATTTCACTGATTTTCTTTTCCTGGAACCAATTTATACAATAACTCTGACATATAGGCAAATAGCTAATACAAATAACTTTATAAAAGTAATTATTTTAAAAGAAAAGAAAGGACAAATTAATACACAACCAATTTCTCCCCAACTCATAAACTTCTGTTTTCTTTTTACAGGGGTTCATTACCACCTAGATACCTACATAAAAGACTGATTTTTTCTGAAAAAAAAACAATAAAAAATCACATAAACTGATGACTAGCAAATACATCACATGATTTTAGAAAGAGAAGAATAATTTGTCAGCAAGATACTTTGCAATGAATCTTACAGCAATGACCTTGCTTGGAAGGTTGAAGTCTGATACAAAAAAGGAGAAGTCATTCAAAATGACATGAATGATTAATACATTTCACACAAAGTCTAAGATATCCTTGGAATACATTTGCTGAGACACACCAAGTACATTGTTGTAGAGACAAACAGGTGATAGTGATTAAGTCAAGAGTTTCAAGGTGATTTCTTTTTTTTAAAAAAATCACATGAAGAGAATGCCTTGAAAATCCAAAAGAGCATGTTAATAACAAAAATCACTTTATTTTTTGTAAGAGAAGATAAAGAGTAAGACTACATTTGTAGGTGTAGATATAATTTTTAAGACTATATACTTGAGGATGGGGAAGCTACTGATTCTAAGATGTAAGTTAAGGGTTTGGAAAGAAAAAAAAAACAACTCTATAAATTCATAAGGCATGTATGTAGTACAGTAGATGGAGAGCCAGGTCTGGAGATGGGAGGTCCTAGGTTCAAATCTGGCCTCAGATACTTCCTATCTGGATGACCCTGGGCAAGTCACTCGACCCCCATTGCCTAGCCCTCACTACTCTTCTGCCTTGGAACCAATATTTGGTATTGATTCAAAGACAGAGGAAAAGGGTTTTTAAAAAAATCTATATGCTCAAAATGAAGATAGTAAAAAAAATTGTGGCTCTAAATTCATAGTCAATTCATAGTATTTTTCGTTGCAAGTTTTTCAAGATAAGGATCAGAGGCTCATAACTGATGACCTTGACTGCATCAGTGATAAATGAAATGTCTGGCACTGGTCTTCATATTTGCTCCCTAATTCAGCTGTGGGTGCTGGCTCAAGTACTAGGCAGTCTTTGGCTTCAACAACTTCTCTGACACCTGGGAGATGGCCAAAGTGAGCTAAAAAATGGAAACACAAAGCTAGAATAATCAGTCTCAGTAGTTAGTTTTCTGATTCCTGACCCATGCTTTTGTTCTGCTTCTTGAATTTTACCTCAAACAGTTTTCTATGAAAAATGAATGGGATTCAGAGTCCTATGCCTTTCCCACACAGAACAGAGACCTTGCTTATCTATAGGCTTCTCTAGAAAAAAGATCTAATAGACTACCTGGTAAGTCCAATGTTACCCTTTGACTGAGAGGTGATACAAAGTCCTGTGAGAAGACAGTTTAAATCACAAAGGTGTGATCTCATTATTTACAAAATAAATTCTCCGTTTTCTATAAACCCCTCTCAGAACTATATTTTTGTTGTTCTTCAGTCATTCAGTTGTGTCCAAGTCTTTGTGATCCCATTTACTTGGCAAACATATTGAGCAGTTTGCCATTTCCTTCTCTATCAACACTATACTTCTATGTATGAATGAATTAACATATACATATGTGTATACATTTGTATGTAGTTATATTTAATGAATTATTTTAATTCATAATTTTTTAGAAATCAATCTATTAGTATATTGCCCATACAATTTTAGGAGGAGTGTGCAAAGACTCTGTACTTTAAATATATATTACTATATCATTCAATAGGTTGAAATAAATGATTTTATTCTTTTTAATTCTTTGATTTACAATGGTGACTTTTAAATTCTAGTCATTATGTTCCTGTTCTCCATGAAATTTCCAATCAGTCTACAAATTCCATTCTTTTAAATAGGAAGTTTAAAAGGATTTCACCTCTCTGGAAAGATTATAAATTATGACTTCATTAAAAAATAGAACTGGTTACTGAATTTTTAAATTAAACAAGTCACACTTATCATCATATAAAAATTGCATGTCAATGCCTGACCTCAATATTCATGGAGGAAGGGAACTCTTGATACATTTTTTTAAGCTTTTACCATAAAAAGCAAAAATAAAGTGAAGAGATATAGCTAACAATCAGAGAAACTCAGCTTACCACTAATGAAAAGTCAAACAATATGTCATTGTTAGTTGATTCAGGTGATTATGTATTTTTTTAAACATCAATAATTACTATTCTTGCAAAATCAAAAGTGTAAGTTGATGGTTCTGGTAGCATTTCTTTCTTTTTATGATAACCTTTGTAATCATTAACAATCAGAAATCTCTATTGTATATATGGTACATTTATAGGTATGTTTATATACATACACATGTGTATATGTGTTTATACACACATATAGTCCCTATCCTTCAATAAATTGAAAGGGCTTACATTCTGATGAGGAAATCAAGTTAGTGCATTAAAAGAGGAGGAAGAAATGGTACAAAATTCTTGTTTTTAAGACCCTAATATCAGTTGAATTTTTTTGAAGCTTTGTTGTGAGGAATTCACTTAAAATATTTTTAACTGTACTGTTTAAGTACAAGATGTGGTAGATAATAAAAAGGTGAATAAAATACCAATAGTCCTGTCTTTGTTTAATAATCTATTGAATGTTAAGCATTTTAGTCAATCAAATGTTGTATCTTTGGATTCCATAAGCACTTGGAAATGGATGCTTTTTGTAAAAACAGTTGAAAGGCGAATGTCATGAAGTTGAACAAATGAGACTTCCAGTCAAAATGGCGGCTTAGAAGTAGTGAAAGTTCAGACCTGGGAAACTGTTCCTTACCGATCACAAACAGAGTGCTCCTAGGACACTGAAATTCAAGCTGAACAACAGAATAGACCTGGGGAACCCACCTCCTGGACCTGGATCAAAAGGTACCGCACCCCAAAAGCCAGAACCCTAGATCACTCGGATCTAAGGGGTAGGCAGAAGGAAGGTCCCAGGACCCATCTCCCCCAAACCAGAGTGCTGAGCCCATGGCAGCAGCGGGAACCTCAGGGCTCTGAGGACTCACCTTGAAAGCAACCTGAGCCAGTCTCCGGGGCCCCCAACACAGATGGCAGGGAAACATAGAGAGAAGGGGGAAGCCTGTAGCCCCCTGGCTGGGTCCTTCCATTGGAGTCTCAAGGGAGGTTCCAGCTTTAGGGCACCAGCTGAACCCAATCCCATCAGGAGCCCTCAGAGCTACTGAATGGACAGAAAATTCAGGGCTGGCAAAGGGGTTGCTCCGAAGACCTTACCTTGAAAGTAACCCTGGCCAGTCTCTGGGCATTCAACACAGACTGTGGAGGAGGAGGTTGTTTTTTTCTTCCTTTTTTTGGCTTGGGGATCATTGGGCCCACACCACCTGAACCTAATCCCATCAGGAGCCCTCAGAGCTACTGAAAGAACAAAAACCTCAGGGCCGGTGAAGGGATTACCTTGAAAACAACCTGGGACAGTCTCCATGCATTCAACACAGATTGTGGAGGAGGAGGTTTTTTGCTTCAGGGCTCATTCGGCCCAAACTAGGTGAACCTAATCCCATCAGGAGCCCTCAGAGCCCAGGCAAGCCACGACCACTCCCCCCTTAGAGAGCAGGGTCTTCTGAAAGAACCAGCTGAACCTAATCCCATCAGGACCCCTCAGAGCCCAGTGAGGCCACACAACTCCCCCCTTAGAGAGCAGGGTCTTCTGAAAAAACAGAAACCTAGAGGCGAAGTCAAGATGGCAGCCTAGAAGGAGCATAGACCTGGTAGCCTGGCCAGAGCTTTGGAGATCCTCCATATTTGCTCCAGCCGTCCAGGAAGTTTAAAACTCAGAGTAAACCCAGCCCAACTAAGCTGAACTCAATCCCATCAACAGTCTCCAGAACGCAGGGAAGCCAAGGCTCCCCATCCATCCTCATTGACTGCTGGACTTTAAGCCAACCAAAAGTCTCCAGAGGACAGGGAAGCTCAAACCCCCAACAACCCTCCCCCAGAGATTACGGCAAGAGATCTTCTGTTAAAGCTCCAAGAGGGGAGATGATAGAAGTCCCCAAAAAACAAAAAAATGAGAGGAACAAGAGCACAGACAAATACGGGGAGTAAAGAAGGGGTGAATTTGAGCAAACAACAGAAAAAGAAGAAAGAAACTACAATAGACAGCTACTACTCAGCAAATGGAACAGAGGGGGAGAGATCAGCATACAATAAACCAGAAATCCCAGCGAATTGGATACAGGCTGTGGAAGAACTCAAAACACAACTAAGAGAGGCTGAAGACAATTGGGAAAAGAACTTAAAAATTAAGATAAGTCATCTGGAAACAGAGGCACTTGAACTAAAATGAGAAAATAGTGTCCTGAAAGCCAAAATCATCTAGCTGGAAAATGAGGCAAAGGAGATGAAAGATGAGGCAAAGGAGATGAAAGATGAGGTAAAGAGGATGAAAGACGATCTTCAAAGAAAATCAGACCAGAAGGAAAAAGACGACCAAAAAGCCAGAGATGAAATCCAATCTTTAAGAACCAGAGTAAAACAACTAGAATCAAGTGACCACACAAGGCAGCAGGACACTATAAAACAAAACAAAAAGAATGAAAAAAATTGAGGAAAATATGAAGCATCTCATTCACAAAACAGAAGATTTAGAAAATTGTTCAAGAAGAGACAATTTAAGAGTAATTGGACTACCAGAAGACCACGACAAAAGAAAAAGCCTGGACATAATACTAGAGGAAAATATCCAGGAAAACTGTCCCAAGATACTAAAACAAGAGGGGAAAGTGGAGACTGAAAGAATCCACAGATAACCCCCTGTATTTAATCCCCAACTGACAACACCAAGAAATGTTATAGCCAAATTAAAAAACAATCAGATGAAAGAACAGATATTACAAGCTGCCAAGAAGAAGCCATTCAGATACCATGGAAACACTGAGGATAACACAGGATCTGTCTGCATCCATACTGAAGGACCAAAAGGCATGGAATACAATATTCCAGAAAGCAAGGGAACTAGGCTTACAGCCAAGAATAAAATACCCATCAAAACTGACTATATTCTTACAGGGGAAAGTATGGTCATTTAACACAACAGAAGAGTTCCAAGCATTCATAAGTAAAAGACCAGACCTGAACAGAAAATTTGAAGTCCAACCACAGAACTCAAGATAATCATTAAAAGGTAATTAAAAAAGAAGGGAAAAAACAATAACAACAACAACAAATTCTTAAGAGACTCAATAAGTTAAAATGATATGTACCCCTATGAGAAAAGAGGTCATTGGCAACTCTTAAAAACTGTTGCTATCACCTGAGCAGCTAGAAGAACTACACTCAGAGGGAACAGTGACAAACTGTATATATAGGATGAAAGGACAAGACATATATAGGTATATAGATATATGCATGCATAAATACATATACATGTGTATGTATATATATATATACATGACTAAAGCTAAAAAAGAAAAGAGGTTATGACTAAAAGAAATGGGAAAAGAAACAAATGGGGGTAAATTTATATGTCACAAAGAAGCTCATGGAGGGAGGGGGGAGAACATCGATACACTGGAAGGGTAAAGAGGTTGGAGATAGGAAATACTCAACTCTTATGTACTTTGAAACTGACCCAAAGAGAGAAGAACAATTCAATCCATTGGGGAAGAGAATAGATTTGCGCCCTATAGGGGAGTAGAAGGGTAAAAAATAGAGTGGTGGGGAGGGAAGCAGTACAAGGGAGGGAGAGGGTAGGGGGGGGAATTTTAAAAAGACTACAGGGAGGGAATAAGAAGGAAGGGGGGTAGAAAGGGAAGTACAAGGGGGACTGATTTAAAGTAATTCACTGGACTAAAAGGTAGAGCTGAAGAAGAAAGGTTAGAATTAGGGAAGGATATCAAAATGCCAGGGAGTCCACAAGTGACACTCATAACTTTGAATGTGAATGAGATGAACTCACCCATAAAATGTAGACAAATAGCAGAATGGATTAGAATCCAAAACTCTACCATATGTTGTATTTAAGAAACACACATGAAGCAGGTAGACACCCACAAGGTCAGAATTAAAGGATGGAGTAAGACCTTCTGGGCCTCAACTGACAGAAAGAAGGCAGGAGTGGCAATCATGATATGTGATAAAGCCAAAGCAAAAATACACCTGATCAAAAGGGATAGGGAAGGTAATTATATTTTGTTAAAAGGGACTTTAGATAATGAGGAAATATCCTAATCAACATGTATGCACCAAATAATATAGCACCCAAATTTCTACTGGAGAAACTAGGAGAATTGAAGGAAGAAATAGACAGTAAAAACATATTAGTGGGAGACTTGAACCAACCATCATCAAATTTAGATAAATCAAACCAAAAAATAAATAAGAAAGAGGTGAAAGAAGTGAATGAAATCTTAGAAAAATTAGAATTAATAGACATATGGAGAAAAATAAATAGGGATAAAAAGGAATACACCTTCTTCTCAGCACCACATGGCACATTCACAAAAATTGACCATACATTAGGTCACAGAAACATAGCACACAAATGCAGAAAAGCAGAAATAATAAATGCAGCCTTCTCAGATCACAAGGCAATAAAAATAATGATCAGTAAAGGTACATGGAAAACCAAATCAAAAACTAATTGGAAATTAAACAATATGATACTCCAAAATCATTTAGTTAGAGAAGAAATCATAGAAACAATTAATAATTTTATCGAGGAAAATGACAATGGCGAGATATCCTTTCAAACCTTTTGGGATGCAGCCAAAGCGGTAATCAGAGATAAATTCATATCCCTGAGTGCATATATCAACTTGGGGCAAGCAACCTCAGCAAGACAGTATACAATAAACCCAAAGATCCCAGCTTTTGGGACAAAAATCCACTATTTGATAAAAACTGCTGGGAAAATTGGAAGACAGTGTGGGAGACATTAGGAATTGATCAACACCTCACACCCTACACCAAGATAAATTCAAAATGGGTGAATGACTTAAACATAAAGAAGGAAACCATAAGTAAATTGGGTAAACACAGAATAGTATACATGTCAGACCTTTGGGAGGGGAAAGACTTTAAAAGCAAGCAAGACATAAAAAGAATCATCATATGTAAAATAAATAATTTTGACTACATCAAATTAAAAAGCTTTTGTACAAACAAAACCAATGTAACTAAAATCAGAAGGAAAACAACAAATTGGGAAAAAATCTTCATAGAAACCTCCGACAAAGGTTTAATTACTCAAATTTATAAAGAGCTAAATCAATTGTACAAAAACCCAAGCCATTCTCCAATTGATAAGTGGGCAAGGGACATGGATAGGCAGTTCTCAGATAAAGAAATCAAAACTATTAATAAGCACATGAAGAAGTGCTCTAAATCTCTTATAATCAGAGAGATGCAAATCAAAACAACTCTGAGGTATCACCTCACACCTAGCAGATTGGCTAACATGACAGCTATGGAAAGTAATGAATGCTGGAGGGGATGTGGAAAAGTAGGGACATTAATTCATTGCTGGTGGAGTTGTGAACTGATCCAACCATTCTGGAGGGCAATTTGGAACTATGCCCAAAGGGCGACAAAAGAATGTCTACCCTATGATCCAGCCATAGCACTGCTGGGTCTGTACCCCAAAGAGATAATGGAGAAAAAGACTTGTACAAAAATATTCATAGCTGCGCTCTTTGTGGTGGCCAAAAATTGGAAAACGAGGGGATGCCCATCAATTGGGGAATGGCTGAACAAATTGTGGTATATGTTGGTGATGGAGTACTATTGTGCAAAAAGGAATAATAAAGTGGAGGAATTCCATGGAGACTGGAACGACCTCCAGGAAGTGATGCAGAGCGAAAGGAGCAGAACCAGGAGAACATTGTACACAGAGACTGATACACTGTGGTACAATTGAATATAATGGACTTCTCCATTAGTAGAGGTGTAATGTCCCTGAACAATCTGCAGGGATCTAAAAAACACTATTTATAAGCAAAGGACAAAATGTGGGAGTAGAAACACCAAGGAAAAGCAACTGCCTGACTACAGAGGTTGAGGGGACATGACAGAGGAAAGACTCTAAGAGAACAATTTAATGCAAATGTTAACAACATGGCAATGGGTTCGAATCAAGAACACATGGGATACCCAGTGGAATCATGCGTCGGCTACGGTGGGTGGGGGGAGGAAAAGAAAATGATCTTTGTCTTTAATGAATAATGCATGGAAATGATCAAATAAAATATAAAATTTAAAAAAAAATAAAAAAATAAAGTTGAACAAACTTAGATGTTAAAAAAAAAAAAAACATAACAGTTGATAGGCACTGGGGTTTAAAAATATTCTCCCAGATTACATTAGTACAATTTTTAGTAAATGGTTTTTGACATTTTATGAACCATGTTCTTCCCTTCTCTCCCACTCCTCTCTATTTCTAAGATGGCAGGCAACATCATGTAGGTCATGCATGTGTTATTATGCATTACATATTTCCATATTCAACATGTTGTGAAGGAAGACACTTGTTGCTTACACTAGAAGAAATTCATGGAGAAAAGCTTGCTTCAGTCTGTGTTTCAACTTTGTCATTTCCTTCTATAGCAGTGGATGGTCTTTTCATCTTGAGTCCCTTGGAGTTGTCCTAGATACACAAACTGCTGACAATAGTTAAACCATTCAAAGCTGATCATATTGTTATTATTATGTACAACATTTTCCTGGCTCTTCTCATTTCAATTTGAATAACTAAATAATTGTTCCCAGGTTTTTTTTTTTATACTCATCATCTTGTTTGCCAGTTCTAACGGAGCAAGAGTATTCCATTAAAATCATGCACCACAACTTATTCAATCATTTTCCAATTGATTATTATCTCTTCAATTCCTTGTCCTTTGCTACTACAAAAAGAGCTTCTATAAATATTTTTGTACAAATAAGTCCTTTACCCCAGTCTCTGATCTCTTTGGTACTTTTGCTCAATCAAAAGTATGATGGTGCCCAAAGGGTGCTAAAAGACTGCCTACCTTTTGACCCAGCCATAGCACTGCTGGGTTTGTACCCCAAAGATAGCATAAGGAAAAAGACTTGTACAAGAATATTCATAGCTGCACTCTTTGTGGTGGCCAAAAACTGGAAAAAGAGGGGATGCCCATCAATTGGGGAATGGCTGAGCAAATTGTGGTATATGTTGGTGATGGAATACTATTGTGCTCAAAGGAATAATAAAGTGGAGGAATTCCATGGAGACTGTAACAACCTCCAGGAAGTGATGCAGAGCGAGAGGAGCAGAGCCAGGAGAACATTGTACACAGAGACTGATACACTGTGGTACAATCGAATGTAATGGACTTCTCCATTAATGGCAATACAATGTCCCTGAACAATCTGCAGGGATCTAGGAGAAAAACACTATCCACAAGCAGACGACAAACTATGGGAGTAAAAACACTGAAGAAAGGCAACTGCTTGACTACAGGAGTTGAGGGGGATATGATTGAGGAGAGACTCTAAATGAACATCCTAGTGCAAGTATCAACAACAAGGAAATGGTTTAGGATCAAGGACACGTGATACCCAGTGGAATTGCGTGTCGGCTATGGGAGGGGTGGGAGGAAAAGAAAATGATTTTTGTATCCAGTGAATAATGTTTTGAAAACGACCAAATAAAAATAATGTTTAAAAAAAACGTATGATGGCCTTTTGGGCACTGTTCCAAACTGTTCTCCAGAATGGTTGTAACAGTTCACATCTCTACCAACAGTATAGTAATGTTCCAATTTTTCCTCCTCCCCTCCAACATTTCTCATTTTTCTTTTTAGTCATATTAGCCAGTCTGGTAGGGATGAGGGGGTATCTCAGAGTTGTTTTAATTTGCATTTCTCTAATTAATAGTGATTTGAAGCATTTTTTTACATGACTTATGGTGGTTTTAATTTTTTCATCTGAGAACTGCTGTTCATATATTTTAACCACTTGTTAATTCGAGAATGTTTTTTATTCTTATACATTTTACTCAATTCTCTATATATTTGAGAAATGAGGCCTTCATCAGAGACACTTGTCATAAATTTTTTTCCAGTTTTTAATTTCTCTGTCTCACCATTCTATTCTTGGTTGCCTTCATATAGTTTCTGCAAAATCTTTTTTAAAATTTAATATAGTTAAAGTTATCTATTTTACATCACATAATATTTTCTGTGTCTTTTTTGGATATATTTTTCCCTTATCCATAGATTTGACAGGTAAACCTTTCCATGTTCTTCTACTTTGTTTATAATTTCATCCTTTATTTCTAAATTATGCATTTATTTTTTTGTATGGTGTGAGTTGCTGGTCTGTAACTAGTTTATGCCATACTGTTTTCTAGTTTTTCCAGGAGTTTTTGTCCAACTATGAGTTCTTCTTTCAAAAGCTTTTGGGGGTTTGGAGTTTAGGGTTTATCAAACATTAAAATGCTATGGTCATTTACTACTGTGTGTATGGTGTCTAATCTATTCCATTGATCCATTATTCTATTTCTTAGTCAATATCAGATTGTTTCGATGGTTGCCACTTTATAGTACAATTTGAGGTCCAGTATAGCTAAGCCACTTTAAACACATATACAACACTCACCTCTATTTTCTATTTATCTATTTATCTATTTCTATTTATCTATTTTGTGCATACTTCTCTGTATACATGTAGTATCTTCTAGTAGATTTTAGCTCCTTGACATCAGGTTCTTTTTCTGTTTGTTTTTGCATTTGTTTACCCGCTACTCAGGATGTACTGAACTTAATTTAATTGTTATTAAAGTTTTGATTTGATTTCATAAAATAAAGGAGTCTTAAGTGTGGGAAGACCAGACTGAAGGATAAGAAATAGAATCATTTCATGTGTGTTATTGACTATTAGTGAAAGAGATACTCAAAAAATGAATAGAGGGTGGCCTAGAGTATTGGATTAGTCTTTATGAGTGAGGTGACATTTAAAATGAGCTTTGAAGGATCTGTTGGCCTCTTAAGTAGAAAAGAGGAAAAAACATCTCATGAGAGTGTTCTTTTACTTTCTCAGAGAAAGATAAAACTAATGGTTTTAAATAATATAGAATCCAATCAATGCAAATGCATCTTTTTTCAATCTTATCATACCTTTTAATTACCAGTTAAATAAATTAAAATTTGCTGTATGCCTACTATTTTTATCAGTTCATTTTCTTTTAAATAATACTTCCCATTTGCATAGCATTTAAAAAATCTACTTATTATTTATTTTCAGCTTTTTTTCTTTTAAACTTTGAGTTCTAATTTTCTCCCTCCTCCTCCTCACTTTTCCATCACCAACTGAGGTGCACAAAACTTTAAAGTACACAAATCATTTCCAATTATGTTGGGATATCTATACCTCAAGAGTAGACAACAATACCTTTATTTTTAAAGAAAGAAAAAGAGGCTCAAAGAATTGAAAGTGACTTTACCAGTCACCTTTCTAATATATGATTAGCCTAAAACTAGAACCCAGCTCTTTGAATCATCTAATATTCTTTAAAAATTGTTGATCTTTTTTGTTTTGATGCATGAACTCTTCCCAAAAGTTATCCCAAAATAACCCCCCTACACAGTTAATGTCCTAAAAACCATTTCTTCATTGTTAACTGAAAGGAAGGATAATATGCCTTTAAATGGAAAACTTTGCCTTCTGGGCCAGAGACTATGCTCTACAGAGCACTTAAACCTCTTTAGCTCAAGCACTCACATCCTAGAGGTTCCACTATCTTGATTAGTGAATGCCTCTTGTGGCATCCTTTCTCAGGATCCAGCCATACTTTACTCCCTGTGCAACTCTTTCTCAGATGCCTTGCTGACCAACTTTCCTTCGTATTTTCACCCTTCTGCTTTTCAATCCTTAATAATTATCAAATCATATTACCATTCTTACTGGAAAAAAGTGGGATAAAGGGGGCATAAAAGCATTTATCTATTGTAAAGAGACATGATGAAGAGGAATATAGAAACCATTGTTTATTTAGCTTTTACAAAGCATATTAACTTCAAAAGGTATAATCACAAATATATGAACTTACCCAATAAATAGGTAGTTTAATCATGTTCCTGCCCCTGGAATTACCTCATCCTCCATGGAGGGGAGAGAAATTCGATTAATGCCTGAAATCAATTGTTACAAAACACAAGCCCAGTTCTAAGTCCAAGAGCCATTTTGGGCTCAAGTTCTAGGCATCCTGGGTTCACTGGGCTTTTCTGTTGGTCTGATTGGCTCTAACATCCCACCTGGTGTCTGCTTCCAAGGTCACCAGCCTCAAACTTTATATTTCAAAATCTGTAAAACTTTGTATTTGGTAACAGTTATGATTTTCATCTGTTCATGCAACACTATTTTGAGACTTTATTATATGACACTATAGAGGCAAGTAGAAGAGCATTGCTTATGTCCCTATGGAAACTGCAGAGATCTATTATTTGCCAGAACAGCAACTTTCAAAAGGAAGGCAGGGCTGTGCAATGAGTTCTTTAGATCATGCCCTGATTGTCTAACTCTGTCCCTTGCCACATGGGTGGGCTAAAGTGTGGCATCTTTAAAACTAGTTAGATTGAAATAGTCGGTGTTTTATAAAAAATAATTTTCTATGTGCTTCTTTCTGCTGTGCTAGGAGATTAAAGATCACAGGTCATTCACAGTATGGGAACCAGGCACTGGACTGGTGAGAGGGAAAAGATATCTTTCCCCTGCTCCCCTACCTGTCACTCTTTTTTCCCAGCTCCAGGAAATAGACCCGGAATCTCTGTTCTGTATAGTTTGTATTCTTATTTTCAGTTGCATGGAAGTCATTTTAAACTAAGAGTCTGGCATCAGAAATCTTCCAGGCTATGATTTGTGAAAATGATGGCAAAAATATCAACATCTGATGTTAAATTCAAATACAATCACATAAGATTATCAAAAACATGAACTAATTAACTATTTTATCCACCATTGTTTGGGAACATGAAAAGCATTTTTTATTGTACAACACTTTATCCTAATGATTTTACAAATATTTTTAAATTGTTCACAAATAGAGTATAATCTGAGGATAGCTTCATTTAAACTAATGCCAGTCCTAGCTTGGCCACCTGCTACATGTATAACCTTGAGCAAGTCACCTAAACTTTAGAGGCCTTGATTTCTTTATCTGTAAAATGAAAGATTGATCTTTGAGATCCCTATTATATTTTTGTATCTTTGAACATGACAGATTTTAAAAACAAGCAATATATTCTCTGTCCGTCCTTGATATTCTATAGCAGTGATGGTGAACCTATGGCATGGGTGCCAAAGATGGCACACAGAGCACTCTCTGTGGGCATGCTGCCAACCCGTCCCTAGTCCCCCACCTTCCCTGCTAGGGCCCTTTACTAAAAAATGCAGAGGTACTTGGGCAGAGCTGGTCTCCCCCCTCTCCACAGTGCTTGAAGATATTTTTCCCATTCCCTGTTTCCTCTGCCCCACAGCCAATGGGAGTGCACAGGGAGTGCACCACACAGGTGGGTGGCTAACAAGAGGCAGAGCTGGAAGGGAGCAGAGAGCTCAGGTCACTCCTTTCCCTTTCTCTACACTCTCTGAGGACATTCCTCACTTCACTTCACTTCCTCTTTCTCCCAGTAGTCCAATGGGAGTGCTTTCTCCTTCCCCTGTGTGGGGTAAGGGGTGTAGGGGATGTGCCTGGCACTCAGTGGTAGGAAAGGACACAGCACTACATCTCTAAAAGGTTTGCCATCACTGTTCTATAGCAACAAGCTCCAGTTTTTTATGTACATTTTGAGCACAACTTAATAATACTGAGGACTTTGGAATATAACAAGAAATTTGACACTAAGTCATTTGAAATGCACATGGTATGATAGCCAGAGAGTCAGGTATTCAGGGGACTAATCCTCATTTCTGACACATGAGCTTTGTAACCCTGATCAAATCACTGGAAATTTCAGTGTCTCAGTCAATTGTCAAAGACTAGAAGCTTCAGAAGAAAATCATTTTCATCATTCAAGGTACTTTTATCAGTGGGGATTCTCTATACTAATGAAATCATGGTTTAGTACTGTACAGAGGTAGTAGTTTCGGTAACCGAGGATGACAATTGTCTTTGTGCGCTTTCATCTATGGTGTAGATGAGTATGCACAAAAACACTTGTGCGTGAAGGAGATTTAAGTGGAAAAGTCGATGCACAGAGACAGTCCCACTCTTTCGGCGTTGGAAGCCTGGGTCCAGTGGCACGAAAAGTCGTTACACCTGGAGACATCCTCAGCTGCATTGGATGGCCGTGTTGTCTTTTGTGCTCCAACATGCCCTAAGCACTCCACAGTGCTTTGCTGCGTCGCCATCTCAGCCGTTGAACCTTCTTATTGGTTTCTTCCGTCTGTTCAGCCGAAGCAGTCTTCACATGCTGGGTGAGCAAATCCCTGGTTCACCAGGGGTTGATGACCCGATGTCTACCCTCACAAGGTTTAGCCGACTTGTCGAAGCCGTTGCCCGGGGTGTGGCCGCTGCCGCATTCTAGCAGCTACTGGGAGCCACAAGTGAGAGTTGGGTGTCAGGTGAGGGTCAGAGGCTGGAGAGCTGCCCTAGGAGGGCACGACAAGCCCTCCATACCAGAGATACTACCCCTCCCTGAGCACCCCATACACCCCTGTACTGTACAACACATAAAGTAATGCACATACATTTCAAAAAACATTTATATGATGAAATAGTCATTGCTAGATAATGGATCATAATTTAAAAAATATATATCTTGTGGTTTTTCCACTATCCACATCCAGAGGAAACACTGTGGGAGTGGAAACACAGAAGAAAAACAACTGCTTGATCACATGGGTTGAGGGGATATGGTTGGGGATATAGACTCTAAATGAACATCCTAGTGCAAACACCAACAACATGGAAATAGGTTCTGATCAAGGACACAAATAATACTCGATAAAATTGTGCATTGGCTGTGGGAAGGGTGGGTGAAGGAGAGGGAGGGAAATAATGTGATTATTGTAACCAAGGAATAATGTTCTAAATTGACTAAATAAATTAATTAAAAAAATTAAAAAAATATCTTGTGGCTTTAATGGATTTAGGGCCCCAATATATGAGTTAAACTAGTGTTTTGGCTGCCAACCCAACAAAACAAACATTATTTTAATCATATGATCTAGTTTTGGAACTCTGAATGCAAAACTGGGTCCTCATTGTTGTTCATCCTTTATTTTTGAAGAGGGTGAATGAAATCCTGGGGTGATGTCTTGATTTGCATGTAAATTGGATTAAAGTGAGGCAGAGTTGCACAAAATCATCAGCCTCACTCTCTCTTCCAGATTTATCAAAGTCTAGTGGCAAGACAAAAGTCAGGAAGACAAGCAATGGTCCAAGATTCAATGGATGACATTGGCATTTTTAATGTCTAACCAAGTTGTAAACACTTCACAACAACTACTTCAGATCTCTTCATGGCCTTTGGAACAAATTGTTGTCATCTGCCCCTTATGCTAGAAGAAGTGGCACATGCTTAGGATAGATATTTCCCTGATGAACTGATGGATTTGTGGCCCATCTGCTGAGACTGTTTTCTAAAGTTTTGACCATTGGTCATGCTACAGCTTTTTGGAATCATGAGTGAGAGAGTTGCTAGACAGGTGGACACCACAGGTGAAGAAGGCTCATATGTACGTTCTGGCTGTGTAACCCCAGGCAAGTCATTTAATTTCTCATTCTTCATCTGTAAAATGGGTATAATAGCATGCCTCTTCTAAGGCGGCTATGAGAATTGAATGAGTTAACATATTGAAGCACTATATAAATGCTAGCTATTATTTTCATTATGTACTTTAGAAATGTTGGCAGAATGAAAGGAACTACAGCAAAACTTGAATAAGGAAATGAGCATTCTTAATACTACTCAAGGGATTCCTGATGTACTCTCTCTGAGGAACCTTGATACCCACATAAAACTTTTAGAAATACATCCTAAATATCACATGAATCAGTAGTGATAAGTGACTTGCTCCAGGACACATCAAGTAAATGTCAATGAAGCCAGGTCTTCTTGGTGACAAACCATACTGCCAGGTATTCTGCCACATGACCTCTATAACAGTATGGAACACATGCTGATTATTAGGAATGAGTGGCTTACAGACTCTGCACTGACAATATTTATTTAAAAAATCCAATTGGTATTGAATATCTCTTATATCTGCAGCTACTTAAAGAGCACTTTTCCTGACTTTGGAACATGTCAATTTTCCCCTTGATATGTGTGCAAAACTCCCATTAAGGTAAGTGGGAATGATATGTGTGGGCCTTGAAGAGAAAATGGACCCCAAAGGAAATAGTAAAGAGATTTGTAATTATGGTCCCTGAAAGTGCTTATCTAAAAAAAACAAAACAAAACAAAAAACCAAAACAAAACAATTCATCCTTCAATAAAAGGTATCAGGCTCTTCAAAGAAAAGAAAGAAAAGCTTAACCTCTTTCCCTGAAGTAACAAGGTTTCCAAATGAGGTCAAATGAGACCGATTGTAAGTCAGTAAAATTCTAGAAATCAGTCAGACTTTAGTCAAGTGAAAAAATGGCAGCATCAATCAAGAGAAATAGCCCAGGGTGGGGGGGGGGGAATCCCACCACTACATCAGCCACCCTTCCTATTTATGCCCAGTTAGGAGACTCTCATAAGCCTAGGGATATTGGTTTAAGGGTTAATTAATTTATAAACTGTTTGTGGTTACATTACCTAGAAAACAGGAGGCATTTATCCTGGTCAGATTATGAAATGAAATGTCAAAGGAAGAAAAGAATGATTCACTTAGTTTAGTCAATGGGCAACACCAAAGGAAGGGCAGGGTAATTTAGCATGAAGTAATGTCCTCTGATTACATGGCTGCTTCCCTGATCACAATAAATCCAGTTCAGAAGCAAAACAGCCCTTGGAGTATAATTATTCTGAGCAGCTTTTGCCAGAATGCAGAAATGCTCTCTGCTGAGGGAAAGCAAAACTTTGTAAATTGGTAATTATCATTATTATATTAAAAGCTGTGATTCTTTCCCCACCTCTCCTTTCAACCTAGAAAATATCATTGTGCCACTCTGATTTGCAGTCATTCCATTGTCTACAAAATAGAAAAAGAGGTATGAGGGTGGGGGAAGACAGAGGTTTCTATTTGATAGGAGAAAAAGTATTAAATAATTTTCATTTATAAAACTGTCCTTTGGAAGTCAATAAGATTTAGTGTTTTAAGGAAACTTGGAGATCATCTAGTCTGAACCCTTTATTTTTGACCTGTGGTAATAGAAAAAAAGGGGTTAAGTGACTTTTCCCATGGTCATACACTGAGTAAGTAGCAGAGCAGAAACACAAGTGTAGCCACTCCAAGTATACTTCTTTTCCCAATATGATGACTTAGTTTGGAATAATATGATATAATAATAATTCATGCTATGTTTAATAATAATAACTCATGTGATTATTATTTTTAATAACCATGTTATTCAGGTGCTTTCAGTCATTTCCTACTCTTCATCATCACATTTGGGGTTTACTTGGCAAAGATATTGGAGTGGTTTGCCATTTTTTACTCTGATTTATTTATAGATGAGAAAACTGAGGCCAACAGGGTTAAGTGACTTGCCTAGGGTCACACAGCTAGTAAGTTTCTGAAGCTGGATTTGAAATCTGAAAGAGTCTTCCTGACTCTAAGCCCAGCACTCTATTCATTGCGCCACCTAGCTTTATTATTAATAATAAAGGTTATTATTAATAACAGAAATTTTAGCTTGTATTTATTCAACAGATATGTAGAGAAAGTGCTAATTTTAGCCCCAATTTACAGATGAAGAAATCAGAAAGGTATTTATACAGGCATTTACACTGGGGCACACAACTAGTCAGTACCAGAGCTAATTGGAACTCACATCCTGGATCCTCAGCAAGTACTCTGTCCTTTGTTCTATCTTGCTATCTTGGTAGATGATGATGATGATGATGATGATGATTTAGCATTTTTATAGTTCTGTAGTCTTAAATCAAGGGGACAATATTATAATTTAAGATGATATGGGGAGGGGTAGCTTGAAAATTCAGATACGTGAAAGAGCTTAACATTGTCACAAGAGTTCCTCCAACTCATGTGTAAGCTAGCTCATTCTTTGTCCAAAATACACATGTAATAGTACATATTAATAATGCGGGTTTAAAAAAAAAAAAACCTATATCTTGGTCGGGGACTACATTCCCCAGCATGCCTCAGGGGTCCCTCCTTCCTACTTCCTGGCGTGGGATTGATCTTGAATTGGACCAATAACGTGCTAGGGAGTGGCCATTTCCCCCAACTTCCGGGCTCAGGATTGGTCTATATAACGACCAATCCTGGGCCAAGAAGGCCCCTTGCTCTGTTATGAATGAGGGCAATGAATTGGGTGAGAAGTGAAATTTAGTTAATTTCAGCTGGGGAAAACTCAGGTTGCTTTTGTTTGAATAAAGCTTTGGAAAGATCAGAGTAAGAGAGGAGTTTTCTTTTTAGCTTCTTTCCATAGTAAGTAATACTACATAGTATGTAATGTGTGTAGTTAGTATGTAATAATTTTAGATTTGGTCAAAACTTTTCATTTTATTGGTAGAAAGTTTTTGCAAAGAGGAAAAAGCCTCTACAGATGCATTTCACTCCCTACTCTAACCAGAATGGTTACTTGTGGGCACTCCAAAGTAATGTCATTTGCCAAATTTTACATAACCAGCAAATACTAGAGGCTGGACTTCAACCCAGATCTTCCTCTTTTCAAGGCATCCCTGGTGCTCTGCTGTTTGTCATATATCTGTATTCATATCTTGCATACTGATAGAATTAACAAAAGGAATGTTCAACCACTTGCAGAGAGTATTCTAATCAAAATATGTGCTTGGTCAACTTGTTTTTTCCAAGATAAATAGATTAATTTCTTTTAAGGCATTAATCTCATTGAAGAGGCTTAGTAGTGTTCTCCAGCTGATATAATTAGCCCAGTTGCTGGTAGAGTAACATGCCCTTTGTTGCTCTAAAATCAGCCTAGACTTTTAGACTGTTAAAACAGGCAGAGACATTAAGAGTTCTTCTATTCAGACCCAACATGGTACTGGGTCTCAGAGAGTTTCAGGTGCTTTGCTTGTATATCACAATAAACTAATGACAGAGTTAGACTAGAACCCATGGCTTCTGGATCACAAGCACAGGGCTCTTGCTTCTTTGGAGAGAATTCTAGTGTCAATGTTTCGATGTAATTCAATTTAATCTCCCATAATAGCTCTAATGTTCTCTGAGCAAAATGGGAATATATGGCAAAGAATTTTAGCATCATTTCTGCCCAATACCAGATTAGTGCTGCCACAGCAGGGATTTTCTTTTACATGCGGGTGAGCACACACAAGCTGCCACATTTATTCCAAGAGGTCATACATTTTTATAGCTATATAAATCCTCCTGCCCGGCTTATTTCAATGATACTTTTCTATTTTAGGGCCATTTATTCTGTCTGTGAGGTAGAGCAATTCAGCAGTTGTGGAGAGGTTTCTGATTACCAAACAACACTTTCCCCTCTTTGTTAAGTTACAAATGCAGAAGCAAGTTTCATGAATGGGCAGCATGGCCTATTATATTAGAAAAAAATGCAAGGATCTTTCTCCAACTGTTCATGACTTTCAATGATAACAGGAGTACCCTTGAAAAAGAGGGAGAAGGAGATGGAGAGAGAAAGAGAGAGTGAGAGAGAGAGAGAGAGAGAGACAGAGAGAGAGAGTAGATAACATGGGGATAAATTATTTCCTGTTTTCCATCACAGCTGGAACATTTGTTTTCTATAGGAGAATTGAGAAACGGGGTCTGTAAAGGACATAAGTGGTTATTTAATGTTGCATGGAACATACAGAAAGGAAGTATTGCCTAGTGGCTAGAGGGATATTTTTTTCAGTGAAGAAAATCTGTTTCTGATTTTACTATATGTATGACCACAGTCAAGTCATTTAATTTCTCAATCCTCCATATAATTCTCTAGTACCATAAGTTGCAAGCACATTGCAAATGTAGTTTAGTACAGGCAATTCTCATGTAGAAATCCTAGCAATAAAGAAATGAGAGGTCATACATGTATATAAATGTATATGTTATTTTAAATATCTTTCAGTTATAGTGTAGTAAGGGATTTTAACCAGGAGCAAGCTGAAAGCAGGAGATCCTTCAGACCAACATTCCAAAACCCTCAGGACCTGAGAAAATGAATACATAGACAGCTTCTGGGAGCAGTTTGTGGACTTCTCTGGAAGAGGGAGAGGCTGTTTCTTTTTTTTTTTTCCCCTAGCAATCAGGAGAGCCAAGAGGGTTTCTGTTTGGTATTTCTGGGGTGGACCCAGAGAGCCAGTGATTCCCTCTTCTGTGGCCTTTCCTGATATCCTACCTGTCCCTGCTGCTGCTGTTACTGAGGAGTGGATTTCAACAGAGCTGTTGCTGGAGACTTCTTACTGGGACTTACTGGGACTACTGCTCCTTGCTCCTCCCAAACCCTCCCTAACCTTAATTAATACTTTAAGAAATTAGTTGAGAATAATTATAAATTACAAGGGTTTAATCTCTGTTTTGGGTTAGAAGTTATTTATTTCCTGATACCCTTTCCTTTCACCCTTTAGCTAAATAAACCTGTTATTTTATATATATGTATTTGTGTATATATATATATGTATATAAATATATATAGTTACTTTGTATCTCTTTTTTTAACCCACCTATTACAATAGACATAAAAATAAGTTCAACTTTTATAAATGCTTTCTTAGAAATACTCAGATGAAAATAAAGAAATATTAATATAGCACTTTAAAGTTTGCAAAATGCTTCATATATTGTATTTCATTTAAATCAAAAATAAATCATTTCCTTTTATCTTTTCTTCAAAAATACTTACATGTTCAGAGTGGGCAAGCAGAGAGGTTAATGGTTTAGAGTCTGAGCACTTAGGTAGATCTGAATCCTACCTCTGCTACTTACTAAATGTGAGATCTTGAGTGACTCACTTAATCTTTCTGAGTCTCAGAATTCTCATCTTTAAAATGAGAGCATTGGACTAGTTGGCCACCAAGGGCCCTTCTAGACATAAATTTATGATCCTAACTCTAAATATTTTAATGGATCAGTATTCAATTCATTAATATTGCAATGCAAAGTCTGAGTTGGGAAAAGACAATAACAAAAAGATTAACTTGAAAGAGAAATACAAGATCCATTTATTAAAATCCAATTTTGTAAAGTAATTATTTTCCTTCCACTTACTTCCCTTTCCATTTACAAAGTAAAACCAAACCTCTTAAAAATGTACATATTCAAGCAAACCATATTCATGCAATGATCTAGAAAAAATATGTGATTATTTCTATATCTTATATCCATTGTCTGTTTTAATGTGGATAACTGGATCAAAATACAGTGTTATAACAATACATTTTAAAATGTTCTTTTTCTTCATTATGTTCTTTTATTTTGTTTCCCTTCTACCATTTCTGTCAAGCCTAGCTTACCATACTACCATCATCCCTTATTCTATCCACCTCCAATGCCTTTGTTCAGGCTGCTACCACAAGGAGAAGAAATGCCAGCACTATGGTGATAGTTATAAAATAAAAATATGATAATAATAAAATTTAAAAGTAGATACACACACAAAAATAAGCCATGTTGTAACCAGAAATGAATCTAGTGTACCAGAATACTAGATTTGGAATTCAAACCTAGGTCTTTTGATTATAAAGCCAGTGTAACTTCTTCACAATGACACTCTAAGGTAAGATAACCTAAGTAATCTCATTCCCACTTTATAATTAAGGAAACTGAAGCTCAGAAGGATTACTGGTTTGCCCATAGTCACAAGGCAATTGTGCTTCACAGCCAAAATTCTGATTTTATTCTGGAATATTCCCTGCCATGAAACACTGGCTAAACTCTGGTGATGGTATCTGGTCACTCAAAACTAATTTACTATTTTGCAGACTGGACTAGCATAGAAATGAAGTACAAGTTTTGAATATCATTAAAATCAGGTTTTCATATACACAGTTTTCAAAATCAGTAAGATTCAATATAGGCTGAATTGACTCCCTCTTTGTTCCAGTATTCAGCCTTACATTAACTTATACCTAATAGCTTCCTAGTAGCATAAAGCTTTTGAAAGAGAATATATGAACGTGGACTATATTTTACTAATAAAATAAAATTAGAAAACTAATTTTTAAGTTATTAAGAGAGATTAGAAAGGAGAAAATATATGAATTTTTATAAAAGGATCATTGAAAGCTAGAATGTAATGTAGATGTTATCTTGCCTAACTCATTTTATAAAAAAGAAATTGAAATTTAAAGGAGTTAAATTGCTTCTGAACTCTTGGGTCCATCATTAGAATATATATTCTTCAAAGGCAGAGAATGTTTTTGTTTGTTTATTTTTCGTTTAAGTGAAATAGATGAATACTTATAAATTGCCTAGACTATCAGAGAAAGAAATAGAATATTTAAAAGAACCCATTATCAAAAAATATATTAAATAGATTCTAAAATAACTTTATAAGAAAAAAGTACCAGGACCAGATAGATTTACAAGTGAATTTGACCAAGTATTTAAAGATAATCTAATTCCAATATTAAATAAATTATTTAGAACAATTGTTAAAGAAGGAATCCCATAAAACTCCTCTTATGAAACAAATACGGTGCTGATACATAAACCAAGAAGATCAATATCAAAGAAAGAAAATTAGAGGCCAATTTCACTAATGAATAAAAATTGAAGACTACAACAATATATTACAAAAATGAATAATTATTATCAAACAGAATTTATACCAGGTATACAAGGTTGGCTTAATATAAGTTAAGCTATTAGCAAAACTGATTATATCAATAAAAAAGTAACAAAAATATGTGATTATACGAATAGATGCAGAAAAAACATTTGACAAAATACAACTCATTTCTACTAAAAATGCTTGAAAGCATAGGTATGAATGGATTTTGCCTTATATTGATAAGTATATATTTAAAACCATAAGCAAATATTTTTTGTAACAGAGTAAGTTAGAAGCCTTCCCTTTGACATTAGAAGTGAAACAAGGATGCTTATTATCAGCAATATTATTTAATTTTGTATTAGAAATGGTAGCAATCACAATAAGAAATAAAAAAGAAATTGAACTTATCAGAATGAACAAAGAGGTAATAGAACTATTTGTTTTTGCAGGTGATATGATGACATGAATAGAAAATCCTGGAGATTCAACTAAAAAAAATAATTGAGACTATCAACAATTTTAGCAAAGTAGCAGAATACAAAACCAACTGACACAAACCATGAGCAATCTATATATCACTAATAATGCCTTACAAGAAGATAATAAGAGATAGCCCATTGAAATTAATCATAGAATGGATGTGGGGTTTTGGCTTTTAAAAGATTATTACAAAAATGAATAATATAGAAATAGGTATTGAGTGATAATACACGTATAACCCAGTGGAATTGCTTGTCAGCTCTGGGAGTAAGGAAGGAAAAAGGGGAGGAAAAGAACATGAATCATGTATTTTTTCCATGAATATTTAAATTTAAAAAATTTAAAATAATTTAAGAAATTAATCATAGGAAAAAGTAACTAGGTGACTATCTTCCAAAACATTTTCAGCAACTATATAAATATACTTGTACAATATGATCTATACAAATGAAGTCAGACTTAAATAATTGAAGAAATATTAATTGTTTACAAATGGACAGAGCCAAAATACTTGTGACAATCCTCCCTAATCTATTCAATTCTATCCCAATTAGATTATCAAAAATATTTTATTTAACCAGAAAAATGATAAAATTAATTTGGAAGAACAAAATGTCAAGAATATCAAAGGTAATAATCAAAAAATATATTAAGGAAAGAGTTCTAGCAGGATCAGATTTCAAACTCTATTATAAGTCAGTAATTATCAAGACTGTGTGGTATTGACTAAGAAAAAGAAAAAATAGATCAGTGGAACAGAATGGACATAAAATAAACAGTCTTAAAAGATTATATTAAACTTGTGTTTTGCAAAGGTAAAAATCCAAATTTTTGGAATAAGAATTCATTATTTGGTAAAAAAAAATATTGTTGAGAAAAATAGAAAACGTTTGTCTGAAACCAGATATAGGCCAATATGTCATACTATTTACCAAGATAAGATCAAAATGGATATATGACATAGGCAAAATGGGAAATATCATAAAGAAATTAGAAAAATAGGGAATATATCCTTTATCAGATTTATGGATAGAAGATTTATAAATAAACAAGAAGTAGAAAGCATTGTAAAATGTAAATTGTATAATCTTCAATGCATCAAATTAAAAAAGGGTTTGCACAAATAAAATTAATGTAGCCAAGATTAAAAGGAAAGCAATAAATTGGGGGGAAATTTATAGATAGTTTCTCAGAGAAATATCTCATATATAAATTAAATTGAGAACTTTTCAAAATATATAAGAATATGGGCCATTCTCCAATTGATAAATGGTCAAAAGATGTTAACAGATAGTTTTAAGTTAAAGAAATTAAAGCTATATTTAAGTATATGGACAAATTGCTCTAAATCATTATTGATGAGAGAAATACAAACCAAACAACTCTGAGATAGCATCTCACATGTAACAGATTGTATAAAATTATAAAAGGGCAAAATGATAATTGTTGAAGCAGATATGGAAAAATAAGAACAGTAATTCATTGTTAGTGGGACTGCGAACTGATTAGGATTTTATTCAAAAAGTTATTAGAGCTGTGTATATCTTTATACCACTATTAGATTTACCACTATTAGATGTAATTCCTAAGAAGATCAAGGAAAAAGGGCAAGGAACCTAAATGTTCTAAAATACTCATAGTAGGTATTTTTGTGAAGGCAAAGAACTGGGAACTGAAATGGTGCCCATGCATTGGGGTATGACTGAACAAATGGTGGTATATATTAATAATGGAATAGTACTGTGCCATAATAAATGACAAGATGATCACAAAAGTTCATAGACATATATATTGTTGCAAAGTGAAGTGATCAGAACCAGAAGAACATTGGAGGGAAAGAAGGAAGTCTGGAAGGAAAGGAGTCAGGAAAGGGGAAAGAGGAATTAAGGAAAAATTTTAAAGTGTTTAATATGTTAAGCACTTTACTAAAATTCTCTCATTTGTTTGTCATAACAACCATGGGACAGAAATGGGATTTATCATTAATGTTCAGCTAAGGAAATTGAGGCAGGCAAAGATTAAGTTGTCTCAGAGCAACACAGCCAGGTAGAATCTGAAGTTATTTTTTAGAAAAAAAAATAGATCTTTTAGAAATTGATTTTTAGAAAACTTAGGTTTTCCTAACTGCAGGTCTGCTACTCAATAAATGGTGCCATTAGCTACTTAAGGAAAATTGGGCTAGAATAGAAAATCATTTATAAATATTAAAATGAAGAATGAGAGACGATTATGACAATTGTCAAAAGAAATGAAGAAAAGCAGTGAAGAAGAAGGTGACTTTGGTGATGGTAATGGCTGCAGAGCCCATGGACCTAGTCAACTTAATTGAGCTACATTGAAGGAATCAGGCCAAGATGGCAAAGTAAGAAACACTCAAAGCTGACCAACCACCCTCCAAATGACCAGAGAAAAACAAAAATGACTAAAAATGAATACTGGAGTGGCAGAATCAATAGAAGAGGGGATGAAGTAGTGCTCCATCCCAGAACAAATTGAGGGACAGCAGGGACTTATCTCACAGGGGTTCTAGGAGGGAGTGCTGAAATATCTTTAAAAGAGGAAGGAGCACAGCCTGCTCTGTCCAGCCTGAGCAGGTAAAGAGTAGAAATCAACAAAATACAGAATAAGCAATAGAGGGAGGAAAGCAGCCTTGCATAGTCCAGCTGGATCCAAGGCTGGGCACACCTCAGCTCTGGGAGCAGTGGGAGGAACTCAGCCCAACCAGGTTCATCCAACCATGGTTGGATTGGGCAGAACCCAACTCAAACCAACTGACCTGAACAGCTGAAAACCTCTACAGAACAGACCAACCAGGGTGCCTCTGCAGAGTGCTTAGTCTAAGAAGACAGGCACAGTACCAGAGCGTGATAGTACTCCCTACATCCCAGGAACAGAGCTAAACTCCAGGGAGTAGACAAAATCAAGGAAAAAATTAACCCTCAAATCAACAAAAGACAAAAAATAAAACCAAAACAACGTTATTTCAATAAGAGAGATAACCAAAATGCAAGCTTAGAGGAAGATAACAATACAAAAATGAAAATATGTGAAGCCTCAAAGGAAAATGCTCTGAAGATCAACATGCATGAAGCCCTGGCAGAGTTCCAAAAAAAAAACAAAAGAGATAGAAAAATAAATCATTAAAAACCAAGAAGAAGGGAATATGACTGAGGAGAGACTCTAAATGAACACTCTAATGCAAATACCAACAACAGGGAAATGGGTTTGAGTCAAGAACACATGTGATATCCTGCGTTGGCTATGGGAGAGGGAAAGGTGGTGGGAGGGGGGAGGGAAGGAAAAGAAAATGATCTTTGTTTCCAGTGAATAATATTTGGAAATGACCAAATAAAATAATGTTCAAAATTAAAAAAAAAAAACAACAGAAACAAGTCACAGAGGGAGGCCTCCAGCTTTAGGCAGAGTCTCAGTCTAGGATTTTTGGGGAAACCTGCAGAGTAATCCCTCAGGATTAGAGGGAGGGTTACCGGTTGGTACCATCAGAGGGAGTCCCATTGATGAGCTCACTCAGCCCTTGGAAGATGCCTAAGAGATTCACTTCTCTAACGTCCTGGGTTCTTTCCAATTACTGTGCAGTTCAAAACCACAAAGTCAATATCATATTCTAAAGGTTGAAAATAAATATAATTTTTCCATATCAAACCATACTATGCCCTACAGGAGCTCATGTTTTAAGAAAAGCTATGGAGAATTATTCTGTAATGGGATAAATCCTTTTGTAATATGATTTTTTTCCTGTTTCATAAATCTAGACTTGTACAAGGCCATTGATCTGGGCATTTCCAAGCACAAGGGAAACGTCAACAATGTATTTTTTAAGTGGGCTGTTTTGTTCCAGCTCCCGGAGGAATAGGCTGCCATAGTGCATGATGGCAAGCTGGCTTCCTAGTCAATAGCACCCAGGCTTCCAGCCTGCCTCTGACACATACTGGTTGTTCAACCCTGGGCAAGTCACTCCATGTAGGGCTCCAAGCAAGTCTGTGACACTGTAAATTACAGAGGAAGTTTCCTGATGAGGAGCTCACAGGTCAGATCAAGAATTAGAAAGCATCTGGAGACCTCCATATCTTGTCTTCTTCTCCATTTTAGACGGTATCTGTAGATGTCTGTAGATGACAATGGAATGTAAAATGAAGATTTCCTATATTTGCATTGTGGAACAAATTGGAAAGTCGAAAAATTTTCTAATCTGTGCAATTAAATAAATAGACATTTTGTATCCAAAAAAAAAAAACAAGAAGAAAAATTAGAAAAGAAAATGATAAAAATAAAGGCAGTGGTAGGTATAATCAGTTGAAAGAATTTTTGGAAAGATTTCTAACTAAGCAGTCATCCCAAAAGCATTCAATAATAAAACATTTTTAAAAAGTGAAAGTCTTTACAAAATCTATTTCTACAAATAGCTTTCCCCATCAAAGACAATATAATCATCTTACTTAGACTTTAATACCAGTCTCTGAGCTCCCAGTAGAGATGGCAGAAATGCCAATAAAGACGACGAAGATGGGAAAATCAACTAATTTGGACTAAGTATATATTGAAGAAATCTGTGCTGTAGGTAATACAATTTTGACTACAGTAAGGGATACAAAGTCTCTGAAGGAAGAGAGGATACCAAAATCATAGGAGGCAAAAACTGAATATACAAACAATTTAATTTTAAAAGATTGCTAAGAGAATGGTGATTATCAATGTAAGTGCTTACAGTGCCAGTTATAGAGAACTTTTTATCTATTCAAAAAAATAAGTGCATCATCATTAAATTTTTGTTGAGGAAAAGCAGGCTTTCACAAGTGATACTCAACAATGGGCTCCATTTTTTGTCTCACCATTAACTGGAAAATTTAGACTATGAAAGCCCAATATAACTATAACTTTTTTATTTTAAAACATTAGATTTGTTATAACAAAATTCTGCCTTATAAAGTGGTTTTGTTGTGTTTTGTTTTGTTTTTAAAACTGGATGTCTCTCTTCCATCTGTCAAGGTCACTGGGAATCCTTAGAATATGGAGAAATGATCCTGTTGGATAAACCTTTGATAATAAATGTCATGATTGAATATGATCCTATAAGATTTAATAGATAAATATACAATCATCTTCTTAAATTCAAACATTTGGTTCAACAAGTATCAGATATGGAAAGCATGGATAGATGATAGTTAATTTGAAAAAATCTGAAGCATTTAGCCAATGGCATGCTCACTATAATTCAGTGACATGATATAACCACTACAAAAGCTAATTTTCTTCTAGGCTACATTAAGAAGATCACAGTGTCCAACTACAGGATGTGGAAATCCTGTTACATATTATCATCATTAGATCACATATACAGCACTGTTTTCAATTTCTGGGAACCACATTTTAGGAAGGATATTTGTCACCTAGAGATCATTCAAGGCAAGGCACCTAGAAGAGTAAGAAAACTATATATGGTAATGAGTTAAAATAATCAATAACTAATTATTCCTTAAAAGAAAAACCCAAGGGGGAACATTATAACTCTCACAATATTTTATTATTGATATCTTTGGCTTCCTCTTTTCATAAATTTCTGTTTATATACCTTGACCATTTATCAACTGGAGAATGGACTAAGTAGCATTCAAATGAGCAAATGAGAGTTATTGATAATGTTAAAAATTCTTTAAATAATTAAAATTAAAGGAAAGGCAAGTTATCCATTAGATTTATGAAGATCAAAAAAGAGGAAATTGACAGTTGTTGAAGGTGATTAAAAAAAAGGGAAAAATCAAGAAAATATACAGCAGAAAAGAAAAGAAAGTTCACAGGATGCACAAATGGACAATTTTGTCATTATTCTACTAAGTTTAATTATTAATTAAAAATAAAATTATTTTAATCATAGTTCATATTTTTCCAATGTAATTTTCTTTTATTCTTTTGTTTGGGAAAACATATTTATCAAATTCATAATTAAAATATATGTCTTTTTAAATAGAAATTAACCTCCAATAGTAGGTTCCTCTTCTCTAGAGATACTTAAGCAAAAGCTAAATGACAATTTGTGAGAATAGTCTAAAGAAAATTTAAGTCAGCTATTGATTGGATTTGATAGTCTACAATATTCATTCTAATACTGAAATTTTAAGATTAAACACTTTTCTTCCTCATCTGGGGCAAGAGTGTAATTAAATGTGAATATAGCTAGAAAAGAAAAACATAAATTACATTTTATATGTGTTTTTTTTTCTGGAAAAAAGAATATGAAAATGGTGTCAAAGCAAAAATTTGCATGTTTTTAAAAAGATAAAGTATGTTACAATTATTTGTTAGATTTCATATGATAACTTTCTGTGTTTTTTAAAATCTTAATGTAAATACATAGCCCTCTATATGCATATAATATAGATATTAAATAAAATATAAATCATCATAAATTCCTTGAGAAATGAAAGCATATGTGGAAGTACTGAGACATCAAAGTTGGAAACCATTGAACCCAATTTCCAAATTTCTAACACTACACTATAATGATGTACCCATGGTATCTTCACTAACCTTGAGCAAACACTTTGCTAGTAAACAAAACAATTTATATACCACTATTATTTATCATATTAATTTAATAAAAGTTAGGAAGATAAAGGAATAATGGTAAGTTCTAACCTTAACAACAAGGAAAATTATATTGAGTTTGGAGGCTGCCAAACCCAGAACTTAAGTATCCACATAATGAAAGTGCTTTTTAAGCTCCTTTTAACTAATTGAAATTGTAATGATATAGCCTCTGATAATTTTTTTCAACTTATCACAATTTTGAGCTATGTTAATTTTCGCTAAATTCATGAGGAATAAAATGGCTTCACAGAGTCACAGGTGATATGAACTTCAGGAGATTCCAGAAGTTGACTAGTGCGTTTACAAGAATAAGAATTCCCTATAACACATACTGAGTAATTGACCATCCAACCTTTGCTTTGAAGACTTTTAGTGAGTGCTAGTTAGGCAGCACAGTGGAGAGTGCCAGAACTAAGAAAAAATTGTCTTCCTGAATTCAAATCCAGTCTTCTCACTAGCTGTGTGACTCTGGGCAAGTCACTTAATCCTGGGTGCCTTAGTTTCATTATCTGTAAAATAAGCCAGAGAATTATCTTTGTCAAAAAACAAAACAAAAATAAAAACAAAGAAACCCAAATAGGCTTACAAAGGCTTGGATGTGACTGAAAAATAACTCATTATTATCTAAGGAAACCCATTTCCATTTTATATAGCTATAATTGCTAGGATGTTTTTCATAGTTCCGAATTTTATTTTAAAATTTAATTTAATAAAAAAATATTTTACCAATTATATTTAATAGCCAATTTTCATGCAAATTTTCCTAGTTATATGATCTTATATTCCTTCCCCCTTCCCTTGCTCCAGGTGCTGACAGACAATTCAATCTGAGTACTACATGTATTATCTTGTAAGACATATTTCCATATTGTTCAATTTTGTGAGAAATCTTAAAAAACCAAAATCTCAAAACATAAACTCAAATAAATAATTGAAAAATCATATGCTTTCATCTGCATTCTGAGTCCAATAATTCATTCTCTGGAGGTGTTTAGCATTCTTTATGCCAGTTCCTTAGAATTGGCCTAGATTATTGTATTGTCAATAATAGCTAAGTCTATTACAGTTGATAATTCAACAATATTATGGTTACTGCATACAGTGTTTACCTGGTTCTGCCTATTTTACTGTGCATCAATCAGGGAAAGTCCTTCCAGATCTATGTAAAATCATCCTGTTCATCATTCCTCCTAGCACAGTAGTATTCCATCACTATCATATACCACTATTTGTTCTCCAATCGATGGACATTTCTTAAATTTCCAATTCTTCACCACCACAAAAAGGAGTAGTTATACATATTTTTTAACAAATAGATTCTTTTTTTTTCTTTGATCCCTTGGGGATCTAGTAGAGGCATTACCGAAGCAAAGCAAAAAAAAAATTTTTTTTTAATAGCTTTTTGGGCAAAATTCTAAATTGCCCTTTAGAATGATTGGATCAGGTCACAACTCCACCAACAATGCATTAGTGTCCCAATTTCCCCACATCTCCTCCTACATTCATAGTTTTCCTTTACTGTCACGTTAACCAATCTGATAGGTGTGAGATGGTACCTCAGTTGTTTTAATTTATGTTACACTAATCAAGACAGATTTAGAAAATTTTTTGATATGATTGTGGATAGCCTTGATTTCTTATTTGAAAACTGCTTATCTTTGAATCATGAGTCAGTTGGGCAATGGCATGTATTCTTACAAACTTAATTTAGTTCTTCAGATATTTTAGAAATGAGACCTTTGCCAGAGAAATCTGTTCCAATTTTTCCCCCAAGTTTGTTGTTTCCCTGATAAACTCGATTGCATTGGTTTTGTTTGTACAAAACTTTTTAAAATTAATATAATCAAAGCTATTCATTTTACATCTTGTAATGTTCTCTAGCACTTGTTCTGTCATAAATTCTGCCCTTTTCCATTGATCTGACACTGACAGGAAAACTATTCTATATTCCTCTAATTTACTTTCAATATCACCCTTTATGTCTAAATCATATAACCATTTTGACCTTATCTTGGTTTAGGGTGTGAGATATTGATATATACCTGATTTTTGCCACACTATTTTCCAATTTTGTGAACAGTTTTTGTCAAACAGTGAGTTCTTATTGCAAAAGCTGGAATCACTTGGTTTATCAAATACCAAATTGCTGAGGTCATTATTGATCTACCCTTCTATTTCTTAGCCAGTATCAGAGAGTTTTGATGATTACTGCTTTACAGTACAGTTTAAGATCTGGTACTGCTAAGCCACCATCCTTCACATTTTTTCTATTTTTTTCTATTTTTCTATTAGTTCCCTTGTAACAATTTGTTCTTCCACATGGATTTTGTTGTTATTTTTTCTAGTTCTACAAAAAGGTTTTTGGTAGTTTGATTGGTATGGCCCTGAATAAATAAATTAATTTAGGTAGGATTGTCACCTTTATTATATTTGCTCATCCCACTCATGGGCAATTAATGTTTTTTCAATTGTTTAGATCTAACATTATTTGTGTGAAAAGTGTTTTGTAATTTTGTTCATCTAATTCCTGTGTTGATCATGGCAAATTGATTCTGAAATATTTTATATTGTCAAGAGTGATTTTAAATGCAGTTTCTCTTTCTAACTTGTTACTGGACTTTGTTGGAAATATATAAAAATGCTGATGATATATGAGGGTTTATTTTATATTTTTCAACTTTGCTGAAGTTACTAATTATTTCAGCTAGTTTTTTGTTTGATTTTCTAGGATTCACTAAGTCTACAATCATATCATTCACAAGGGTGATAGTTTAGTTTGCTCTTTACCAGCTTTAACTCCTTCAACTTTTTTTTTCCTCTTATTGCGGGTTCTAATTTTCAGGTCAGTTATTTTTTTCTTCTTCAAGAACAAAGTCCAAAAATGCATTTGTCATTCTTCCCCTTTTTCCAAGTCCAAAAATGTATTTGTCATTCTTCCCCTTGAGTCCATTGTACCTCTTGTCAAGAAATGAATATCAGACTTCTTCATAAATCCTCTGGTGTCCTGACTGATCATTATAGTGATCAAAATTCATAAATTTTTAAATATTGAGTTTCTTTTCAAAGTTTTTACTACATAAAGTGTTCTCAGTTTTACTCATTTCAGCCTCCATAAATTCATAAAGCATTTCCCAGGTTTCTCCCTAAAACTATTATTTTTTATGATTTCTTTTTTTAAGTTTATTTATTTAATTAATTAATTTAGAATTTTCCCCCCATGGTTTCATGAATCATGTTCTTTTCCTCCCTTCTTCCCCTCCTCCCATAGCCAATGAGCGATGCCACTGGGTTTTACACGTGTCATTGATCAAGACCTATTTCCATATTATTAATATTTGTGCTAGGGTGATCATTTAGAGTCTACATCCTCAATCACATCCCCATCAAACCATGTGATCAAGCAGTTGTTTTTCTTTTGTGTTTCTACTCCCACAGTTCCTTCTCTGGATGTGGAGAGCATTCTTTCTGATAAGTCCCTCAGAATTGTCCTGGTTCATTGCATTGCTGTTAGTAGAAAAGTCCATTATAATTGAATATGCCATAGTGTGTCCATTTTACTTTTCTCATCGAGCATTTTTTCCGGCTGATTTTTTTTTACTTTTTTCCAGTAGGTCCAATATGTTTTGTTTAAAAACCTCTTTTCTTCATTGGATTTCTGTACCTCTTTTTCTAGTTAACCATTTTTTTCTTTTAATAGCCATTATTTTGGTTTTTCATTTAATTCATTTCTTTTTTCATTTTTCTTTCACCTTTCTTATTTGATTTTGGAATTCATTTTGAGATCTTCCCATGACTGAGACCCATTTCTATTTTTCTTTGACCTTTTGCATGTTGTGCTTAGTTTTCCCCACTTTCTCCTGGATTTTTGCCTTGTTCTTCTTTATCTCCATAAAATTTTTCTATGACAAGGTATTTCTTTTACTGCTAGCTCATTTACACAGATTTTTTTTTTGCTTGCATATTAGGATTTCTAAAAACTGCTGATTCTTTCTCCTCTGCTGTTGGCTTGTAGGTCTTAGAGCACTGTAAGCTATTTTTATCCTGGAGCTAAGGGCTTCACCCCAGGCTTAAAGGACCAAGTGCTAATGACTATGGGATCTCACTGTGGGCTAGTACCAGGGCTTGGGACTTCAAAGGGTAGGTTTGGGATGCTCTATTCTTGGCTTAAGAAGCTTCCCAGTAGTCTAAATTTGCCCTATGTCCAGTCTTAGAACCTGGCATAGTAGATGGGAGTTGGTTGGCCCTCACTTCTCTGTGTGCTGATTTTACTTCCTGTTCTCCTTATCCCATGAAAATCAAATATCTCTGACTACCTTTCAAGTTGTTTTCCACAAGAGAGCCCGCTCACTCCATCTCTTTGTTTGTTCTATGACTTCAGTGTTTTTGAGGCATTATTTTAAGGTTAATTTAGGATTCTCAAAGCTGTTTCAACTTTTGCTCCTACTAAGCCATCATCTTGTCTCTGTCCCCCTAGTTTTTTTATTTAAACTTCACTACATCTGTCACCCTGTCCAAGTCATTTTTGCTATAAACAAGTGTACCCTCTAGGTTAGTATCTCACTTTTCTGAAGGAGTTGTAGTTTCATCATCTCTTTGACCCCACTGTTACCTTCCTACTTAGGGAATTCAGCATAATTATAATATCTATATATTATATTTATTATATATGTATATTTATATTATAATATAATAATGATAATAATCACTCAGCGGTCTAGATTCCCAATTCATCAATCTCTTTACTTTCTTTCAGAGAAATTTTCTCATTCCCCCTCTCTACTTGTCTCTTCCTCAGTGGTCAATGTCCTTCCTCCTCACTTCTCTTCAACCTTCATCCCTCTCTACTCTTACCACCCAGATTGGAATTTTCTTAAGTACAATGGAAGAAACATTTGTTCTGAAATCATGGGAGCATCACTCTAAGTCTCTGAGCCTGAATTTTCTTATACATAATGGAAAATAATATTTAGACTCTACTTTTCACAAGGTTCACATCAAACAATAAATATTTTTCCATATGCTTTTTATGTCTCAAACACTGTGCTAAGTAATATAAAGTGATATAAAGACAAAATTGAAGCAGTCCATGGCTTCAAGCAACTTAATTCCTATGAGACCCAAAAGATACAATTATGTGTGTATAAAATAAATAAAAAATGAATATAAGGTTATTTATTTGTGTGTAAGCAATTATATAGTCCTTAGAACTCCTGATTTCAAATCCTGTCACTTACTGGGGACATGACTCCAGAGAAGGCATTCTCTTTTAGCTTCATTTTCTTCATTAGTTAAGTGGAGATATTAATGGTATCTGCCTCACAGGGTTGTTGTGAGGAAGAAATGATATAAATGCAAAGCACTAAAGAAAGCTCAAATAAATACTAGTATTGGAGAATAGGATGGCATGAAAAATGTCATGTAAAAGGTAATGTTTTAGCTATGTCATATGTTTGTATGAGGAAATTACTTTGCAAACCTTTTTTACAGTTTTTACAGTATTCCTACAATATTCAAAACTCCTTTATTAGCAGGTAATAAACTTACTTTTCTGCATTAAAGCTTCCCCCTCCTCTTCTCTTCAACAAAGGCAATGCTGGAAAGTAACATCATATGCACAACTTTTTTATTCTTCTTTGTCTTTTGAAACAATTATGTCCTTCTAATGCATAAGTATATTCATATTTATATTTATTTCCTCATCTCCTCACTTAACCCTCTTACAATCATTAAGTATGGGGTTTTTATCTAAAAAAGCAACTACCACCTATCACCATTACCAGCAACCTTGAGAAATCCCCAGAGAAACATAAGACAGACTAAGTTTCTTTTAAGAAGAAACTCCCAGGGAGATCCATTGGATTCTATTTTTAGTGTCTTTACAGAGCAAAAACAAATATTCCCAAATTAGTGCCTATGATACTAAGAAAGATGACCCCTATATTTATTTTTCTTCATTTGCTTACTTGCTTATTGTTGTTTCTTTACTAATTTGGGAGTCTGGCACAAATATTGACAGCAAAAGAATACGGGTTAAGAGAAGGCAATCGTAGAGGCAAGTTTCTTGCTGGAGCTTAGGATTTCATGGAAAATTCAAATAGTTCTAGAAAAAAAATTATTTTTTGTTTATTCAGTTTACCTACTCAACATGTATTTACTGAGCTTAGTCTTCCTATGCTTATGCTTCCTATGCTTATAACTACTGTAAAAATTAAAGATGATATGTTTTACAGCTTTAAAAATTTATTTGTTGTGCTTTTCCCATTAGAAATGGTGGGAAAGAAAAGCCCTAAGCCCTTACATTATAGATTCATATACTATACATATGGCACTATCATTTCTGTGCAAAGTAGCAGTGAGGGCATGAATTACAACTAAAGATGAATTTCCATGAAAATTACATTAATCCATTCACACACCAAATATTTCATTAAAAAAACTGAATGGACCATCTGCATGAAGGTTTTTTTTTTCTTCTTCCAGAGCATACTTAAAAAGATTATTCAAATGCCAAAACCTATAACTAGTTTAGCCATTTTTGTTTGTTTTTTAAAAGTGTAACCACTGGAAAAAATAAAGCATAAAAACTCAATATTTATCAATATGACAAATAAATAAAATTAATAAATAAATGGTAAAATAAATCAAGATGGTGGGGAAAATGGGTCTGTATTCCAAGTATTTATAAAAACCTTTACCTTGTGTGTCAAGAAAAGAAATGAAGTAGAAAGTACAAGTATTCCTGCAATTGCAGTCAATTTCATATTTTTAAAAGTGATTGTCCTGTGATCCCCTCATTCAGTCAGTCTCATATTATATTCCTTCTTACCAGAAAAGACTTCTTAAATTCTTTTGGAAAGCCTGAATTTTTCACAGAGCAAAATCTAGTTCAACAGTATGATTTTCTTTCTTTTCATTTATATTTTTTTGGAATTCATTTTGCTTTCATATTAAATTCATACTGCTTTTTTGTCATTCAAATATAGTCACATCAGTTCCATAGAGTAGGAGATATTTTGACTGACATAGGTTCAATTGTCACCTATGATACTAGTTTACTATGTGAATTGGCCTAAATTTTTTAGGACCCATTCTAAGACATACTCTATAAAGGGTAGAAAAGTTTCTGGACTATAGAAATAGAAGGAGCTCATGGAATCATAGATCCTGGCTATCTTTCTTAAAAAGAAAAGAAAAGAAAACAAAGAAAACAAATTAAACATCAACTCTGAATTTTTCCGCTGGCAAATTTCCTTATTGAATAGTTTAGGAAGATGAAGCAATATGGGTTAAATCACTTGAATAGGAACATATTTTCATTAGTGGAAGTTCTAAAACTATATCCTGAGTCTTCTGATCCAGGTCCAGGGGTCAGTTCAATGTACTAAGAGGCCAATTATTGATCAAATGACAATAATTTGTTCACTAACAAATGTTTGTACCACTATAAAAAATCATTTTAAAATTATTTTATATAATATTTTAATTTGAAAGGAAATAAATGCTTATTTGTCCTAAAAGGATTAGGCAAATAAACAAGAATATGCTTATGACTCTCACATGCATCTATACTCTGATGTTCTCTGACTATACACATACCCCAAACTCTCTGATGCAAATCTTGCATCTCTAACTGACTTTCAGATATCTTGAATTGAATGTCCTGAAGTTATCATAAACTCAAAATTTCCAAAATGGAACTCATTATCTTTCTTTCTAAATCCAATTTCCAACTACTATCCAACAATATCTTCTCAGTTCATCATCCTTGAGATCTTAGAGTCATACTGGGCTCCTCATAATCTCTCCCTCCCCATATCAAGTTGATTTTACCCTTGTAAAGTCTTTGGAATGCTTCTCCCCCTATCCTCCAAGGTTGTCACCGATTAGTGCAGGCTCTCATCACCTCATGCTTAGAGTATCGAAATAGCTTGCTGGTGAGTATGCCTGTCTCAAATCTCTCCCTATTGAATCCATCCTTTATTTAGCCACTAAAATGATTTTCCTAAAGCATGGGTCTAAACATATCACTAACCTAATCAATGAACTCCACTGGTACCCTATTATCTCCAAGATCAAATAGAAAATGTTCTGTATGCCATTAAAAGCCTTTTATAACCTTCTGTTGTTGTTCAGTTATGTCTGACTCTTTGTAACACCATTTGAAGTTTTCTTGGCAGAGATACTGGAGCGATTTGACATTTCATTCTATGGCTTATTTTATAGATAAGGAAAATGAGGCAAACAGTATATGCCCAGAATCACAAGACTAGTCAACATTTCAGGCCATATTTGAACTCTGAAGGAAAAGTCTTAATTCTAGGCACAGCAGTCTAACAACCTGACTGCCCCTTCATACTGCCCTTACCTATCTATCTACTTATTTAAATTCTCCAATAATTCTCTTCAATCTGGTCACACTGACCTCTTGGCTGCTCAGCTGCAGAATTTTCTCTGACACTTTCATGCTGGGAATATTTTTTCTCACCCACTCTGCCTACTGACATCCCTAGCTTTATTTGAGTTCTGTTGTTATGCTATTTTAAGGGGAAGAGGCAAGAGGTAAACATCTAAATATTTTAAGTTTATTGATGGGGAAATGGGAAAGCAGAAGGAAAATTTCTTAATCTTATCCCCGAAACTAAATTCTCTTAATACTATCCTATTGGCTAACTTCCTAAGCTAAATAAGTTAAGTTCCCCCCAAACAGAACCTCACAAACTGGGTCCAGAAATGGGCCTAGATCTCAGAGGCAAAGTCCAAATTAGGCCCAATAGAGATTTGATGGTTCTTTCTCTGTTCTTCAATCTAGCTGCCAGCACCCTCCTCGTCTCTTTCTCCTCAAGCTGGTATCTCACACAGGGCCAGAAATCTTGAAGAAAGGTCGAAATCACAGCTATATCCAAAAGCTTCAGCAAGAAGTCTGTTTTCAATTGGGACCACAACTCCCTTGGAATCTTGACCAAGGCTCTCATGTGATTCTGTGTCAATCATTTTTGCAGTCTTTCTTTGTTTACTACAGATCCAACTATAATATGTTCTTTCCTGGAGGTCTTTCACAATCCCTATTAATTTGAGTAGCTACTCTTTTTTTTTTTAAGTTTTTAAAACATTATTTTATTTGGTCATTTTCATACATAGTTGAATGGAAACAGATCATTTTCTTTTCTTCTCCCTCCCCCTCCCCCTCGCCATCCCTTCCCTAGCCAAGGGGCGATTCGTCTGGGTATCACATGTGTCCTTGCTCTGAACCCATTTCCTTGTTGTTGGTATTTGCATTAGGGTGCTCATTTAGCATCTCTCCTCAATAATGTCCCCTCAACCTCTCTAGTCAAGCAGTTGCTTTTCCTCGGTGTTTTTACTCCCTCAGTTTGTCCTCTGCTTCAGGATAGTTTTTATTTTTTTTTTCTCATAGATCACTGCAGGTTGTTCAGGGACATTGTAAAGCCATTACTGGAGAAGTCCATTACGTTCTATTGTACCACAATGTGTTAGTCTCTGTGTACAATGTTCTCTTGGTTCTGCTCCTCTCACTCTGAATCACTTCCTGGAGGTTGTTCCAGTCTCCATGGAATTCCTCCACTTTATTATTCCTTTTAGCACAATAGTATTCCATCACCAACATATTCCACAATTTGTTTAGCCATTCTCCAATTGAAGGGTATCCACTCATTTTCCAATTTTTGGCCACCACAAAGAGCGCAGCTATGAATATTTTTGTACATGTCTTTTTCCTTATTACTTCTTTGGGGTACAAACCCAGCAGTGCTATGGCTGGATCAAAGGGCAGACAGACTTTTATTGCCCTTTGGGCATAGTTCCAAATTGCCCTCCAGAATGGTTGATCAATTCACAACTCCAACAGCAATGCATTAATGTCCCTACTTTGCCACATCCCCTCCAGCATTCATTACTTTCCTTTGCTATCATGTTGAAACAATCTGCTAGGTGTGAGGTGAAACCTCAAAGTTGTTTTGATTTGCATCTCTCTGATTATAAGAGATCTAGAACACTTTTTCATGTGCTTATTAATAGTCTTGATTTCTTTAAACGAAAGTTTTCTATTCATGTCCCTTGCCCATTTTTCAATTGGAGAATGGCTTGATTTTTTGTACAACTGGTTTAGCTTTTTATAGATTTGAGTAATCAGATCTTTGTCAGAGATTTTTGTTATGAAGATTGTTTCCCAATGTGTTGCTTTCCTTCTAATTTTAGTTACATTGGTTATGTTTCTACAAAACCTTTTTAATTTGATGTAGTCAAAATTATTTATTTTGCATTTTGTGACTCTTTCTAAGTCTTGCTTGGTTTTAAAATCTTTCCCTTCCCAAAGGTCTGACATGTATACTATTCTGTGTTCACCTAATTTACTTATAGTTTCCTTCTTTATGTTCAAGTCATTCACCCATTCTGAATTTATCTTGGTGTAGGGTGTGAGGTGTGGATCCAGACCTAATCTCTCCCACACTGTCTTCCAATTTTCCCAGCAGTTTTTATCAAATACTGGATTTTTGTCCCAAAAGCTGGGGTTTTTGGGTTTGTCAAAGACTGTCTTGCTGAGGTCATTTGCCCCAAGTCTATTCCACTGATCCTCCTTTCTGTCTCTTAGCCAGTACCAAATTGTTTTGATGACTGCTGTTTTGTAATATAGTTTGAGATCTGGGACTGCAAGGCCACCTTCCTTTGTATTTTTTTTTCATTATTTCCCTGTATATCCTTGATCCTTTATTCTTCCAAATGAACTTTGTTATCATTTTCTCTAATTCAGTAAAATAGTTTTTTGGTAGTTCAATGGGTATGGTACTAAATAGATAGATAAGTTTGGGTAGGATGGTCATTTTTATTATGTTAGCTCGTCCCACCCATTAGCAATCAATGTTTTTCCAATTGTTTAGATCTAGTTTAGATCTAGTTGATGTCCATCAATTCATAGGTTTTAAAAATGTCATACAGCAACTTATGTGAGATATGAAAGTGTGCTTGCTATTGTAATTAATTGGGCTATTGAGAATTTTGGGGATTTTGGTAACTACATATTTGTACTACTGTAGTTTTAAAAAATGAAAAATTGTTAACCTTGTTCAATTAATTTGCCTTCTACTCACAGTGGAGCATGGCCAGATATTAAGAGGAAATGGGTCTCATTTTTGGTGAGAAAGCCTTGTATTTTATATTTTCTTAGCTGACACAGAGTGTCAATGATTATAAGCTATATTTTTGAATTTTTTAAAGCTCTTTTATTATTATATTTTTCTTGCATGTGCAATATACTTTTTTCAGTTTTTTTATTATTTTTTCTCTCCTTTTTATATTTGAAGCACATGTCACCAGCATTAAGATTTTCTTTAACTTTTTCACTTTTCAGTGCTACAAGTTTGAAATACATTTGCTAATGCATGCCCTAAAAAGCTTGTGACTATAAAAATGATGCCACTAATTATTTAAATAAATTATGGGACTTTGCTTAATGTGTGTCTGATTCTAGGACAATATATACACAAAAGAGTCACTGCATAGTGCCAATAGAGCATAAGGTCAAGGAGACCAACCGATCCTGGTGAAATTGATGTCACTTTGAGCCTAGACGTGTTTGGGGTTCGAGGTTGCGGCTGTTTAACATGTGTTAAAAGCAGGTCTTCCTTGTTCCACATTCTACCAAGTACCTCATACTTGGCTCCTGGAACCTTGGCTTATATACTCTGGTCCCCTTTTCTGCCTCTCATAGTGTGGTACCTTTCTGTAGTCCTGGCTACTGACTGGGTAAATGCATCATTGCTTAGATCATTTTGATTGGGCCCTGATTCAAGGACCTGTTATAGATTTATTTTTCTTTTACTTGGAATTTTTACGCATGAGACTTTGATAGTCTATATTTTCATCCAGAAATTGTTTCTTTTCTTTTGGATTTTTCTGATATATTTTTTTAAATTTCTCTTGCCAATTGATTCATATACCTCATACCTCAGCCATGCATCCCTATGTGATTCTGTATTTGTCAATCACAATCTTAATGGGGGGGATGTAAAAAAAAGATTTATTTAAATTGCAAAGTTTAAATTCCATTTGAGAAGAATTTTAGGTAAAGAAGATGCTACCTCTCTGAATCCAGAACTGAACTGTTGGAGAAGCCACCATGAAGAAGCCTCCAGACCACAAGTGCACCAAAATGAATTTTGGGTGTGGTTGATTGAACATTTATTTGTATGTATACTTTCATGCCAAAGGGGACTGCTCCCTAACTGGCTTTCTGTCAATGCGTCCAGCAATTATTGTTTTTTTTTTCTCTCTTATCCTCAAATTATTGTAATCTTTAAATTGATTGTGTTTTTATGATCCTTTGGGGAAGGACTTCTTCCCAGAGGATCAAATGGGGGGGGGGGGGGGATGTAAAATTGGACTTGAACTCTGGACTTCAATCCCCACAATTCCTTGCTCCACTTCCCCAGAATGCTTTGTAATCTCACCTGGGCCGAGATTGAGAAGGTATTTAACCTGATTGCAAAAGCTTTTAGCTCTTTTGGACTTCCATTTTGGAGCAGAGGCGTCTCTTCCGTGATGTGAGGTTATTTTGTCTAGGCCTCTGGCCTAGGCACATGTTTCTTACTTGTATATTCTTTAATCTTTAACCTTTAATAAACCTCTAAAAAATATAATACTCCTTGCAGAAACTAATTTCTACCTGCCTCAGTCTCCCCAATATCCCCTAAATTTTAACTGTTACACTGTTAGCCAAAAGAACTTGACTAGGAGATGCAGATTCTTTTTTAAGGTTAGGATGAAGACCAAAACAAAGTAGGTCAGGAAAAATACGATTGGTTACAGGAAAAGCCGGATCATCAGGGTAGGGACAACATTATTGTTCACAAAGCTGAAGTGTGGAGAACAATATGATTGGTTTGAAATTTGAAATGAGGGATTACTCCCCCACCCCCATACTAAGAAATGTCCATTATTTAAATCCACCCCCAAGGTAAGAGATAGCATACCAGACTTCTTTGGTTAGCATACTAGACATCCTTGAAGGCTTGATTATGTAAAAATAACAGATCAGTCTCTACTCTCTACCCATATTCCCCAAAGATAATAGGTTTCCTTGAGACAAGAATAGAACAGTGATTAGCAAAAGAACTGTTTCTAAACTTCACTCATTACAGGCCAACTGAAACTGTGAATTATGTTTAAGTTCAGAGACAAAAAACCAATGATTTAGTCAGTTACCAGACAATATCCATTATTTGATAATTGGATTGATAAAAAGTGATAAAGAATTAATTACATTTTCTCTATGCAAGAACATAGCAAAGCAGATGGTCTCTTCTACTGGTATAACACCAGTGACCTTGAATATGAGGCACCTGCAGTTTTGTCTTCCTGAAATTCTTCAATAATTTCAAAAAATATTTTGTTGCTTAGACCTCTCTTTCTTTGCAGCTACTGAAAAGAGAATTTCATCTAATTCTCATAGCAAAACATTCTCAGAGAGGTGGCAAATATTTTCCTATAAACCTCCCTTATTCTATTGGCTAAGGTTTCATTTCTTTACTATTTGCTCAAGATTTTATTTATCCTGTTGGCATAGAATAAGTGTTTTACTACTGATTGTGTTCTCTTAGTAGTAGAGAAAAGTTTTACAATTAATCTAGCTAGGAAATTGAAGTTGTTATTAGCAAGAATAGTCTTCCTTAATGTATAGAAAATGTCTGTCTTAATATGACCATCTATCTTTGACTCACAGAACTGGAATTTCAGGCTCACCTGAGCAAGTATCTCTCTGATGGTCAACTACTTATTTCATAATGTCTGAGGAGATGAAGAGAAATCACTTTCCCTCACTTCTTGATAAAATAAAATAGGAAAAGGTATACAGCAAAAAAGAAGAATCAAAAATAGGAAAATTGAAATGATTTCACCACACTTTAATATACAATAGTGAAGGGGAATGGAGAGGCATCTGCCCCTCTTTGTTTTCAGTTTCAATGATCAGAAGGCATTATAGTCACTAGGGTCCAATCAAAGGAATTTTTATGTCCTCCCAGAAAGATGCAATTCCCTCAACTAGAAGTCAGGGTGTATGTCTAGCTTCATGGATATAGTCATACTTTCAGTAAGTTCTATGTTCTGCATTTCCATAAACTGAATTGAGCAATTTTATCAAATTACACAAGACTTCTCCTGATCACCTATATTATCTTTTAGATTTCGTTTCAGTAGGATAAGTTATTCAGGGAATTTTAGTGCGCAAGATAGTCTGAAGTGAACTAAGAAAGAGTGAAAAAAAGATTGTAGCAGGATAGGAAAGGCAATGGAGACTATGACCAAATGTCAGAGTAAAACCATTAAATTAAATAACTATGAAACCAGGCAAATGCTAGGGCATGCACAAGGATTATGAAATGATACTAGTTATAAGTATCCCTTAAAAAAAACAGACACTCCTTCCCTTCCATTTTGGAGTCAATACTATGTATTGGTTCCAAAGCAGAAGAGTTACTACTCTTCTGGCAATGGGGCATTAAGTGACTTGCCCAGGGTCACACAGCTAGGATGTGTCTGAGGTAAGATTTGAACCTAGAATCTCCTGTCTCCAAGTCTGGCTGAGCCCCTGAGCCACCTATATGCACCTTTCCCTCCTTTTTCCTTTTTTTCTTGGTTCATTTATTTTTCTCATTTCCCTTATTTCTTCCCTCTTTTAAGTAGCTACAATTACGATAACATTTTGTTCAATTCTTCTGCACTGGAGATATAGTTGCAAAAATGTAGCTGTCCTTACTTTCAAGGGGATTATGTTCAATAGACTATCCTTTTGTTTTCTTCTAGTTTTTTTTTTTAATGCTATAGGCTCACCATTTGCATCAATATTGTTGCATCTCATTAGTGATAATTAGAGTTAAAGTCTGAATAAGCCCATGATGTACCATTTTATCATTGTACATTTGAGGGCAGCATGTCACAAGGGAGAGAGGACCAGCTTTAATAACCTGCATTCGGGTCCTACCTCTTCTGTGTACTAGTGAGGTGACTGAGTAAGTCACTGAAGCACTGACAATTACATTTTACACAGTAAGCTGTAGGGTACTTGTCAGTCTGCTTTGGAAAACTGCTTTTTTCCAGTATAGAGCCCTTTACAACAGTGAAATTGGAGATCCAGGTAAAGCAAATATTGGAAAATAATATGGATATCGACATGGCTCAGTGGTATGTGTCCTGCATGAAGTCACAAAGACTTTCTGAGTTTAAATCTTAAAGTTTCAATCTGTCTGAGTTTAAATCTGACCTCGGACACTAGCTATGTAATCCTAGGCAAGTCACTTAATCCTGTTTACCACACTTTCCTCATCTGTAAAATAAGCTGGAGAAGGAAATGGCAACCCAAAATCTCTAATGGGTTTTGAGCAAAAGGAACTAATTACTCAGTGAATATTTAAAAGAGTTTGACCCCAAAGGAGAATTCCTCTATGCTCCACAGGGAGATATTGGATCACAATTTGTGCTGAGATAGAGCAGATGAACTCCACATTGAAGAGAAAGAGGGTGCAATGGGTCCTCCGTGAGCTCAGGCAGGATTCAATTTCTTACATGTACATATCCTATCTCTCTCATGCCTCTCTCATTAGATTAGGAGTTCTTTTGAGGACAGAGATTGCATTATTTTTCATCTTTGCAATCAAAATGTTTAGCTCAGTATTTTCTAACAAGATGCCACTTAATAAATTACCAGTTAAATTAAATGGGATTAAATTTCTATTATGTCCTACTCTCCACCTAGAAGAAGATACAAATTTATAAAATAAAAAATAAAAAGTAAAATAATGATATACTAGGAACACAAAAACCTTAGATTTCCTGGCTAGAATTCCTTTTTTCCATTTAAGGCATTTCCCAGAGATGTGAAAGGATAATTTGTCCCCATGTAAAAAAAAAAAATCCTCCATGAAGATTTTTTTTTTGCCAGCTGTGAGATATTTCTAACTTGTTTTCAATGAGGACTTCGAGGTCACAGGATTATGTTAGAGTCAGCACATTGTTTCTAAGGCAACTAGAAAGACTGGGACTCTCTTTAGTGCTGTATATTTAACAGGTCATTAACCCAACAAATTTTTTAAACTTGCTTCTCATCTAACATTAATAATTTCTCTTTAAGCATGTATGGAAAACAATTTTAAGAGTCTTGAATTTTTCAACTTGCATAACATGAGGAATCCCACCTTGTTCTTGTCAAACAGAACATTTCCATTTAATTTCCCCAAATAGATTCATTATTTTCAAAAGAGTAGAAAAATCCATTTTACTTCCCTAATATCACGACCAAAGCACACACTGCCTGAAAGGCTGTGGTGAGTGAATAAGCATAGATAAGCCCCAGCTTGAGTCCAAGGATATTTCCTTGGAAAAACACACCCTAGATCCTCCAGAAAGCCATGATATTCCTGATGTTTTGGAGTGGTCTGAGAAAGAGACCACAAAGGAGCAGGTGGTAGTCCTTTTTTCCAAAGTAACTTTTTTTTCCCTTGTGTCATTGGCTCTTATGTTGGTCTGGTGATGCCTTTGGATGTTTCTCAAAAATGTGCTTTTTTATATAATTATTGTACATTTTTATTATTTATTATATATTTTAAATTTTATTTTTATTATTTATTCTGTATAATTGTTAAAATATTTTGAAAGCAGATCTATCATTCCCAGATTAAAAGAAAATTCTGATTGAAGAAAAGAGAAATACCATTTCAACAGCTACTTGGCACATTAGATAGCGTATTGGGCCTGAAGTGAAAAAGACATGAATTCAATTTCAGCCTCATTTGCTAGCTGTGTGATCCTAGACAAGTCACTTAATCCATGTCTACTTTAGTTTCCTCCACTGTGAGGTAAGCAATTTGATCTGGGCATACTATGTATTGGTCTAAGGCAAAAGAGTGAGGGCTAAGCAATGGGGGATTAAGTGACTTGCCTCCAGTCACATGGCTAGAAATTATCTGAAACCAGATTTGAACCCAGGGCATCCCATCTCCAGGCCTGGTTCTCTATGCACTGAGTCACTTATTTGCCCCCTCTCAAGTTATATCAATAGAATCAAAGCTCCCAAGGAAAGAATAATAATCCCTTACTCCATCCTGACCAAATCAGTCCTAGGAATGTTTTAGGAAACACATTTCCAAAATGGAAATCAACCAGAGAATGGTGGCCAAGATGGTGATAGGTCTCCAAGTGAAGTACCTAGGACCATTTAGTCTGTACAAGAGAAAATTGGGGATGGACAGAATGGCTGTCTTCAGATGTTTAAAAGCTCACAGCCTGAAAGAAGAATCAGACTTATTCTTGATCCAAAAGGGCAACACTAGAATGATTGGGTAGAAGCTGAGAAATTAGGATTAGGATGAACACTAACAACAAATATGGTAAAAATACTTATCGAGGTGATTGTCAGGTTAGACAGAGGCTAGGTGGGCATTAAGATTCTTTCTATTCCTACAATTCTTTGATATTAGGTACCTCAGGTCTTTGAGGACTTCATTGTGCCCCAAATCTGCACAGCTCACATGCAGAGCCAGCAAAGGATCATTCTGAGTGTGACTTGGGGCAGGAGCATCAATTCTGAGAGAAGTAGCTGAAGAACTCTGTATCTCAATATGAGGGGACCTACAGAAGTTCAATAACCAAAAGGGGAAAAAAACCTTCTGTATACACAAAAGATAGGTGTTGCAATGGATAGAGCACCAGACCAGAGGTCATGAAGATTTGGGTTCAAAAGGAACTAGATATTTATTTATCTGTATGATCTTGGACAAGTCATTTCATTTCTGTTTGCTTTATTCTTTTATTTCCCCCTATTTTTGCTTCATTCTATTCCTTATTTCTAAATTGGAAATAATAATAGCATCTACCTCACATGTTATTTGTGAGGATCAAATGTAATCTTTGCTCAGTGCCTCCCTGGTATATAATAAATGCTTTGTAAATGTTAGCTATTATTATCATTTATGATGTTATTACTAATAGTGTTAGCTATTGTTATTATTAATGTAGGCTATTATTATCAATATTATATTAGTTGAAGGAGAAATATGCACTGGTAAGATGCTCCTGCAAGCTTCAGAATACTTTGTTAAAAAAAGGTTCTTTGTCCTTGAGGAAATCTTCATGTGAATAAATAGCTTTTAGAATCATATCTCAACTGCTCTTACCTAAAGTTTCAATGATGAGTCCTCTAAGTTCTTCCTGGAGACCACTGGATGCTGTACTTACTGACAGTGATGGGGAGGGACCAATTGGATTTACCTTTAAATAAGCAATGGGATACAATGACTCTGCCTTTTCCTGCCTGCTCACACCACTGCTAACTTCTCTGGCAAGAAGCTGCCGTTGTTCCTGGAAGCAAATACAGAATGTTCTTTTGGGCTCTGTCTTTTATACCTGTCTCAAATGGACCTTTTAAATCTACTGCAATCTCAAAAGTAAAATGTAGATGGCAAAGAACCTACTGCTCACTGTGATTTGCCGCTCTCTGGCACTCCTTCCTCATGCCTCACCCTACCCTTGCCAGCACCATGGGGACCGATGGCTCTGACATTCTTTCAAGTGTTATATCTACATTTTATTTTCAAAATTGCCATTTGCTTAAGAGGTTTTTGGGATGGGTATGGAAGAGATAACTCAAACAAATAATCCAGTATTAATCATGGTTCCTAGAATGTTTTAAGAAGAAAAATGAAAGAAAAATAAAATATCAATGAACCTTCATATTCTTTCAATATGTTTTAAGAAAGCATTGTAAACAATCAAAAGAAAAATAAAGGAATCTTTAACTCACTATTACCTTTTCCACTGACATAGCAAAGCCTAGCACAACATGAAGGAAACAAGGGTTAATTTCCATATTCTGTACCTGGTCACAGTCCATCATTTGATTCATCAATAACAGCTGGATATTTCTGTCACATTTATTTTAATTTTAAGTTCAAGTAATTGACTATATATTGCTATAAAAATAAATTTAAATATTTTAAAATGTATTCAGAGAATATAATTTATACTATTAGGGAAGTATAAATGTATTTTCTTTTTTTAAAACCCTTATCTTCTGTCTTAGAGTCAATACTGTGTTTGGCTCCAAGGCAGAAGAATGGTTTAAATAAATTTAAATAAATGGATTAAATATTTTAAGGTAACAAAGCAAAAAGTTTTCTTCTAATTTATCATTATAATAATTTTGGATTTTATGATGGGTTTATTTATCAGTCATCATAGAACATTTTTAAGCATTCATTATTTCTCAGGTGCTATGTTAAGTGATATATATGCAAAAGGGGGGCAAAATAGTGAGTGATCTCAGGGAGTTTAAAAAACTAATGAGAAATACAACATAAAATCAAAAATGTATAGGGGAAGTGATAGATAGGAGAAATGAAAATAAAATTAATAAAGGAAAGGCACTGGAACTAATCTTCTACCTTAAGAAAGTCATTAATATTAGATAGTATTATCTTTTTCTCGATGAGAGACAGGACCTATCTTTATATATTATAGCTTTTAAATTTCAAATTGATAAATCTATTACTTGCCTCAGAGAACTGTCACCAAATGGAGCAGTAAATGTGGATGAGAGGAAAGGCTTCAAGTTTCTCCTTAAGAAGATTGGAGAGTTTCCATAGCTTAATAAGAAGGTTTCTTTGCCTACCCCTTTTTATAGTATGCTCCTAGTTAATTTTGGTTTAAAAATAAGTTTTCTTGCAACTGTTCCTTTTAAAATTGGAAACAAAGCAAAAAAATCTAAGTTTTTCACTTCATAGAATAATAGAATGTACAGATATTCAGCTAAGGGGTCTCAGTCTTTTATTTGTATTTTTTCATGTGCTATGCTTCTTTGGTGTTTCCCTTCTATAAACTTACCCCTCTGGCCATAAAAATACTTTAATAATTCAAAGTTTATGATTTTATATTATATAAGGCAGGCATTCCTGACATAAATATAGAACAAAATTCATTTTTGTAGTCTTTCTAATTAACTTTGTGGCAGAACTGGTTTTATCACCTCATGGTTAGCTTTTATTTTTCCTTTCTTCTTTTCTTTTCTTTTCTTTTCTTTTTTCTTTCTTTTCTTTTTTCTTTTCTTTTCCTTTGTTTCTTTGTTTCTTTGTTTCTTTCCTCGTTTCTTTCCTTGTTTCTTTGTTTCTTTCTTTGTTTCTTTCTTTGTTTCTTTCTTTGTTTCTTTGTTTCTTTGTTTCTTTGTTTGTTTGTTTGTTTGTTTGTTTGTTTGTTTCTTTCTTTCTTTCTTTCTTTCTTTCTTTCTTTCTTTGTAAATTCCCTTGATTTACATCGTCATTTTAAATATTGTTCTCCAGGTTCTACATTTCTTTACCTGTCACTTCCAATCTTTCTCTAAACTCTTTAAAGGTATTATTCTCTATGGTTCTAAGAAACCATATTCTATTACATAGAATACATTATAACTACAATATTTCATCAATCTGCATGCTAGAATTTGTTTAAAAATTCCTAAATTATTGGGCACCTATGTTTTCTGCTATTATATAAAATACTACAGATTATATTTTGGTATATAAAGTTCTTTAACTTATTTATTTCCATGGTGTAATGGTTTACTTGTGAAAGAGGGCATTTTCTTCCATAATCCCAACTGCCTAGACTACTTAGACTAGTTAAATTATCTGCCAATGATGTATTAGTGTGCTTATTTTCTGACAGTCACTCCAATGCAGATTACTTATTTTAAACTTTTATCACTTTAGCAAATTGAAAGCTATCAGATGATAAATAGCTCAGAGCATTTTTCACTATTAGTGATTTTTATCCTTTTTATATGCTTGTGGATGTAGACAATTCCTTCCTTTGAGAAATGTTGATTTATATCATTTGACAATTTTTTTCTTGTAGTCTCAGTCTTTATCTTATAAATTAATGTAAGTTGCTATAGATTTTGAACATCAAGAGATGTTTGATGCAGAGATATTTTTCCCCTACAGTTACTAACTTCTTATTCAAAAGGAAATGCTTCTTATGTGAATTCTCTATAGGATTTCTTATTATATTTTAACTACTTATTGAAGCCACCTCAGTATTTTGATTTCTATAACATTATTTGTGCTAAGATCAACAATGCCTAGCTTAATGCCTGGCAATTAGTGGAAATTTAATAAATATTTCTTGCTTAACTGATTTCTGGACAAAGTGTTTTGTAGTTATATTTGTGTAAATGTTGAGTGTTCTGCAAAATGTGAAATTTTTAGGTTGTGGCTATGCGACTTGTCTTTTAGTCACTTTGGTTGAATAGGGAATATATTTTCTCTTTTTCCCCTTTAAACTGTCTCAGAAGTGAAACTAATTATCTGTTCCAAGGCAGAAGAGTACACATCACACAGCTAAGATGTGTCAGAGGTCACATTTGAACAAAGGCCTTTCTGATTCCACACCTATTTCTCTATTCACAGAGCCACCTAGGTGTCTTGAATGTACTTTATTTTAATGTTATTGGTCTTTGCTTCTCTTCTAGATTTTTTTCACTCCTATATTTGCATTCCCTATCTATTTTTTCCCTAGGTCTTTTTTTTTCCTTAGGTTAAATTTTCCTTCACAATTCCAGTTACTTTATCCTACTTTTGTGTGTGTGTGTATGTGTGTGTGTGTGTGTGTGTGTGTGTGTGTGTGTAGGCCAAAATTCTGCTCTCAATATTCTTGTTTCTTTTTTGAATCACTCAAGAATAGTGTGTTGTCCATATCCCACTGACATTCCATAGGATTTTTGTCTCATCAAGTCTTATTTTTTTTCCCCTTTCTCCCCATATTTCCTCAAGGATGTCTAAATTCATTTAAATTTTTTTTAATTTTTAATTTTTGAATTAATTAATTCATTTATTTAGAATGTTTCCATGGTCACATGATTCATGCTCTTTCCCACTCTTCTACCATTCCCATTCCCTGAGCTGATGAACAATCCCCCTGGGTTATACATGTATCATTCTAAACTCATTTTTAGATCTCGAAATCTCATTTCCTTTTATTTGTAATGTTTTCCTTGTTGATTTATCTTCTTATGTTAAAGGTCTTTGAGTTTTCTTCTTCCTGAGATCTTTGAGAATTTCAATCTTTCTCTTTTTTTTCTTTCTCTTCATTTATTTTATAACTTTGTCTTCTCTGATAGTAATTTCCTTGAGGGCTAGATCTTCAATTGTCTCAGCTTCCTCCCAGGCTGGGCAACTCACTGTCCGCTAATCTCTGCCCAAAGTAACTTTGGGTAGCCAGAATTGGATGTTGTAATCATTCCCTCAGGCTTAGAGAAGTGCCTCCCTTCCCCTACACATGCAGGCACACCTGTCCAGATGCCTCTGTCCCTTAGGTCTCTGACTGAACCTTTGGAGTTGTCTGTCTGTTGTGGAAAGGAAATTAGACTGACAGTTTGTGGGGGAAGGGGCCAATTGGGAGTGGCAGTTGTGTCTTGTGACTAGCATTTCCTTCCTGCCCTGTGGGTCTTGCTTCCTGGTGTTGGAGGAGAGAGGAGCTTGTTCAGCCCAGTCTGGTGTGGTGTGCCGCCTCTTCTTGGTTCAGCCCGAAGATTCATGCCCATTCACCGCTGAAGGTTAGACCTGTTCTTGTTTGCTTTCTGTTTACCCCGAAGATTCTAAAAGACAAAACTGGATTGATAAAGAGTGGACGGGAGTGGGAGGACCCTCTGCCAGCCTCTGGGGCCTGGCCTCAGGTTGGAAGCTGAGAAAAACTCCAATTCCAACTAGTTATTAAACTTTATATTATTTGAATTCGCAGTCAGATAAGTGGACTATCTTTTCTGGTCATAGAGGGAGGTGAACTTCAGGTCAGTCATTCCAGGACAAACTGTCCTTATTGGACCCCTACTGTTTCCTCTCAGCAGGGGGTATCTCCCTCCCTTGCATCACCAAGCAATAATCCCTTTTTTTTTCCAACTCCTATTTCCTTTTTCCAAATCCTATTTCCTTTCCCAATAAATATTACACTCTGTCCCTTAGGTCTCTGACTTAGAACCTTTGGAGTTGTCTGTCTGCTTCCAAAAGGCAGTGACAAGGCTTAGCTATCTTTTTAAGTTTAAACAATCTTCCACAATTGAGTGGAAGAGGCTCCATAGCCCTGGAAAAAGGGAAGAGGTACTGGATTCTGGGATCATCCAGTTTTGTTAAAAAGCTCATGTGTATTTGTTGGGCAAGTAAGAATAAACTTGTTGCTATTAACATGAGAGGGAGAGGAAAGTCCTGAATTAGCTCTGGGTTACTGATAGATAGATAGACACCTGTGAAGACTTATATGAAGTGATGCAAGTGAAGAGTGCAGAGCTAGGGACGAATTAACAGCAACCAGTTACAATGATCAACTGTGAATGATTTAACTATTATCAACAAATCAAGGATTTGGGACAATGACCAAAAATAAGGAATGGATGGAATCTGAATGTAGATTAAAGCAGAACATTCTTCAAATTATCTCCTCCATAAATTCTCCTCTGGTATAAGCAATATGTGTCTTGTTTCACATGATGAACACAGAAATATATATTGTATGATGACATATGTACAAAATATTTTAACAGCTATTTGGGGGAGATGGGGAGGTTGGGAGAGAGGGAAAGCATATGGAGTACAAAAATATTAGAAAATTAGTATTAAGATTTGTATGGACATGTAATTTGAAAAGTATAAATATATAATAAAATTATATATGTATATATGTATATAGACATATATGTACACACATATACATAGATTCTAAGTGTCTTCGGCTATGGAGGCAGCTGAAGTAAATTTATCTTTGGCTCATAATTCCTGTTTTAGAGAAGTTTGAATCTCATGGGGATCTTGAAAATGTACAATCCTCCATCTTTTTGCTCATGTGCCTTGGAAATAGACTGATAATTTTAAATGGTGGACTTTTCACAAAATAGCAAATTTGATAGGTATTTTAACTTTAAATATAGTATATACCCAGTAAGTACATTTCAAACAAATACACACAATGGATTTTCTTAAATAATGATTGGTATTAAAATCTGGATTGCTAAATCAAGTTGAATCTTATAGCTTTTATATTTTACTCAAGCTATGATTTCTTTCAATCTCTTCACTTTAAAAATGAATACTTCTTTAATTTATTCAGGGCAGTATGAAATTCATTTATCTTTAGTATTTATCTTTTCAAATTGTATGTAGTTATGTATAAAATTGGTAGGTTTTTTAAAAAGAAAATATCTAACTTCAAATGCTTTATAATGAAATTTATAATGAAAATTTTAAACCTACTTTTACTTTTCTTTTTAGAAATGAATTGTAAATAAATATTTTGGGAAAATATATAAATCACTTTCAAATATGAAAGCTAACAGAAGCTATCACTCAGTTCTTTTAACTTCTGTTGAATGCCTCTTTCTGATATAGAAATTAGTCTGAAATTACAAAGGATATGCCAATGGAAAGCAAATTATGACAATTCAAAATACAAAAGTTAGAGGGACTGAAAGGGTTATTTATTCTATTTAGCCTATTCTTTACAGATGAGAGAACTGAGGCCAATAGAGAAGGGACCCATTAAATGTCACAGAAATAATTGACAATGATGGGATTTGAACACACCAAGATCTTCCCTTCTTTTGTTAAGATTAAAATTAATTTCTATTCTAAAAGCATTATATTTTTAGAGGTTTATTAAAGATTAAGAAATAAAGAAAATACAAAATAAGAAAGCTCGTGCCTAGGAGGGCCGAAAGCCCCATTCAGTTTCACTTACTACATCTTGAGAGACAGGTGGGCTTGGAAGCAGAAGCAGGGAGAGAGTGAGCCTCATGTTCAGTCAGTTATACCGCTTTTTTTCTCGGCCCACGTGAGGACTCAGGGAATTCTGGGAGCTATCAAGGACTTCTGGGGATTGAAGTCTGGGGTTCAAATCTCCATTTTTACACTTTCCACCTCCTCATTTCAAATCATTCAGTTGTTTTCCCTCTCTCTTTTCTCCCTCCTATTAAAAGATGGTCCTTTCCTTGCCAAGGAAAGGAGACAGCCTCTCTATGCACCATTAATCCCATTCCATACTTTACCCAGAATATTGCTCCATCTGTTATTCTCACTCTCATTAATCTGCAATTTCTTCCTGTATGGTGAAATTTCCCTGTTGCCTACAAACATGGACAAGTCTTCCCCATTCTTTTTTTTTTTTTTTTTTTTTTTTTTAATATATTTTATTTGGTCATTTCCAAGCATTATTCGTTAAAGACATAGATCATTTTCTTTTCCTCCCCCCCCCAACCCCCCATAGCCGACGCGTAAGTCCACTGGGCATTAGATGTTTTCTTGATTTGAACCCATTGCTTTGTTGATAGTATTTGCATTAGAGTGTTCATTTAGAGTCTATCCTCTGTCATGTCCCCTCAATCTTTGTATTCAGGCAGTTGCTTTTTCTCGGTGTTTCCACTCCCATAGTTTATCCTTTGCTTATGAATGGTGTTTTTTTCTCCTGGGTCCCTGCAAGTTGTTCAGGGACATTACACCACCACTAATGGAGAAGTCCATTACGTTCGATGATACCACAGTGTGTTTGTCTCTGTGTACAATGTTCTCCTGGTTCTGCTCCTCTCGCTCTGCATCACTTCCTGGAGGTTGTTCCAGTCTCCATGGAACTTCTCCACTTTATTATTCCTTTTAGCGCAATAGTACTCCATCACCAACATATACCACAGTTTGTTCAGCCATTCCCCAATTGATGGGCATCCCCTCATTTTCCAGTTTTGGGCCACCACAAAGAGCGCAGCTATGAATATTTTTGTACAAGTCTTTGTGTCCATTATCTCTTTGGGGTACAGACCCAGCAGTGCTATGGCTGGGTCAAAGGGTAGATATTCTTTTGTCGCCCTTTGGGCATAGTTCCAAATTGCCCTCCAGAATGGTTGGATCAGTTCACAGCTCCACCAGCAATGAATTAATGTCCCTACTTTGCCACATCCCCTCCAGCATTCATTACTTTCCTTTGCTGTTATGTTAGCCAATCTGCTAGGTGTGAGGTGATACCTCAGAGTTGTTTTGATTTGCATCTCTCTGATTATAAGAGATGTAGAACACTTCTTCATGTGCTTGTTAATAGTTTTGATTTCTTTATCTGAGAACTGCCTATCCATTTCCCTTGCCCATTTATCAATTGGAGAATGGCTTGATTTTGTGTACAATTGATTTAGCTCTTTATAAATATGAGTAATTAAACCTTTGTCAGAGGTTTCTATGAAGATTTTTTCCCAATTTGTTGTTTCCCTTCTGATTTTAGTTATATTGGTTTTGTTTGTACAAAAGCTTTTTAGTTTGATGTAGTCAAAATTATTTATTTTACATTTTGTGATTCTTTCTATATCTTGCTTGGTTTTAAAGCCTTTCCCCTCCCAAAGGTCTGACATGTATACTATTCTGTGTTTACCCAATTTACTTATGGTTTCCTTCTTTATGTTTAAGTCACTCACCCATTTTGAATTTATCTTGGTGTAGGGTGTGAGGTGTTGATCTATTCCTAGTCTCTCCCACACTGTCTTCCAATTTTCCCAGCAGTTTTTATGAAATAGTGGATTTTTGTCCCAAAAGCTGGGATCTTTGGGTTTATCGTATACTGTCTTGCTGAGGTCGCTTTCCCCCAGTCTATTCCACTGATCTTCCTTTCTATTTCTTAGCCAGTACCAAATTGTTTTGATGACTGCTGCTTTGTAATATAGTTTTAGGTCAGGGACTGCAAGGCCCCCATCATATGTGTTTTTTTTCATTATTTCCCTGGATATCCTTGATCTTTTGTTCTTCCAAATGAACTTTGTTATGGTTTTTTCTAAATCAGTGAAGAAGTATTTTGGTAGTTCAATGGGTATGGCACTAAATAGATAAATAAGTTTGGGTAGGATGGTCATTTTTATTATATTGGCTCGTCCTATCCATGAGCAGTTAATGTTTTTCCATTTGTTCAAGTCTAGTTTTAGTTGTGTGGCGAGTGTTTTGTAGTTGTGTTCATATAGTTCCTGTGTTTGTCTTGGGAGGTAGATTCCTAGGTATTTTATTTTGTCTAAGGTGATTTTGAATGGGATTTCTCTTTCTAGTTCTTGCTGCTGAGCTGTGTTGGAGATATATAGAAAAGCTGATGATTTATGTGGGTTTATTTTGTATCCTGCAACTTTGCTAAAGTTGTTGATTATTTCAATTAGCTTTTTGGTTGAATCTCTAGGATTCTTTAAGTAGACCATCATGTCATCCGCAAAGAGTGATAACTTGGTCTCCTCCTTGCCTATTTTGATGCCTTCAATTCCTTTATCTTCTCTAATTGCTACTGCTAGTGTTTCTAGTACAATGTCAAATAGTAGAGGTGATAATGGGCATCCTTGTTTCACTCCTGATCTTATTGGGAATGCATCTAGTTTATCCCCATTGCAGATGATATTAGCTGTTGGTTTTAGATATATACTGTTTATTATTTTTAGGAATGACCCTTCTATTCCTATGCTTTCTAGTGTTTTTAATAGGAATGGGTGTTGTATTTTATCAAAGGCTTTTTCTGCATCTATTGAAATAATCATGTGATTCTTGCTAGTTTGCTTGTTGATGTGGTCAATTATGTGGATGGTTTTCCTAATGTTGAACCAGCCCTGCATCCCTGGTATGAATCCTACTTGATCATGGTGAATGATCCTTCTGATCACTTGCTGGAGTCTTTTTGCTAGTATCCTATTTAAGATTTTTGCATCTATATTCATTAGGGAGATTGGCCTATAGTTTTCTTTCTCTGTTTTTGACCTGCCTGGTTTTGGAATCAGTACCATGTTTGTGTCGTAAAAGGAGTTTGGTAGAACTCCCTCTTTGCTTATTATGTCAAATAGTTTGTATAGTATTGGGATTAACTGTTCTCTGAATGTTTGATAGAATTCACAGGTGAATCCATCAGGCCCTGGGGACTTTTTCTTAGGAAGTTCTTTGATGGCTTGTTGGATTTCAATTTCTGATATGGGATTATTTAGGAATTCTATTTCCTCTTCTGTTAGTCTAGGCAGTTTGTATTTTTGTATATATTCATCCATTTCTCCTAAATTGGTGTATTTATTGCCATATAATTGGGCAAAGTAATTTCTAATGATTGCCTTAATTTCCTCCTCATTGGAGGTGCTGTCCCCCTTTTCATCTTTAATGCTGTGAATTTGCTTTTCTTCCTTCCTTTTTTTAACTAGATTGACCAGTACCTTGTCTATTTTGTTTGTTTTTTCAAAGTGCCAGCTTCTTGTCTCATTTATTAAATCAATAGTTCTATCACTTTCGATTTTATTAATTTCTCCCTTAATTTTTAGGATTTCTAATTTGGTTTTCTGCTGGGGGTTTTTAATTTGATCGCTTTCCAGTTTTTTCATTTGCATTTCCAATTGATTGATCTCTGCTCTCCCTTGTTTGTTAATATAAGCATTCAGGGATATGAATTTACCTCTGATTACCGCTTTGGCTGCATCCCAAAAGGTTTGGAAGGATGTTTCGCCATTGTCATTTTCCTCGATGAAATTATTAATTGTTTCTATGATTTCTTCTTTAACTAAACGGTTTTGGAGTATCATATTGTTTAATTTCCAATTGGTTTTAGATTTGGTTTTCCATGTACCATTACTAATCATTATTTTTATTGCCTTGTGATCTGAGAAGGCTGCATTCATTATTTCTGCTTTTCTGCATTTGTGTGCTATGTTTCTGTGACCTAATGTATGGTCAATTTTTGTGAATGTGCCATGTGGTGCTGAGAAGAAGGTGTATTCCTTTTTATCCCTATTTATTTTTCTCCATATGTCTATTAATTCTAATTTTTCTAAGATTTCATTCACTTCTTTTACCTCTTTCTTATTTATTTTTTGATTTGATTTATCTAAATTTGATAATGGTTGGTTTAAGTCTCCCACTAGTATGGTTTTATTGTCTATTTCTTCCTTCAATTCTCCTAGTTTCTCCATTAGAAATTTGGGTGCTATATTATTTGGTGCATACATATTGATTAATGATATTTCCTCATTGTCTATAGTCCCTTTTAACAAAATATAATTACCTTCCCTATCCCTTTTGATCAGGTCTATTTTTGCATTGGCTTTATCAGATATCATGATTACCACTCCTGCCTTCTTTCTATCAGTTGAAGCCCAGAAGGTCTTACTCCATCCTTTAATTCTGACCTTGTGGGTGTCAACCCGCCTCATGTGTGTTTCTTGAAGACAACATATGGTAGGGTTTTGGATTCTAATCCATTCTGCTATTCGTCTACGTTTTATGGGTGAGTTCATCCCATTCACGTTCAAAGTTATGATTGTCATTTGTGGACTCCCTGGCATTTTGATTGCCTTCCCTAATTCTAACCTTTTCTTCTTCGGCTCTACCTTTTAGTCCAGTGATTTACTTTGAAACAGTCCCCCTTGTCCCCTCCCTTGATGTTTCCCTTTTTAGTCCCTCCCTTTTTGTTCCCTCCCCCTCCCCCCTCTCTTTCCCTCCCTTTTTGTTCTCCCTCTCCCCCTCCCCCCCTTGGTTTTCCCTTCTCCTTACCCTTGTTGGGTAAGATAGAATTCAAGATCCCAATGGATCTGGATGTTTTTCCCTCTCAGAGCTGATTTCCCTGAGATTGAGGTTTAAGTAACCCCCCCCCCCCTCTCTTCCTCTCCTTCTTATAGGAGTTTTCTTCCCCTCCCCTTCCCATGTGAATCTTTGTGTGAGAATGATTATTCTATTTGGTCTTTCTTTACCCCCTATTTATACATTACATTTTCCCCACATGTTAGTATACATAGGTTGATATAAATGTAGTCCTTATAGAAGAGAGTTTGAGTTAAAGAAGAAGATAACATTTTCCCCTTTCCTTAATATTTACCTTTTCAGGTATTCCTTGCTCTTTGATTTTCGGTATCAAACTTTCCACAGAGCTCTGGTCTTTTCTTTGCAAAAAGTTGGAAGTCTTCTATTTTGTTGAATGCCCATACTTTCCCTTGGAAGTATATAGTCAGTTTTGCTGGGTAGCTGATTCTTGGTTGGAGACCCAGCTCTCTTGCCTTTCTGAAGATCATGTTCCATGCCTTACGATCATTCAGAGTAGAACTTGCAAGGTCTTGGGTGACCCTGATTGGCATTCCTTTATATCTAAATTGTCTTTTTCTGGCTTCCTGTAGGATTTTTTCTTTTGTTTGATAGCTTTGGAATTTGGCAATTACATTCCTGGGAGTTGTCTTTTGGGGGTTTAGTGTAGAAGGTGTTCTGTGAGCTCTGTCAGTGGCTGTATTGCCCCCTTGTTCTAGAATCTCTGGGCAATTTTCTTTGATTATATCTTGTATCACCATGTCCAGTTTGGTGTTTATTTCTGGCTTATCTGGGAGTCCAATTATTCTTAAATTATCCCTTCTCCCCCTATTTTCCAGATCTATCACCTTGTCGGTGAGATATTTTATGTTCTCTTCTAATTTCTTGGTATTTTGGCTTTGCTTTATTGATTCTTGCTCTTTTACACGATCGTTGTCTTCCAGCTGCCTGATTCTGGCCTTTAAAGCCTGGTTTTCTTTTACAGTTTGGTCAAACTGGTTTTGTAGATGCGTGAATTTCTTTTGCATTATTTCCAACTTTTCCTCCCAGAAGGCTTCCATCTTTTTGGTCTTTTCTGATTCAAATTCTTCATAGGTTTGTGGAGAGTTTCCATTTCCTTTGGAAGGTTTTGGAGCATTTTCTTTTATATTATCTTCTGTCTGCTCTGTATTTTGTATTTTGGCTCCATAGAATGTGTCCAAAGTCGCCCCTTTCTTCTTATTTTTCTTGGTATTTTGGGGCTTCTGTGGTTCTGTGGAGTTTGTCATCTCTGAATGTGGAGGATTAGTTTTTCTTGTCTCTTTCTGGTGTTCAGAGGCAGTCCTGGGCAGATAGTTCTATGGGCTTTCCCTGGGTTAAACTGAATATGCCTCACTGGAACTGGAATGGAAGGGTCGGACCACGAGGCCACACTCTCCCCCCGGCTCGCTTTCCGGAAGTTGCCTTCAGAATCGCTGGCCGTGAGGCTGTTTCGTCGGCCTGCGGGGGGATGGGCTGCCGCTTCCCCAAGCTCCGAGAGCACAGACTTTCACTGAGACTTGGATAGCAGGATCCAGCCCGTGAGGCTGTCTTGCCCGCCCTGAGGGTTGCTGTTGTTTTGACCAGCTCTCTGCAGCGGAAGCCCCAGGCAGTAACTTTCACCGGGACTGTAGAAGGCCCTGAGGGTTGTTGTTTCCGAGGACCCTGCTCTCTGAGCCGGCCGGGCTGCGGCTTCCGGGAGCCTTGGACTCTGCGCTCCTACCCCTGAGGTCCGAGGGATCTCGGGTTCTGGCTTTTAAGGGGAGCCGTACCTTTTGAAACGGGTCCAGGTCCAGGAGGAGGGTTCCCAGGGTCTGTGCTGTTGATCGTTTTGAATTTCGGCGCCTTAGGAGCTTCTAGTTTGAGATCGGTCGGGAAGGGTTTTCCGGAGATCTGAGCTTTAGCTTTCTCTAAGCCGCCATCTTAACCGGAAGTCCCTAGTCTTCCCCATTCTAAAACAGAACAAGACAAAAAAAAAAAAAACAAAACCTAGTCCTCATTTGATCTGACCATTTCCATTTTGTATCTATCATTCTATATCTTTTCTCCCCTTGTGATTAAACTCCTTGGAAAAAAAAGAACTATAATGAGTGAATGTCAAACAGATACTATGGCACATGATACTCCCTAGTCAGACTGAACCAGATTAAAATGTTTTGTTGTTGTACAGTTCTTTCAGTTGTGTCTGACTCTTTATGACCCCATTGGGGGTTTTCTTGGTAAGTTAAATATATATTTATATATCTATATCTATATCTATATCTATATCTATATACATACATACATACATACATACTGCAGTGGTTTCCACTTCCTTCTCCAGCTCATTTTACATATGAAGAAAAGTTAGACAAAAGGTTAAGTAACTTGCCCAGCATCACACAGCTGGTTAGTGACTGAGGCCAAATTTTATCTCAGGAAAATGAGCTTCCTGATTTCCGACCCAGTACTCTATCTACTGCTCAACTTAGCTGCCTGAGATTAAAATGTAATTGGGAAATATTTACAAAATAAATAAAAATGCAACAGATTGCAGATAATGTTGATATGTTACTTTCAAAAGTATTATGTAGCTGTCAATAATCCTTATGTACCAATTTAGCAGCTCCCATTTCTATCTGAGCTTGATCCCACTGTTTTATATTACCTCACTTGGTGATTTTAACCGCTACCAAGTATTCCGGTATCCTCTTGATGCAGATGATTCAGATCTATTCATACAACTCACTTCTTCCTGATCTCCAGTTATACATCTCCAATGGGACATCTCAACCTGGATGCCCCATGGATAAATGAAACATAATATGCTAAAATGGAACTCATTCCATTCCCCTGGCCATCATCACTACCCTCTCCTCAATGCTCTCTTCTTCTTATTACTAGTGAGGGGACCTCCATCCATTGTCTTAGTCACTCAGGCTCACAACCTTGGAGTCATCCTCAGTTCATTATTCTCTCTCTAAAAAAAACAAAACACATATCCAATATTTTGTCATATGTTACCTTTTCTACTATTAAAGTATCTATTGTGTGTATATATCATGTTCTATCCTCTGATATAATCATAATCCTGCTGCAAAATTCCATTAACTGGCACCAGAACTATTCAGCAGTTGGCCTTTGGTTGGTCTATCTATCTCAAGTCTATCCAATCCAGGCTATTCTCTACTCAGCTGCCCAGGTGATCTTATTATATGGCAGGTCTGACCATGTCAGTCTCCTACTCAAGAAACTTCACTGTCTGGCTCCATTAGTTTCATTATTAAATATATATAAAATCTGTTTGGCTTTAAATGTATTTACAACATGCTCCCTTCTTAATTTTCCCCCTATTTATTTTTTTCCTTACATATACCCACCTTCTTGTTCTTCCTTAAACACAATACTCCATCTCCTTTTTGCTTTTCTTTTTTTTCTGCCTGTAACACTATGCCTGGAATTTTCTCTCTCTTTATCAATCTCCTTGCTTCCTTCAAGTTTCCTTTTACAGTCATTAAAACTTTATCTGGAATTATGTCCAAAGAGTTACTTTTAAAAACAAACAAGCAATGATTCTTGAAACCAAGGAATGATGTTCTAAATTGACTAAATAAAATTTTGACTAAATAAATTTTCTAAATTGACTAAATAAAATTTTCAAATGAAAATAAAGAAAGCAAACAAAGAAACAAACCTTGCCTTCCATCTTAGAATCAATAACTAAATATTGGTTCCAAGACAGAAGAGCAATAAGAGCTAGGCATTTGGGGTTAATCTAAGCAATAGCAACAACAACAACAATAATAATGACTAACACTTATATAGCACTTATTATGTGCTAAGTACTGTGCAATTATTATGCCATTTAATCCGTACAACCTTGGGAGATAGGGCACTACTATTATTCCTATTTTACTGATTATAGGGGCAGCTAGGTGACTCAGTGGATGGAGAGTCAGGCCTAAAGATGAGAGTGCCTGAACTCAAATCTAGTTTCAGACACTTTAGCAGTGTGACCCTGGACAAGTCACTTAACCCTTTGCTTTTTTAAAGGTCATTATAATTCTTGGGGCATAATTCCAGATAGAGTTTTAATGACTCTTGTAGGAAACTGAGAGATAGAAAAGGAGAAAATTCCGGGCATGGCATGGGTATACTTTTTGACCCCAATATACCGTTATTAAGTTTATTTCCTAAGGTGATGTGGAAAAAAGGAAAAAAGCTTATTTGTTCCAAAATATTTATAGCAGTTCTCTTTATGCTAAAAAAAGAAATGGAAATTGAGGGGATGCCTATCAGTTGAGGAGTGGCTAAACAAGTTGTGGCATACAGTTGTGATGGAATGCTCCTGTACCATAAGAAATGGCAAACAGGTTAATATTGTAAAACCATGGAAAGACCTTTCTGAAATAATGAAGGATGAAACAAGCAGAACCAAAAGAACATTAGAAATAGCCACAAAAATATTATTTGAGAAATGGTTTGCCTATGTCCAGAGAAAGAATTGATAAATAAGGAATAACCAAGACATTGTTTTATATATATATATATATTTTTTTTTGTCAAGTGATTTCTTTAATGGAGGAAGGAAACGGAGGGTATTTTAATTTTAAAAATAAATTTAAATTGAAAAGAAATCAATTTAAATCCAATTTTTAAGAGGCCTTTCCCAGTTTCTCTTCTGCTTCTAACACCTTAATTACTTCTTTGTTAGATTACTTTTAATAAACTCTGTATATATCTTGTGTGTTTATGTTTGTTGCTTCCTCGTTTAGAATGGTAGCTGCTTGAAGGTAGTAACTACTCTTGCCTTGATTTGAATCCCCAGCCCTTATCACAGTGTTTCTTATATATAAAATTCTAGAGCTATTTTCTAGCCATCTCCAGAAATGTTGGCATTCTAGACACACTCAGGGAAATGTCCATGTTGGTTTTATAATAGGTATCACCTTCTTAAACTATTTGAGGACATGGATTGCCTTCATTGAATGTGCATGTATATATACATATATGTTTGTATAAACATGTGTGTGGGATTTATATACATAGTGAATATGTTTGTATGCATATATGTAATGAATATGTGTGTGAACACATTAATATTAGGCTCTTCATAATTTTTTAATTCATTCTTTTAAATGTTTCTGCTGGGTGAGATGATCTAATATTGAAGCAATTTCTAGCTTCTTTTAGACTCCTTATAGTAGTTCATTTACAGCGTTTAAATGTCTTTAGGAAATGATGCTTCTAGAATTAGAGATTGGTTATGTACATGTTGGAACTGTTTCTAATTTATTTTTTATGCTTGTTGAAAATCTCTGTATGCACCATGAAGGATAAGATAGATCATTTCTATTACAGGGATCGGAAAAGCTTTTCCATTAATAAAACCAGTATAGCTATCATAAGAGAAAAAGTAAATCTATGCATCAAATATCTCTGATAATGGTCTCATTCCCATTGTGTTTGCATGTAACTGTGTATTTCATGTATAGAGATTACAAAATGAGAATTAGATGACAGAACACAAATATATAAAATAAAAAAGGAATTTTTTAATGAATAAATGGTCAAAGGATACGAATGGACAATTTTCAAAAGAATTGTAACATATCAACAATGACATGAAAATTTCCTTCAACACACAAATAATAAGAAAGAAAAACTTAGATAAAAATAACTCTGAGGCTTTACTTCAAGCCGATTAGATTAGCAAAGATGACAAAATGTAGGAATATATGTTTAATCGGTTATAAAAAGACAGACAGACTAAATAACCATGGTGAGAACTGTGAATTGGTCCCATAAGTCTGAAAAGCAATTTGAAATTGTGTTTATAAGGTGACTAAAATACCTATATCCCTTGACCTAGAGATCCCACTATAAGACATAAAATACTAAAAAAATTCAGTGGTAAAAATAAAATTGTCAGAAATATGTAAAGCAGCAGATTTCATAGTATCTAATAAACTGGGGGGGGGGATTAGATGCTGATTACTAGGGAAATGGATAAATATTTCATGGAACATGAGTATGAAAATATTATTTTGCTGTAAGAAATGATGACTACCAAGAAGTCAGAAAAGTGCAAAAAGACATTAACTGATAAAGAGTGAAGGATAAAGATCCATGAAAAAAATAAAAAATGACTACAACAATATAAAGAACCGCAACAGCCCAATGAAACTGAATACTGTGAAATGATGATCAAACTTGGGTCCAAAGTACAGATATGGAAATTCACCCTCCCTTTTTTGGAGAGGTAGATGACTATAAATGTAGAAATTGTAATATGTGGGTGGATTTAGTTGATGTATGTGTTAATTTTTCTGACTAGTTTTTAAAAATGTTTTTAAGTAAGATTCTTTGCATAGCCTCACAGTAATAAGGGATGTCTCTTAGAAAGAAATGGGGGAGCACTGTATAGGAAATAAAATGACCAAAAAACAATAGATAGCAAAATCACTTCGTTTTAGCTAATTAGAAATGTAGGCCAATACAACCTTAATGATACTTTTGTTCTTTGTTTTGGTCATGAGGCCCATTATGAGTCACTGAGTGCAGGAGATGGGGCTTGGAAATTTCTCCAACTCGAGTGAAGGTCATAAGATCAGGTCCATGTCTTTGTGGGAATATCTCCAGAATCATCAGGTGAAACATTATTTTTCTTGCTCCTTCACACCCTCAAGTGGTCAAAATGTTCAAAGTTCCCAAAACATGAGTCAAAGTAAAGGTAGCAGGTAGTATCTTTTTCTAATCTCTGTACAGTGATGAAAACCAATAAGTCACATCAGAGATGGACTTTTTTATAAGTAGAAGAGAAAGTTTGGGTATAATCTTTAATAGAAGCGCCACCTTTAGATTGAGTTGAAATACACTTGAACGTTTGTATCTCTCATGTTCAGTTTCCCTGAAGACTTGGTCAGATATAATGATTATCTTTTAATAAAATAGTAAAAATATTCTCAAATAAAAAATATTCTCAAAAAAAATTAAATTGTGGTATATAAACAAGACAGATGCTCATTAGAGTGGATTGTTAGATGTGGCTTTTAATGATTCTAAGAGGATTGTTGAGTTTTCAGCGTGAGCTTTTACACCTTGGAAATCATCAAATATTGCTTTGTTGACTATCTAGAATTGGAAAAGTGATGAAGGAAATGTTCATGTTGAAAATTAAATTTGGAAGTGTATCATGTGAACATTATACCCTAACCCATCCCAATCCCCTGACAGCTGTTAATTTTTTATCAGCACCCCCAGGCAATTTGCCTAAATCAACAACAATTCAAAACAAATAATTCTAAGTCCTGGATATAAATTATTAGCTAGTAGACTGAAAATTGGTTTCATAGAGAGACCCAAACCGTAAGATTTCATTTCTGAGCTATCAGGCTCATCTTGATTTAAAAGAAAATTATTCAAAATGTACATCCACATCCCCGAACTTTCAGGTTTCCATGACCTGTATGTCTTCCTTAAGCAATGTAGGAAAATTAGTTCAGCTGCATTGGGTTTCATCATTGATTCCAGAGATGTATTTGTATTTGTCAAACACAAACTTGTCTTTCTGTTAAAAGTGTAGCTTCAAATATTTGACAGTCATTTTTCATTTTCTTTAATCCCAAGTCCTTCATTACTAAGAACTGTCACTGCTCTCAGTCTGGTAAACAACATGCTCCTGGGATGACTGCATCTAACGTTAAAACATGGCAAGTGGAGAGATCTGGATCAGGCCTTTCATAGAATTTATGATTACCTTACCTTATTCAAAAGCTAGCATGTAGGAAATCAACAAAGGACAGAAATCAAATGTACTTTTTTTTTTAATGTGGTTTTAGCAAATTCTTAATGGACTTCTGACCACTTAGAAATATATTCACAATTGCTAGTAATATTGACATTACTCTTGCTAACAAAGATTTCAGGTATATTACAATCATTATTAAGATCTTGATTATTCTCTTAGCATAAAGTAAAGAAATACTATGTGAACATTAATTAAATAAAATTTGCTTCTCTTGAGTTATAAAAAGTTTAGCTATAAAAACTAAAATTTGCTTACATATAAGAAATAAGATTGTCATGTTCTAAAAATATTGAATCCCTTATACTTATTTGAACTGTAGTTGTAAGAATCACAGACTTCCCTAAAAAGAAAACTCTTACTTCATTGTGAAGTAGAAAAGCCCTTTATCATCCTCTGAACAGCTGGTGTCTGCCTGAGGTTTGCTACAGGCACACCTTGAGGGCAGGTACAACAGGCTATATTTCTTAAGCCTAGTGCAGAATCCCTCCCCTGTTTCTTCTTCATTGGCTGAGAAAATCCAGAGGTTTCATACAGTCAATCTAAAGAAGAAGCTATCTAGTCATTGCCCTTGATTACCTTTCCCACTCAGAATCATCTTTCCTTATACGGTCACTTTTCTTAACCCTTGGTCATAAGACAGAGCTGAGTTCTGCTTCAGAACTAGCTAAACTGGTTTTCTACTAGGTTCATTTCTCTTGGACTCCAGTTTTAGCTATTTCTGATTGGCTGAGGAATCAAGGTTGAGGGACAGATGTGTACCTTCAATTTGCATCACAAACACCTCTAGATTCTCTAAGATTTGCAACTTACCCATGTCAATCCTGAGAAACACAGAATCATCAAAACCAAAGTACGGTGATCCCTCACCTATAGCAGGAGTTACATTCCAGAGACCCCTGCAGTAGGTGGAAATCTCTGAAGTAGCGGGTAATATTTATTTTATTATTCTTTGATGGTAAACATCTTCTTCTGGTGTTTGGGTTCACTGCCAGAATCTTAGAAGGAACAGAATGGGTAGCGTAGGACTTAAAATCAAACTTTTACAAAAACTCCACAAAAACACAACACTGCAGCAATCAATGAGAAGTGGACAAGGAGAGATGCTGGACATGGGCACAATGTGGGAAAGTACACAGACCAAAGCTACAATCACGGAGCCAGTCAGCGACCACAATGTGGAACACAGCACTATGGTTGGTCCCTTTTTCATTCCATCAGCCAATAGTGTGTGTGTACAGTCTCATGCTGGCAAACCTGCACAAGGGGTAGTGGCATACTGCATTTCCATTGTGTAGAGCATGATATTCAAAATATGCAAAATCCCATGATATAGTGAAAACTCTGCGATATAGAAATTTTAATATATAATGTATACATATATGATACAGAATTTATATTTCTAGTATATATGATACAGAATTATATATATATGCATATATATATATTTAAAACCCACAATACAGTGAAGCCAAGATAAGTGAACTGTGATATACCATAGGATGACTATAATTAGAAAGAACAAGTCTTTAATCAGGACAAGGAAGAAATACTCAGATCTGGGCACTACACAGTCAAGAGCTAGAAAATACAAAGAGCCAAAGCTCTGGGAATCAAGGAACAACATCTCCTAGGGAAAAAAAAAAGATTTTCCAAGGAGCAAAAGAACTTGGGGACATATACCTTTTGGTGAATAAACCATAGGAAACACACACTAACTGGTTACAAGCAGGCTTGGGAAAGAAGTTGTAGCCTGAGGCTGGGGTACCAGGGAGTGAACTATGATAAATATGAGAACTTCTAAGACAAAAGATTACTTAAAATTTGATTATATCTACTAATTTTATCTAAGCTGATATTATAGGATACTTTAAGATTTATTGTTCAGTCTAAAACAAGGTCATTCTGGGACTTCCCTTAAGACAAGTTCCCAAGGGACAGGGTGCAAACTTGGGGGTTCCATAAACAAAGTTGACACATTTATAATCAGGGTTTAATACATCACAAAGTATACCTATGCTAGTATCCCAGACCTACCCCAAAGCACCTCACAAGGGAATGTCACTCAACCCTCCTTGTTGTCAATATCCCCACTCTCCTTCTTGGTCATATATAGTCTCAGTTCCTTTAAGGTATAAAAATCCTGGACCACTTTTACCCAACTGATGCCAATTTCACCAGCACCTGCCTTCCAGGCCATTTGACCTAATAAAATCAATTTTCTCTTCCACAACAATAATACTTGTATTAACCCAATGAACAGGGATGTTGTGAATCTCAAATGAGAAAATGTATATTAAGCATTTTATAAATTATCAACTTTAGTCATCTTAATTTCCCTATGAGTGCAGATATTATTCCCATTTGACAGACTGAAACTATAAAGGTTAAGTATCATTAGCTACTTTTCAGTCATGCTGAATCATATTACTTATTAGCAGCATTTCTACATGAATCCATTCATTTTCTCAAACCCCAGCCTCTGAAGGTGAGGTGGTTCAGTTCTCAACGTAAGGTAATTCACTCTAAGTCCCCAAGGCAGATGGGCTGAGGTCTTTTTCTTTTGTTAGAGTTGGATAATAGGTTATTTCTCTATCAGTAAACAAGAATAACTTCCTAAGGCATTTCGAAGAAGAGTGGGTCAGTTTAGTGAAGCAGTAAGGATCCACTCATCTGAAGAATAATTCTCCCACTCATCTGAAGAATAATTCTCCCTCTTCCCATGAAGTAATGGAAAAAGTATTCATCTCCATAACCATCTCCTCTTTCAAAATATCCACCAATCAGTATTGCCAGAAGAGGTCCAAATGCTGTAATGTCAGGCCAGTGAGGAAGACACAACTTCAGTATAAAAGAATGGTAGGTGTGTCATAGCATCTTCCCTAGCAGAGGCAGGAATGATTGACCAAACCTTAATTAATAGATTGCATGCCTCTATTAACAAACAATATTATACTCTTATACTGAGGGACATTGCCTCATTTTGTTTGTTGGTTAAAATCCCAGACACTAAATGTTTCAGAACTCAAGTACAGTTTACACAAAAGTAAGCTACAGATACCATAATTAATAGGGTCTTTTTACAGCCCAAAGATTTTTAAAAGATATTTTCTTTCATTGATGAATTTTTTTTATCCTAGATTGCTGGTCTTGAGGCCAATATCTCTGATGGTCAGAGAGACATTTCAAAATGGCAACATTGGCTGCTTCTTCCTCTTTAAATATTTTTTAAATGTCAATACAATTTTTAATAATTATTTTATGACAGTTTTCCATCCATGTTCTCAGTCTCCTTCCCCTCCTCCCAAGATGGTAGGTAAAATGATAAAAGTTGTATATATTATATATATTATCATACCATACATATTTCTATGTTCATCATGTTGTAAAAGAAGACACATATTGCTTACATGTGAGACAAAGTCGTGGAGGAAACACTGCTTTGGCTCCTCAAAAATTCAGTCCAGACAAAGAAGTTATTTTTATCTCAAGGAGATTTTATCACAATGGGAGTCAGAAGCTGAGCATGAAGTTTAGAAGATGTTTATGTTTGAAGCAAAGTTTAAAAGAAGACAATGGCAGTTGGAAAGAGAAGTCTGGACTTCTACAGGTGTTATGACTCACCATCACACTTTTAGAGTTTTCAGTTTTGTGTCTAGGGACTAGGGAAAACAAACAAAGGAACAAACCCTCATGGGTATAGCTGGAACCAGTAAAACTTCTGGCTGTTATCACGCCTTCATAGGAATAAACAGGCATCTATTAAGTGCTTACTCTACCAAGGCACTGTACTAAGTGCTAGGAATACAAATACAAACAGGAAGTAAAACAATTCCTGAGTTCAAGGAACTTATATGTGGAAGAAAGGGGAGGTAGGAGTTATAAAGGTGTGGTGTATGGGAGAAAAATTCCAGAATGCAGTCTGGAGAGAAAAGGTAGATTTTGCTAATTTGGGAACTATCTACCCTTTAAATGGAGAGTCTAGAAAGAGTCACCTAATTAAAAAGAGAAGACACTAATAATGTATGAATTTAAAGGTAAGAATAAATTTTCAGAAGAAAGAGGTTTTTATGGGACATGGTGGTCTTGAATACAGTCTGAAAATGACATTTTCTTGTACTTTTCCCTCCCTCTGAGGATTTGTTTTCTTCTTTCAATAAATACTGCTGACCTACCAGATCAATGAAAACCAATGAAGGTTTAATTCCTCTTCCTTACCTTCCTCTGTGCCGGCAGCTGACTGTCATTTTCCTACATGATTTCTCTATTTCCTTAACCTTTTGTTAATTTCTCATTTGGTCTCATACATACTAAGACTGACCATAAATGCTACATGACATATCATTTAATTAATCACGTACAGAGGCATTACATTAAAGGAAATCAAGGAATAGCTGGTTAATACATAGGACCTAGATCTGAACCTTACTAGATTTTATCTTAGCTTAATAACAGTGCTATCATTTCATCGAACTCTTCATGGAATAGTACTTGCCTGAAAGGCTAAAACCACATTAAACATTTTGGGGCTCTTATTTCTCAGTTATTTTGTATTTAAATCTATGTTTCCTGACAAAAAAATAAAACTCTTTCATAGTTAGTAGGATTATGAAGTGTATTTTTTATGCCATTCACAATACCTAATGTGGGAGATTTTCACTAAACAACTGTTCAATAATTCCCTAGATGGATGGTAACCATATACAAGACAAGGTGTCTCTTGTCATCATAGTACCTTCTGGGTCACTGTCATTGAGGACAATAGGGAAGTTACCATTGGAGTTGGTAGTTTTAATAAGCATAACAGAGAAGAAAGTACCTTAGCTGTCTCCCCAGCTCCCAAGCTGTCTGCTGCATGCTTCTGTGGGCTGGTCACTGAGCTCCAAGGAGTCCAAGAGGACTATCAGAAGAAGTAGTTGGAACAATCCCTTGCCTGCCTCTCTTCCAAGTCCCAAGCCAGTCTTAAGCATAGATAATAAACCTACTGAGCTTTGGTCTAAGCCTCTTCCCTTAGGGCTGGCTCTGAGAAGAGCTTGTGGACCAACTCCAAAAGATGGCAAAGATAGACTTACTGATCCAGACCCTGAAGAAAGCCATTCTCATCTGGAAAGGTATTTCCCAGGTCTAGTGAGAGGAGAGTGCCTTTAGCAAGTAACATTTCTCTCCTCTGGATACTGCCCAAGCAGACCCTGGAGCCAGGTCTATAAGTTCACATCCAAAAGCTTCTGTCCCATCCAAACCCCAAGTTCCAGCAGTTGTGTAAAAAAGGCTTCAAAACTTCTTCCTGTAGCATCAGAGACCCTGGAAATGTCACACTTACCGAGTAGCTAGACCACTCAGTGTCCATCTAGAGGTCCAATAAATCATGACTTCTACTCTCCTAGGGTCAGGTCCCATGACTCCCAATCTCTGCCCCAATTTCAGCTTTAAGAAAATAAGAAACTATTGGACCCATTCCTAACGAAGAAGAATAAGGAAAGACCCAGCCAGTCCTCAGATAAGAGACCTTCATACTCAAGGAGAAGGGCCTGTGGGCTCTTCAAGCTCTCCCAATTCAGTGCTGAAGCTGATGTGGTTGCTGCCAAAGTCTATTTCCTATAGAGAATGAAGATGACTGTTGGCGTCCAATGATCTGATTCTGGAGGAGGAAGATCACCTGTACCAGGGAACCCTGGAATTGTTGTAGTCTGCTATAGACTGTCATTTGCTTAGATTGCAAGAGCTTTGAGAAACAAAGGAATAGGGATTGAATCCCGTCTTCATGGAGCTCAGTCCTGTGTTTAGGAGGAAAGGGATCCAAGTAGCTTCTGAACTGCCTCTTTTTATCCAGTGCTGAAGACCTGTAGACCATGATATTTAGCCTTAAGCTTTAAGTAGCAATGTTGAACCAGAAGATCCACCTAAAAAAGACTTGATGAAAGAACTTCTCCTGGTGGAATCTGTGTACCCTTCTGGCCCAGCTTATAAGTCTGTGTCATGGAGTTTTGACAATATCACAGGCTTTTGTGGATGAATACCTTCTGTACACAATGAAAATGCAGTACACCACCATTGCTTGTGCAAGTTGGCCAACATGAGATTGTACACAGCCTACTATAGGCTGATGGAAAGAAAGGCAACCAATCACAGTGCTGTGTTCTGTATCCTGGGCACTGGTTGGCTCAGTGATTGTAACACTTGTTTGTTTGCTCTCCTCACTGCCCATACTTCAGCATCTCTCCTTGTTTCCTTCGAAGTCTGATGCTGCATGCAGTGTTGCTCTTAAGTTTTGTTTTTTTGTGAAGTTTTCTTAAAAGTTCAATTTTATCTCACCCAAATGTTTTGTTACCTTCTAAGGCTTCTGACAGTGAACCCAGCACCAAAGAACATAGGTTTAAGAGTGCAGAAAGTGTTGAAGAGAATATGAAGTGTTTATAAGAGTAAGGAAAAGGTTTATAGGAGAGTGAGAGGGGTTTATTAAGCCTTAATATATATGTATATAAATAATAAAATAAATATAATATCGCTCTTTTGTGGATTTTCACTTATCTCAGGGGTCTCTGGAACACAATTCCTGTGATAGGTGAGAGATCACTGTACTTCATTTCACACATGATTTAGTCAAAGGTATAATCATCCAATCATTCTTTTTCAGCTAGGAAAGTTGAGAGAGCCTTTTAGAAACAGGTGAGACTTAAGTTTGGTCCTGTAGAATGGACAAAAGAGTCCAGAGTGAGAAAGAGCCTTCTAGATAGAGGACAGAATTATTAAAGAGGAAGGGATGAAAAGGTGTGACACTTTGGATAGAGTGGCAGAAAAGGATAAAACAATGGGTATTGGGGTCAGAGGGAAGGACCTCAAAGTCCAGGCTAAGGGATATGGACTTGATTCTGTAGGCAATGGTTGAGTGTATTGGGAGGTCAGGAGACATAGCTCCAATCCTAGCTCATTGCCTAGGTGATAGTTTCTTTATCTGAATAATGCAGAAAATAATCTTTGCATAACTTGCTTAATAACTTTGCATAATATACATTGAGAAAAGTCTGTTATATCTTAAAATATTTTGGAAATGTGAGCTTTTTCAAAGTTTAATAAAGGCATATGAAATTCAAACTCAGGACGTCAAACTTCCTGAAACATGGAGTGGTTTCAGAATAAATTGATACAATTGTGCTCCTTATATAGAGCAGAGGTGTGTAGGATTTACTTTTATATATTAGAGCTTGGCCAGACATAAAAATGCCAAGGTCATCCACTGCATCCCAGGGCAACACCAGTCATCCTTACTTTTGTCTTGCTGCTGGATTTAGATTACTTCTCTTAAATCCAATTCATTAATCCTTTTTGAAAATGAGGTATGAACAATTAAACAAAATTAAATATTATTTTATTTTGAACATCAAAAAGATAGCTTTTCCATGTTATGGGAGAACTCCCCAAAAGTGTTGTCTATGAAATGTTTGTTTTTTAAATATTTATATAATAATTTCAATTTACTAATTTCAAAAGCAAAAAACAAGAACCTTTATTAAAAGTGAGAGACACCAAGTTTATCACCATACTTTTACAGATAAGGAAACTGAATCTCAAAGAGATTATTTGGTGTTTAAAGATATTCCAACCTGACCCCATCCTAATTTTCCAGTTTCCTGACTGTTCGTTTTCCTCCAGGTACCCTGAAATTCAACTCTACTAGCCTAATACCTCATCCTCATATCTCACATTCAATCTTTCAGCTCCACGCTTTTGCAGTGGTTCTCCCTCATTCCTGGAATATTCTCCCAATTCATTTCTGACTCCTAGTTTCCCTGCCTTCCATTAAAAATCAACTCAAAAATATGGCAAATCCAGGCAGCAGAACCAGAAGAATATTGCACACATTAACAACAATAATTTATTATGATCAACTATGAATGATTTAATTATTATCAGCAATGCAAGGATTCAGGACAACTCCAAGAGACTCAAGATAAAAAAGGCTATCCATCATCAGAGAAGGAAATGAAGAAGTCTAAATGCAGATTGAAGTGTACCATTCATTCTTCACTTTATTTCCTCCATACAATTTATTCTAGTGTTAGCCATATGTATCTTCTTTCACAAATTGATGAACATGGAAATATTTATAGCATGATAGAATATGTATAAATTATATCATATTGCCAGCTATCTTGGTGAAGGTGAGGGGAGAGATGGAGGGAGAAGAAATGGATAGAAAAATGTCAAGAAATGATTATTAAAAATTGTGCCTACCTGTAATTAGGAAAAAGTGTTTTTAAAAAATCAATTCAAACCATACCCTATCACTCCCTGGTCTTTTCCTTAATATTACTTCATTTACTTCATATATTTCTTGGGTTTACACAGTTGTTTCTATATCATCTCTCTTATTAAAATATGAACTTGAAAGAATTCATTAACCCCAGCAGGAAATCTTACATTACAGCTATGCTTTGTAACTCCTAAGTTAAGGAGAAAATACTGCAAGCAAGTAAAAAGAAACATTTTAAATATTGTGGAGAAGGATAACTCAAGATTTAGCAGCTTCTACATTAAAACAATATAGGGATTAGAATACAACATTTTGAAGAGCAAAGGACCTGGTTTTACAGTCAAGAATAACCTACCCAGCAAAGCTGAGTATCATCAAAAAAGATTTGGTCACCTAAAGAAATAAAATACTTCAAAATATTTTTTAACAAAAGACCTAAACTGAATAGAAATGATAAGAAGTGAATAGAAAATTTGACATACAAAAATAAGAAGCAACATAAGAAGATAACATGAAAGAATTATTAAAGGATTTAATAAAGTCAAAATATTTATTTCTTGTATGGAAGGGTATGTTTAAACCTTAAGAATGATATAATTAATTGGGTGTTTTGAAGGAGCAATAATTGATAGAAGGTTCAAGGTTGAATTGACTATAAAAGAATGTGCTAAAATGAAATAAAAGAGAATGAGGAAGGATAAAGTGGAATAATCATTGTCATATAAAAGAGGCATAAATAGGGCTGTAAAATTATATATAGCCTTTGAACCAGCAATACCACTACTGGGTCTAGATTTCATAGAGATTGTAGATAGGAGAAAAGATCCTACTTGCACAAAAATATTTTTGGCAAGCTTTCTCATTGTTGTGGCAAAGAGCTAAAATCTGAGGGGATGTTTATCATTTGGGAAGTAGATGAACAAGTTGTGGTATATGGTTGTAATGGAATACTATTACAACATAAAAATTATGAACAGGATAAGTTCAGAAAAACCTTGAATGACATATAAACTGATGCAAAATTAAGTCAATAAAATCAGGAGAACAATATATACAATAACAGAAATCTTGTATGATAATCAATTGTTCAGTACTAAATTATTTAGAATAAAACATTGTCACAAGCTAACTCTAAGGGACTCATGATAAAGAATGTTATTCAAAGCCAAAGAAGTAACTGTTGGATTTTTATTGCAGATCAAAACCTGCCATCTTTCATTTTATTTTCTTCATGAATTTCTTATCATATGTGTCTTCTGAAATGGAATGAGGAATATGTAAATATGTGTGCATATATACAAAATTAAACAAATATATATGCATAAACACACACACAGACATACACACACACACACACACACACACACACACACACATATATATATATATATATATTCTATTCCAGACTATTTACCGCCTTGGGGAGGATGGGAGACAATTATCTGAATCACAAAATGTTAGAAACAATTTAAAAATATTGTTTCTACATGTAATTTAAAAAATAAAAGAAAGTATAAAAGAGGCATGAATGAAAGAAATGATATAATTAAGGGAAGGAGATGGAGAAGTGATAATGCTAGTAGCTTTTTCTCATCAGATCTAAGTATATATATATAAATGCATATATATGGCAGGGTAATTTTTTTAACTGAGGAGGAGATAATAGGGCAAAGAAGAAAAATTAAAAGAGGAAATCTTAGAAGGGCATACAAATTAAGAAAAAAAACAGGAGAAATGGGATAAAACAAGAGAGAGAATTATAAATATCATTTATATTAACATATAAAAGAGTAATAGTTGTGAACTCTTTCACCCTGTGTGTACATGCTTCCTCCCTACCTCCAAGTGTGGTACCACCTCCTTTGGCCCCTAAAGATTTAAACTTGCTACTTCAGCATTCACCATGCATGATGACATTTCTACACTCAATTTTGACAATGGCTCCAGAATGTGAAAAGTAGACTTTGGAGGAAATGATGCTCCTCAGGCCATCTTCCTTGCCATTGCTGAGTACCCCCCACATCAGAGTGTGATAGTGGGTTTGAGCCAGAAAGACAGTTACATGAGGGATGAGGTCCAGAGCAAGACAAGAATTATGACCCTGAAGTACCCCATTGAATATAGTATTGTCATCAACTGGAATGACATGGAGAAGATCTGACATCTTACTTTCGACAATAACCTATCTGTGTATCCTAAATAATACCCTTGAACTCCAGATCCAATAGAGAAAAGATGGCACAGAACATGTTTGAAACTTTCAATACCCTGGCCATGTACATTGCCATTCAGGCTGTGCTGTCTGCTTCTGGGTGTACCAATGTGATGTGTATGGTGGATTTGGGGGATATTGTGATGCACACAATGCCCATCTATGAAAGTTATGCCTTTCCACATGCTACTTTCTGCCTGAATCTCTCTACTTGTGATCTGGTGGAATACCCCATGAAGATCCTGATTGAGAACAGACATAGTTTCAATACCACAGCTGAGGAGGAAATTGTGCTTGACATCAAAGAGAACCTGTGTTACAAAGCCCTAATGTCTGAGCAGGAGATGGTCACCACTGCCCCTAGACCTTTTCTGTAAAAGAACTATGAGTTTCCTGATGGTCAAGTTACCATCATTGGCAGCGAGAGGTTCCAGTACCCAGAAGCTCTCTTCAAACCATCTTTCTTAGTTTTTTGGAGAAATCTTGGAGAATCCATGATTCAACTCAATCATGAAGTATGATGTTGACATATATAATGATTTATATGCCAGTAGTATTTTGTCTGGAGGTACCACCATATACCTAGGCATTTCTGAGAGGATGCAGAAAGAGATTAAATCACTAGTTCCCAGCATAATGAAAATCAAGATCATTGCCCTACCTGAGAACAAATGTTCCATCTAGACTGGAGGCTCTGTCCTGTCTTCCTTCTCTACCTTCCAACAGAAGTGGATCAACAAGTATAATGGATCTGGGCTTTTCACTGTCCACTACAAATGTTTATAAACTGGTTTTTGTGATTTTTTTTTTTTGCAAAGGTGTGACATGATAATTCCCCCACCCCAAAGAGATGAGTTTGGTAAGGCTTTATTAATTATTTATTTGCTTATTTTTAGCACTTGACTCAGAATTTAAAAATTTGAATGATGAAGGTGATAAGCACTCTAAAGTATGTTGAAGGCAAACACTGCTAAAATTCTACAGTGCATCTTTAGGACTCTGAACTTAAAAAATAGTTATTCCAAATATTTCATAATGCATTGTTACAGAGAGTTACTTGCATCTTTGAAGATTGTTCTGCTCTACATAGGAGTGACTTAACATAAATCCAGACCAGTGAGAGGGATAGGGTATGGAAGTAATATTTTTGCTTTACATGTAAAATGTAATTTTTGTTTTTTGTTCTCTTTTCAACATTGTTAGCCATAATGAATGGCTCCCTAAATTCACTCTCTGTCCCCAACATAGTTGTGAATGAAGCTGTGATAGTTTGGAAAAACAAAAACAGAGAAAGACAGTTATAGAACAATTTCATTAATAAATATATATGTGAAAATTCTAAATAAAAATAGCCAGAAGACTATACCAAGATGTGAAAAAGATTATACATTATGCTAGGCAGGGATGATTTAATAGAAGGAAAGCTCTTAATATATTTGATTACATAAAAAAGTAATTAAAATCATGATTGTATCAATAGATGCAGAAAAGACTTTTGACAAAATACAACACTCATTCAAGTTAAAAATAAAACCCTGTAAAGCATAGGTATGAATGGATTTTCCTTAGATTAATAAGAAGTACATATTTAAAACCATTAGCAAACATTATCAGTAATAAGGAAGATCAGAAGTAAAACAAGGGTGACCATTATCACCAATATTATTTAATATTGTACTAGAAATGATAGCAATAAGAGCAGAAAAAGAAATTAAAAGAATGAGAATGGACAAAGAGGTAATAAAATATCTCTTTTCACAGGTAATATGATGACATATAAGGAAAAATACTAGAGATTCAACTAAAGATTAATTAAAACTATCTATGATTGTAGCAAAATAGCAGAATATTAAATAAAGCCACATAAATCATGAACATTTCCATATATTATTAACTTCTGAAAGAAGAGAAAGAAAAAGACCATTTAAAATAAGCATCAAGGGGGAAACTGGGTGTCTCAGTGAATTGAGAGCTAGAGATGGGAGGTCCTAGATTTAAATCTGGACTCAGACACTTCCTAGCTGTGTGACGCTGGGCAAGTCACTTGACCCCCATTGCCTAGCCCTTACTGTTCTCCTGCCTTGGAACCAATAGATTGTATTGATTCTAAGAGAGAAGGTAAGGGTTAAAATAAAATAATATAAAATAAGCATAGAATAAAATAGTTGGAGTATATCTTCCAAACAAATCTAGAAACAATCTGAACAAAATTATAAAACACTTTTTATACAAATAAAATCAAATTACATAATTGGAGAAATATTGTTTATGGGTTGGCAGAGTCAATGTAATCAAAATGACATTCTAAAATAATTTACTTATTCAATGCCATTCCAATTAAATTGCAAAAAAAAATCATCTTACTGAGCTAGGGAAAATAAAATTCATTTGGAAAAACAGAAAAAAGTGAAGAATATCAAAGAAAATAATGAAAAAACATGAAGGAAGAATGTACTAGATTACAAACTCTACTATGAAGCAGTAATTTTCAAAATTGTCTGCAATTGGCTAAGATATAGATAGGAAGATCAATGAAACAGAATTGATATACAACAAATGGTCTTAAATATTGTTAATAACCTTGTATTTGACAAAACTAGATGTCTAAATTTTTGGAATAATAATTCACTACTTGGGGAAAATGGTGGGGAAACCTGGGAATCTGTTTAACAGAAACTAGATATAGACCAATATCTAATGTCATTTATCAAGATAAGATTAAAATGGATGGATGAACTAGATATAAAGAGAGATATCATAAACAAATTAGAAGAACAAGGAACATACTACATATCAGGTTTATGAAGAGAAAAATGTATGAATAAACAATAGTTGGATGGCATTGTGAAGTGAAAATTAGATACTTTTGAATATATCAAATTGAAAAGTTTTATACAAATAAAACTAATATAACCAATATTAGGAGGAAAGCAATAATTGGGGAAATAAAAATTTATAAATCATTTCTCAGAGAGGTCTTACATCAGAAATATGGAGAGAACTTTTCAAGTATATAAGAATATGAATCATTCCACAATGGATAAATGGTCAAAACATATGAATATATAGTCTTTGGACAAAGAAATCAAAGCTATAAATAACTATGGGAAAATTGCTCTAAATAATTATTGATTATAGAAATGAAAATGCAAAGAAGTCTGATCTGTCAGTCTGGTTAAAATGATAAAAGAGCAAAATGACAAGTTTTGGAAGGGATATGAAAAAAATAGGAACACTAAATACATTGTTGGTGGAACCATGAATTGATTCAATCATTTTGGAGATTATTTCTGGAATTATACTCAAAAGAGCCATAAACCTGTGTATATATGTTGACCAAAGAATACAACCTTTAGCTTTATTTCCTAAAGTGGTCAAGGAAAAAGGAAATGAAACTACATGTTATAAATTATTCATAGCAGCTTTTTTGTGGTGATATATATTTTAATGGTATACTATTGTGACATAAAAATGACAAACAAGATGATCACATGTACACACACATTCACAGAAAGAACTTGGAAAGACCTATATGAAGTGATGCAAATTGGAGTAACTAGAACACTGTGCACATTAACAACAACACATGATGATCAGCTTAGAATGACAACTATTAAGCCAAAGGCAAGGATCCAAGAACAACCCCAGGGACTCTTGATGAAAAAATCTATCTATTTACCATAGAAGGAATGAATAGAGTCTGAATACCGAATGAAACATACCAGTCTTAACTTTATATTCTCCTTGAATTTTTCTCTACTGTAATCTATGTGTCTTGTTTCATATGATAAATAATATATTATATAGTATTATTATGATATGATAATATATGTACAATCTATATCATATGACCTACCTTCTAGGGAAGTAGAAAGGATGGGAGGGAGGGGAAATAAAAAGAATAAGACAAATTTTTAGACAGAATGTAAGAATTTTTTTCTCTTGGATGAGCATATTTATTATATTTTATTACATATTTATAATGTCATATGTATCATATTATTATGTTACATATCATAGTGCAATATATAAAAAATTAAAAGGCAATTCACCAAAAAGATGAAAATTAAAAAAATATGACCTCCAGCAAAGGAGAATTTATGTTTCTCCTTTTAGTTATCCTTACTGCTCATCACCATACCTGGCATATAGTAGATATTTTTTAAATGTTGGTTGTCTGATGGTTGGCTGAGTTTCAATTGAAAGACCAGCATGCCTTTACTTTGTGGCAGTTAAGAGATACAGTGGTGAGGAAAATTAATATTGAATTGAATTATTTATTAGAAACATTTCTATGGGAAATAATTCATTTTCCCCAAGCTCTTTGGCCCTTCAATATCACACTGAAATAGTCCAGGGCTCAAGACATATGAATTGCTGAAGGACTTTTTGTCTTTTTAATTAGAGACAGGATGAAGACCTTGAAATTTCTAAGTCCACCTTCTCTTTCAAAATATCCCCAAATGGGTCTTCTATATAAAGTCCAAAAAATAAAATGTTAGGCTACTCAGAAAGAGGACACAGAAAGAGTGTATCAGGGTTCACTGAGTGTCTTTTGTGTGAAAGACAGACACTTGGACCCATTCTTTGTTAATGGACAGCCTATCTCATTAATAAACAATGTTATTTCTTGGGGAATTGGTCTCATATCATTTAATGGTTAAACATTCTGGGTGCTTCAGGTGATAGTGAGAACTAAGCCTGGAGTAAGGAATCCAGTTTAAATCTAGCTTCAGACACATTATTACCTAGAAAATTCACTTAAGTGCTGTTTGCCTCATGGCATGGTCCTCATCTATAAAATTGGGGTAATAATAATAATGCCCACCTCCCAGGGTTGTTGTTAGGGATAAAATGAACTAGTAGTTCTAAAGTGCTTATCATAGTGACTGGCACATTGAGACACTACATAATTATTAATCATTACTAATGATCTTTATAAGTTTCCAGGTAGTAGAGATGGATAAAACATGTGATAATTTACACCAGGCTATGAAATGGTGAGTAAGCAAGATTTAGGTGGCTAGAATTCCAAAAGTGGGTTGGAGGACAAAATGAGTATTTCTGAACTCAATTTCCCTTATATAGTCAAATCTCCAGTGAATCTGCAATCTTCTGGTTGCATGTGTCTTTTCTTTCAATAATAGTCATTTACCAACATAGAGAGTACACACATATAAACTTTCCCCATCTTGTGACTGTGCTTTCTCAAGAAGAGAAGGAAGGAAGGAAGGAAGGAAGGAAGGAAGGAAGGAAGGAAGGAAGGAAGGAAGGAAGGAAGGAAGGAAGGAAGGAAGGAAGGAAGGAAGGAAGGAAAAGAAAAACATTTCAGCAAAAATGACTCAGAAAGTAACCATGCATGACAATGTTTGCTGCATTTATCATCAGCTATCACTGACTTTTCTCTTGAAAAGAAAATATGCATTTTATCCCCAGTAATCCTGGTACCCACTGTTTCATTGTTATTAATCAGCTGCCTTTATTCTTGTTTTCATTTAAATCACTGTAATCATTGTTTCTATTCTTTTGATGATGATGATGATGATTGCTCTGCATGACTTCCTGCAAATCTTTCCTTGTGTCTCTTAATTAATGACTAAGTACTTGGAAAATTCAGGGCAAATTATTTCTACAGAACTCATTTTTCATCCAACAGAATGGGGAAAAAAGGAAGCAAAGATAAAGATAAGTAAATAATTTGCTAGAAAGAGGAATACAGGAAAATATACTAATTAGTGTTCATATTGAATTCAAATCCAAATATATAATCCTGCCCCATCTCCCATTCTTCTTCTGTATAATATATATACTCACATCTATATCTATATCTATATATATATGTTTGTTTATTTATTTATATATATTTGGGTCTCTTGCTAATTAGCCTAAATCTATGTCTAGAGCTGCTACACTTTTGTTAGAGGAGAGTTCACAATTATAAAAAACAACCTAGAAGGAGAAGCTAAAAAAATAATAAATCTAAATGAATCAAAAGACCTTGGTATGTCCAAAGCATAGGTTAAAAGGTATTGCAGTTTTTTCAAACAAATAAATAATTGCCCGGCTAACAACAATAATATGGTCTCTGAGAATCTCTATTTCTTCATACATTTCCTCTCGTGTATTTTTTATTCCAATCGAAATAGAAATATAGCTGGAGCTCAATAGATCATTTAGATCTATTGAAGAGTATTTAGTGTCTACAGGTGAAAGAAAAAGACATTTCTGACTTCTACATCATGAATTGCACAGTAAGTATCCATTCATTATATTAGCAGATCTCTACAATTAACACAGAAACAAGAGTTTTATATAAATAAATCCTGATATTAAACCAAATAACTCACTTTTGACATTTTTTTCTGAATATGTTTACCTAAACACTGATTTATTCTAGCAAAAAGTCAACTGAATATAAATAGGATAGGGAAATATTGATAGATAATTATTTATATGAAAAATACTAGGTGGATGGAAAAAAAAGTAGGTGGATATTTCAGAAAAGCAAATTTCAATTTCAAAATAAAGAAACACTTCCTTACAAACTCAGCTTTCTACAGGATTAATGAATGGAGTTAAGAGGGAATTAGTGCATTGTCATTGGAGATCATTAAGTAGAAGGTAGATTGTAGATATTAGTTGTGGGAGAGTTCTATAAAATATTTCTATTTTAGTTTGAGTTTGGTGGAATGAATACAAAGTTCACTTCTTTATATAAGAGGAAAGCGAGAGATTGGTGGGAAGTGGTAAGAAAGATGAAGAAAGCTGACCCAATAAAATAAAACATTAAGTTCTGGCTTATTAGAAACTCACATTTTAGTATATTTTGATTTAGGAACATATGATTGTCAGAAGTCTTATTTTCTCTTATTATTTATTGTCAAAAGTTTTTGAAATCATGTAGAATTCTCCAATTACTATTTACAGTTTTCACAGAGATTCATTAAGTGTCTTCTAGTTGCAAGGTATTGGTGCTTTGACAGGCACAAAGATAAGGACATAGACTCAATCCTCATTAATAGCCTAGTAAGCAATTAGATTCATTCAAACTTGTCTTCATTTATGCTTCTTTTTTCTAACTGGTATATTCAAATGCCATGAATCAAATCAACAAAAATTAATATAGCACCTACCCTGTGCAAGTTCTTGTGTTAAGTGCCAGGGATACATAGGTAAGAAACTTATCCTGGTGTATCAATTCTGTAGCTAAATCTTTTTCTTTCCCCCCTACATTCAATTCTCTCTTATAGTTCCTCTTCTCTTTACTCACATGACTGCCATTATAATTAGCCTCTCATCAATTCTTCCTTAAGTAGTCTAATAACTTTCTAATTATTTTCTTGGCCTCACCTGTCTTCCTATTCCAATCCATTGCTCATAGAATTGCCAAAGCTCATAAAAGACAAGTCTGACCTAGTCACCGCCTCCCCACTCTTAATTTACTCAAGGCTCTCTCAATTGTAGGCTAAAGGGACAGTAGTTTAATCTTTCTATTGCGACTCAGGCTTCAAAATGCAATAATAAAAATCTTGTCCAAACTGTCTACAGAAAATCCACTTGGAAATAACTTTGAATCATCAGGTAAAAGGATATACTTCAAAGTTTAAAAGAATATAAAATGTTATTTCTGTTCACAGTCAGAAACTCAAGAAGTCACCCTACTGGCAGCTGGGGCTTAAGGATAATCTGTTAACCATTCTCATGGCCATCTTTTTTTAATTTCAAGCAGGTGTATAGCCAGAATAGATTCTCTTCCATTTTAATGAAACATCCTTACATTATAGGTTTTTGGAGTAAATTTGTCTGCTATATCAAATGCTCAGAAAAGCTATTGAGAGTGGCTAAGGAGAAGAGTTTTTAAAAAAGGAAAAGGTTTAAAATGGAAAGAAGGGGAACAGAGGGGTTTGCATGTAGCCCAAAGGTACAGACACATTCCCACCTGAGAAGCTCACCTGCTACTTTTAAAATTTAAATATAAAATCCTCAGTTTGGCATTTAAGCCTCTTCATGACCTAGTTTCATCTGACTTTTCCTGTATAATTACCAATTATTCCTTACACTATTTCCTATCTTTGGATTTTTATATTAGTTTTCTCCTCATTCATAGACTGTAGTTTCTCCTTGGTCATAGTAGATAAGAGTGCTGGACCTGGAGTCAGGAAGATGTGAATTCAAATCTGGATTCAAGATACTCGTTGTGTTATTCTGGGCAAGTCACTTAATTCAGTTTCCTCATCAGTAAAGTGAGCTGGAGAAGGAAATGGCAAACCAAGAAAACTGAAATGGGGTCATGAAGAATCAAACACCATGGAAATAAATTAATGCTACAATACTCCCCCCTCCCTTAATCCTTTTGAAATTCCTGGTTTCTTTCAAACTTTAGGTCAAGTAATCACTTCTGTAAGAAATGTTTCATTATTCTCTCTACCCTCAAACAAATAGTAATTCCTTTTCCTCCAAAGTTGCCTTGTATCAATTTTCAATATATTATATTACTTATATGCATATCTATATGCAGATATACAAAGACATATACATATATACACATATTTGTACATATACACATACATATGTAGTTGCAATTTCATGTATTTAAAGATCTAGATATATTTACAAATCCATCAAATAACTATCATCTCTCTATATGTATCTTTATATTCATCAATGCATATCTATCTTTATCTCTATCTATCTATCTATCTATCTATCTATCTATCTATCTATCTATCTATGTATCTATCTATCTATCTATCTATCTATCTATCTATCTATCTATCTATCCATCCATCCATCCATCCATCCATCCACCCATCCATCCATCTATCCATCCATCCATCCATCTATCTATCTATCTATCTATCTATCTATCTATCTATCTATCTATCTATCTATCTATCTATCTATCCATCCATCCATCTATGAATCTATCTATCTATCTATCTATCTATCTATCTATCTATCTATCTATCTATCTATCTATCTCTCCATCTATGCATTTTTTCTCCAGTTAGAGTGTAGATTCTTTGAGTTTGCAAGGTATTGTTTTGCTTATATCTCTGTAGGCACTTATTAGCATAGCATTTTTGGCTCATAGGAACTTAATATATTTGTTGCTTAATGGATAGCAAATGGATATTACACACAAACATACATATTTTCCTATATTTTTTCTCCATCCTAATTAACATTTATCTCCTTGAGATCAGGGACTCTCTCACATTTTTATACATATCCCTAACTTCAGCACATAATAACAACTTCATAATATATATTCTATTCATATTCATGCTCTCTCATTTCCTATATTGATAAATAAAAATTATATACCTGTATATATATATATATATACACATATATATGTTTCAGTGTCAAGACAGAGTGAAGCTTACTCAGAGAAACTAAGAATTGTCTCATGTTGGAGATGTCATTTGATCTGTGATTTGAAGGAAACTAGGAATTCAAGATTGGGTGAGGGGAAGTATTTATGAGACATTGGGAGCCATTGGTAAAAAGCCATAAGGCAAAAGGTGGAATATCTTGTATGCTGAAGAGCTAGCACGTTTATTTGTCAGGAAATAAAGAGTGGAAAACAATACAAAGAAATATAACTGAAGAGGTAGTGGAGAGTTAGATTAAGGAAAACCTTAAATCTGAAGCTGAGAATTTTGTGTGATTAACAATAGTCACAGGAACAATAACAACATTTGAATAGAACTTAAGGATTTTTACATCTTAATTTTCTTAAATTTACATTACATTTTTGTTTGGCAGAGAGCTCATGAAAAATTAGAGGAAGAGAGAGAGAGAGAGAGAGAGAGAGAGAGAGAGAGAGAGAGAGAGAGAGAGAGAGAGCACTATATGAACCTGACAAATATAAGTATTATATATATTATATTTTATGTAATGCATAATGCAGCTCTCATTCAATTTGTTCACAAAATGGAACATATATATATATATATATATATATATATATATATTTGTGCACTTTTAAATTTAATTCTGAATTATTTTTGACTGTTTTAACAATATTTTTCACCTTGAAAGTAAGTACACTCCACTAAAATTTCTCATTGTGGAAAGGTAGTGCCTGATAATTCTAGATTCTCAGCTTTTATTCCATCTGCTCACAAAATAGAATATATTTTATTTTATGTACTCTTTAATCTAACATTGAATTATTTTGAAAATTTCAATATTTTCTTTTCATTTTGAAAGTTAGTATGCAGTTTTCTTTCTACTCTACTAAAAAATCTCATTGTGGAAAGGCAATACCTTATGATGATAGATTCTCAAAAGGCTATGCTCAGTGAAGTCAAACTCTAATCTAGAGGTGCTCCATAATTTGTGTGTGTGTGTGTGTGTGTGTGTGTGTGTGTGTGTGTGTGTGTGTGTGTATGTATTATGGAACCATTTGAGAGAGAGGTGAAGTCAATGTATTCTTTCTGAGCAAAATATTTTAAGCTTAATAAAATAAAATATAAATGATTTTAAAAAGCTAATTTAATGAAATAGTTTTCTATCTCTCCATCCATCCATCCATCCATCCATCTATCTATCTATCTATCTATCTATCTATCTATCTATCTATCTATCTATCTATCTATCTATCTATCTTTAAGCATATTCATACATCCTCAGTTAGAACCCCTGCATCTGTCAAGTCTTGCCAAGATGTAAAATATTTCAATATTGGCATGGTGACAATCTATATACTTTTTACCCAGACTAACAAAATTTGGAGGTAATTACCACCCGGCTCAGCCACAGGAAGAAAAATCACTTTTTTTTTTTTGCTGTACTACTCTAGAACATATTCTGTTAAGACAGAAATGTCTGATGGAATCAAGAAGGTGGTTTATTTTGAACTACACTTCTTTTTCTAGCATAATGCTCCTCTATTTGGAAAGAGGTTCAGGGCAACCAAACAAATCTAGTTCTAGCAATCCTGGTGCTGATAACAAATTTTCATTAAATTATCCCTGATCCAAAATTCTATAATTCCAATTATGACAAGGCCACCTTATATGGAGTAGAATTTCATGTTTCATTTTTCTATATATCAAGTTGCCCTTGAAGAAAAGACAACAAATATTAATTTTCTAATGAACAGAAATATCATTTTACTTCAGTAGGATTCCCTCATAGAGTGAATAGTTATAGTTAGTAGATATATGAGTTACACACAAAGAATGATGTAGTGTAGTTGTTTTAATCAGTTATCATAAATGTTTATGCAATTGCAGTCACTGAGAATTGACATTTCATTTGGTAGTTAGAAGAAACAGATACTCCAATCAGTTCCCATATGTGCTATATCTGTCTTGTTTATTGTCTCTGTCATAATGTTGATGGGAAAGCATTAGTATAGTGGTCATGTTTTTAGATTTTCTTGTTTACAGTGAAATATGCTATATGTTGCTCTGAGGGGCACAATTTGACTCTCAGCAATCCAAATTGATGCTATATAATGCAAAGCTTTGTAAAAGTGTTTTATTGTGCTGAGGAGGAAAAAAAATCCCACTTAGGAGAGTTTCAGAAAATGCACATCTGTGACTTCCACTGAAGCATAAAGCACATGAATTTGTTATGTTCAGAGAAGCACTTAGCTTATCCATTATTTAACCTTTCTGCTGAAGTGCCAATAGTTGCTAATTCAGTCAGTGATAGAGATATAAGGCTTTAGAAATACTTTCGCCTTCCTGATTCTTGGATATGACTTTGTTCTTTGTTCTTTGCAGACCTATATCCTGCCAAACCCCATAGAGGGGTTAGAGACAGAATGGAGAAAAGAGACAGCTAGTAAAAACACACACACACACACACACACACAGACACTCCTGATGGGTCACTTTAGTCTTATTCTCAGCCACCTCTATTGAACTTTACTCAAGTCAAAAATTCATCTCCATTTTTTTATTTGTATTTTTTAATTGTTGTTGTTATTCCTTCCCCTTGCCCTATGTGTTTGTCAGCAATTAATGAAGTGAAATGCATGGGCCTAACAAACCCTGGCCATACATTGCCAAATACACATATACTGTTAAACAATTTCCAACCCAGTGAGCTGGAAAACTTCAGAACAGCATTTCTTTTTCAATTCTATTTTTGAATATAAATAGACAAAAATGTAAACCTAGATTATAAGTAAATATGTCATGAGAATACTTAATATGTTTATGTTAGATATGTTGAATGTCACTATCATTAACTGTTTATATTCCCCTAAGGTCAAACTCGAGCAAATATCCACAAAGTAAAAATATAAATGAACAAGTTCTTAACTTATTGCCCTGTTAACACTTCTGTATTCAAAGCTTATGATTTTGTTTCTTGTAACTGTGTTGACTAAAACCAGAAACACTCAAAAGAATATGAATGCATATTTGAATTTCCATGGTTATGTTTGAATTCCATAGTCTTCCATTTCATAGCAGGGATCCAGGATTTTTTGGTTATTAATTTTTTTAAATGTACTGGCACAATGATACGAGTTAAATTCTTTGGGTTATGGCTGTATCTGGAAGTTTTAACTGTAAAGCAGAATGGTGAATTATCTATATTAAAATTTAGTTTTGAAGAGAGAAGATTTCATTCCTAAGTATTTGGCTTTGGAAAGAAAACTATAAAAAGGAAACAATTTTCTTTTAGTAATTACAAGGAGTCTTGTGGCTAGGGGTTTCCTTCACATTAAAATAAAATTAAAACAAACAAACAAAACCTCAAGTAGAATATCAGTGGGGTGAGAGAGAGAGAGAGAGAAAGAGAGAGACAGAGAGAGAGAGAGAGAGAGAGAGAGAGAGAGAGAGAGAGAGAGAGAGAGAGAGAGAGAGAGAGAGAGAGAGAGACTATAAAGAAATATGGAGTTTAATCAAAAGTAAAAAATAACAGAAATCTGAAACAAAACTAGCTAGGCATCTTAGTCAAAGAGGTGCTGGTAAATTTTGAACAATAGGTTCTCTGTGGGAAAAATGTACACAGGTACATATTTACATTTAATCTTCATTATTAACATTTTCCCATCATTTTCTTAAGTATGAACACTTAAAAAAATAATAAATCAAGTCCTGATTTGCAACATTAATTGATTGAAAGTGTAAATGCTCATACTGAAAATGTAACACTTGATTCTCAAGTGGGTTTGAGCTGGCTCTAGGATACCACTGACATTACTGAATCTTTCCTTCTCATCATAATCACAATATATAGCAGGGACAAGCCATGTCCATTTCTTATAAGCATGTGCAGCATTCATGGTAATCTCATGGACATTTTGGCATGCATAAAAATTCTTCTAAATTTAAATGATGTTTAATTGACATGTGGCAGAGAGATGGAATTTTAATTGTTTGCTTTGAGTCATAATTAATTAATTGTATTCAAAAGGTTTTAGATACTTCCAAATTTTCTTCATTTAACAAGAAGTGACAAAGAATCAAGGCTTCTGTTCTTGACATCAGCACCAGGCTGGGATGATCTGAGGCAGTTCTCCCTCCACAGGCTTAAAACAATGTCACTTTCACTGGAACTCTACTGTGGGGCAGGAAAGAGAAAGAGGTTGCTTTGGTTTGTAATCCCATTTTGAATGCATCCTCAGCAGCCCACTCAGCAGACAAACTGAAATTCCCACTTAACCAATCTGAATTTCAACTCTTCACCACATGATTAGTGGACCGAAAAAGAAGTTACAGAATGCCTGTGCCTGCTTCAAAGTCCACTTGGGAACTGCATCTGCTATGCAATGCTGCTTGTGTTTGTATGCCTGGTCAGTTTTTGGTGCAAATAAAAGGAAAATAAATGAAAACACTTAACCTCTCTGGGCCTTGGTTTCCTAATCTGAATATAAAGGGGTTGAGCTAAATGATCCCTAACTATTAACATTTACATCTCTAAAATTCTGTCATCAAATCAATAGCAAAGAGGGTGCAACTAACATACCACTTTCTTAATTTAGTCTTCCCTGAAAGTTTTTGATTAGTAACCTTTCTCTCTCCACCATAATAGACGATTAAGGTCTATTATAGAAAAGTTTATTGTGTCCGTATCTATTCCATTGATTGTGTATTATTTTGTGAAACAGCAATTGGTGTATGGATCATATCCCCTATTAAGACATAGATATGGTGCTAATTCCAAAGCCAGGCAGGTCAAAAACAGAGAGAAAACTATAGCCCAATCTCCTTAATGAACATAGATGCTAGAAAATAGGATACTAGCAAAAAGACTCCAGAAAGTCATCACGAGGGTAATTCATTATGATCAGGTAGGATTCATACCAGGAATTCAAGGATGTTTCAATATTAGGAAAACCATCCACATAATTGACCATATTAACAAGCAAACCAACAAATATCACATGATTATCTCCATAGATGCAAAAAAAAGCCTTTGACAAAATTCAGCACTCATTCCTATTGAAAACACTAGAAAGTATAGGAATAGAAGGGTCTTTCCTAAAAATAATAAACAGTATTTGTCTAAAACCATCAGCCAACATCATCTGCAATGGGGATAAATTAGAAGCTTGCCAATAATATCAGGAGTGAAACAAGGATGCCCATTATCACCTCTATTATTTAACATTGTACTAGAAACACTAGCAGTAGCAATTAGAGAAGAAAAAGAAATTGAAGGCATTAAAATAGGTAATGAGGAGACCAAACTATCACTCTTTGCAGATGATATGATGGTCTACTTAAAGAATCCTAGAGAATCAACTAAAAAGTGAGTGGAAATAATCAACAACTTTATCAAAGTTTCAGGTTACAAAATAAACTCACATAAGTCATCAGCATCTCTATATATCTCCAACACATCTCAGCTGCAAGAGTTTGAAAGAGAAATTCCATTTAAAAGCACTCTAGACATTATAAAATACTTAGGAATCTTTCTGCCAAGACAGACACAGGAACTATATAAACACAACTACAAAACAATTTTCACACAATTAAAACTAGATCTAAATAAGTAGACAAACATTAATTGCTCATTTGTAGAATGATCTAACATAATAAAAATGAAAATCCCACCCAAACTAATTCACTTATATAGTGCCATACCTATTGAACTACCAAAAAACTTTTTTTACTGAATTAGTAAAAAAAGTATAACAAAGTTTGTTTGGAAGAACAAAAGATCAAGAATATCAAAGGAAATAATGAAAAAATGTGAAGGATGGGGGCCTACCAGTACCAGATCTTAAACTATACTATAAAACAGTGATCATCAAAACAATATGGCACTGGCTAAGAGACAGAAGGGGGGATCAGTGGAATAAATTTGGGGTAAATGACCGCAGCAATATAGTGTATGATAAACTCAAATATCCCAGCTTTTGGGACAAGAACTCACTATCTGACAAAAACTTCTAGGAAAATTGGAAAACAATATGGGAGAGATTAGGCATAGGTCAACATCTCACACCCTACTCCAAGATAAATTCAGATGGGTGAATGACTTGAATATAAAGAAGGAAACTTTAAGTAAATTAGGTGAACACAGAATAGTATACCTGTCAGTCCCTTGGGAAAGGAAAGATTTCAAGACCAAGTAAGAGTTAGAAGAAAATTGCAAAATGTAAATTAAATAATTTTGATTAAACTAAGCCAAAAAATTTTTGTACAAACAAAAACGATGCAACCAAAATTAGAAAGGAAGTAACAAATTGGGGGAAAACCTTTATAATAAAAACCTCTGAGAAAGGTCTAATAACTCAAATATAGAAGGAGCTAAATGAATTGTACAAAAAATCAAGCCATTCCCCAATTGATAAATGGATAATGGGCATGAATAGTCAATTTTCAGATAAAGAGTTCAAAATTATCACTAAGCACATGATAAGGTATTCTAAATCTCTTATAATTAGAGAAATCCAAATCAAAACAACACTGAGGTACAACTTCACACCTAAAAGATTGGCTAACATTACAGCAAAGAAAAGTAATAAATGTTGGAGGGGATGTGGCAAAATAGGGACATTAATGCATTGCAGGTGGAGTTGTAAATTGATCCAACCATTCTGAATAGCAATCTGGAACTATGCCCAAAGGGTTTTAAATGACTGCCTTCCATTTGACCCAGCCATAGCCCTGCTAGATTTCTACCCCATAGAGATAATAAGGAAAAAGACTTGTACAAAAATATTTGTAGTCATGCTCTTTTTGGTGGCAAAAATTGGAAAATGAGGGGATCCCCCTCAATTGGGGGATGGCTAAACAAATTGTGGTATCTGTTGTGATGGAATACTATTGTGCTTAAAAAAAATAATTAACTGGAGAATTTCCATGTGGACTGAAATTACTTCCAGAAAGTGATGCAAAGTGAAAGGAGCAGAACCAGGAGAACATTGTACACAGAGACTGATACACTGTGGTACAATTGGATGTGATGGACTTCTCTACTAGCAGCAATGTTAGTAGACAATCCAGAACAATTCTGAGGGGACTTATGAGAAAAAACGCTGTCCACATTCAGAGAAAGAGCTGAAAGAATAGAAACACAGAAGAAAAACAACTGTTTGATCACATGGGTTGATGAGGATATTATGGGGGATATATGATCACCCTAATCAAATATTAATAATATGAAAATAGGTCTGGATCAATGACAAATATAAAATCCAGTGGAATTGATCATTTGCTATGGGAGGGGAGTGGGAGGAGAGGAGAGAAAGAACATGAATCATGTAACCATGGAAATTTTTTCTTAATTAAATAAAATGAAATAAAAAAAAGATATAGTTGTCTCTTGGTTCTCAGTTTAATCCTTTCTTTTTTCCAATGTACCATAATCTCTATTGTAGAGAATACTGAGACATGCAAGTTATCATCAAATATTCTAATGACTCATGCAAAAGAGGAACTATATTTATATCATGTTTATCTAGAAGAAAAAAACTAGTTTCAGTTCATGCAATATATAAGGATTCTTATTTTGATAATGTATAAAATGTAAATTTTTTAATAATTTGAAATTTCTAAGAATGGAATATGCTGCTTGGAAGGTAATGCCTTCTGGATATGGACATATTTAAATAGAGTTAGAATTTCTCCTGGATTGTAGTGAAGGGATTATTGCAATGTATCAGCAGTCATGGGTTATATAACCTCTAAGGTTGTTTCCAAACCTAAATTCTCTGATTCTTTACACACCTATGTACACAAGCCATCAAAGATATATAATCCACATATGTATAATAATAGACAGTATTTAAAATTAGGAACATGACCACAACAACATTAATAGAAAGAATAATGACTAATAGTATTTATGTAACATTTTAAGATTTACAAAGGGATTTATAATTATTATCTCATTTTAACCTTATAACAATTGTGGGAATTGGTGCTAATAGTATTCCTATTTTACAGATGAGGAAACTAGAGTTGACAGAGGTTGATTTAGCTTATTTGTCCAGGGTCACATAAAAATAAGTGTTTCAGGCAGGTTTTAATCTCAGATCTTCCTGACTCCAGGTCAAGCACTCTAACCACTGTCCATTGTGCAACCTTACTTCCTATGTAATATCTGTCATGTATTTATAATATATACATATATATATATACATTACCTTTTGACAGTTTTTTCAGCATCTTTGCAATAATATAGTTCATATATGGTCTACAAATTTGACATTTGGGATATTACAACAGAGAAATACTCAAAAATAGTATTTCTTGACTAAAGATATTAATTTTTATGTTTGAAGGCCATATAAAATTCATGTTAACTTTTCTCATGATGGATGGAAAAGCTGATGCCAAACATGAATCTTATTTTACTGAAACTAATAGTGTAAAACTCATAATAATGTCGAAGTAATGGATTAGATAATTAATCTTTGTAGACTGTTAGAACATTAATTTAAGTTCCTCATTGGGATCTAAGGAATATAAATCTAGGAAATGTTCTGTTTACAGGGACATAGTATGTATCATGATAAAAGAAACCTAAGCTTCAAGTAAAAATTACTGTGTTTGGCTCCAGGCTCTCTCACTCACTTAGTGACCCTTTTAATTCTCTGGGCAATTCATTTTCTTATCTTTAAAACTTTTACTACTTTTATTACCATATTTTTATATAAAAATGATATAATGTGTAAAAAGAACTTTTCAAACTGTAAAACTCTATATAATTGCTAAATGCAATTGATATATAATGACTTATTGCATGACTAATAGAACATGGAATATTGACATCAGACTCAAGAAATCTCATTCCAGGAGCCCATTCAGATAAAGAATAATTTATTAGGGCAGCTAATCCATTTATTATATGTGTTGCTGAGAGAATCAATCTATCCCTAAGGAGGGACACAAATCCCTGGAAAATACCTTGAGGAGCACCTTAATTTCTTTTTACACATATTCACCAGACTTGGTATGAAGCACCTGTTACAATCCTCTTCACCAATTCAGTTGTCCTACTTTTACTTGGATCATTGACTTACAACTCTTCTGAAATAGCAAAGGATAATGGGCTGAATCATCTCAGTTCCAACATTTGTTTTCATTTGTTTCTTTGGCATTTATACAAGTAGAATTCCATTGGATGAACTTCCACTCCCTCACTTTTCAAATGCTGATACTGTCAAGAATTGAAAAATCAAAAGAGGATACAATTACTAATTCTGGAAATGTTATTAACTTTCATAACAGTAAACAGACAGATTAGGATGGACATTCACTAAGTACTGGGAGCCATCAAAGACCAAGATGTTTGACACAGTCCATGGAAACCGGGGACTGCAAAGCAGTCTCCAGGAAGGATGGAAACACCCACTCAAACCCTCCTAAGTGACTTTCATTATAATCATCCCCTTATTATTGAAATTGCTATGATTATTATTCTTACTTAGCCCTATGAAAAATAGATAAGAGCAACATGCTTGCAGGGTTAATACAGATATCCCACTCTGTCTCCTTAGGATATTATCAGTAGAACTCACTTACAAAGTTAAACCTAAGGATTCCTATATTGCCACTTAGACAGAACCCTCTTTTCTAGGCATAAAAACTTCCAACAAATCTGTGCTCTGAATTCCCTTACCTATATCTGGGTCATGTTGATTCTACCCACTGATCCTGCCCTTAGCAACAATGTTTCATTGACTATCTCCCTTGACTTCCTGTCTGTTGTTATGTTCTATGGAAACATGTATGTTGAGAATGAAACTGTGTGCCAAGTAGATGTGTGATCATGAGGGTATAAAATAAAGCCAGGTTCAGCCAACATGGCACAGTTTATCCTGTAAAACCTGTGCTGCAAATTGAATGTGAAAGCTGTGTCCCATCCATCATTTTGCCAACACTGTACCACCTTCAAGACTCTATTCCCTGTGGGAGGCTGGCCCACCCCACACCAACTAAGAAAACAAAGATTCATATCTATTTCATTGTTCATTTTTTACCTACTTCTTTGCATTCTGTCTCCCCATTAGATTGCATCCTCCCCCTAGGGAAGGGATTGTCTTTTGCTGCTTTTTGTATCTCTAGTGCTTAGTACAGATCCTGGTATATAGAAGGTGCTTAATAAATATTCATTCACTATCCATGACATATTTTCCTAATGGAACAAATTTGGATAGAGTTGAAGTAAAACTTTATACATCTAAGTAAACCAATTACATTTATCTTACTCGGTGGACAGGAACATTTCATTTCACTAAATTTAACTCTTTATATCAAAGTTGAATGAGAAAGACATAATGCAACAGAAAATGTGAATTTGGCTATGTGACTGATGGTTTTTATGATCACAGTCTCTCTAAACTTCAAATTTATGATAGATATAATGAAAAACTCATTTCAAATAATTTCAAAGTTCCACTTTTAGATTTAAAATTCTTTAGGGTGCTTTCAGGGAAAAAATTGTATCTCTTATTTGGTCAATTGTAATTATTATTATTTTCTTTTGCCTATCCACATTCATAACAGTTATCTCTACCCATAGGATTCCCAGGTATTGCTATATATTTCTGAACTTTTTACCCATACTTATGTTAGATTCTGTAGAAGGCCTCCTCTTATTGTGTTCATATTTTTTATATGTTAAGAATAATTTTATTTTCTTCATTTGAGAACTGCCTCTAGATCTAATGGTCTTTCTTTACAACAAACAGACAAAAACCTTTGCCTTCTGTATTACTAGCAATTACAAAACAGCAAAAACTAGGTAATTGGGGTTAAGTGACTTATCCAGGGTCACACAGTTAGGCAGTATCTAAGGTCAAGTCTTTCTGATTCTGGACTTACTGTTTTATCCACTGTGCTATACAGCTACCCATAATGTTCCTTTTTATATATTTTTGCAAGTAAAATGGTAGAATTAGGTCCCACCATAGCTAAAAGTACTTCATTTTATTTTTAATAGTTTTTTAGATTCTAGAGAAGTAATTGGGATTGCTTTCTTATTCTCTATTTCAATATACTCCAAAACTCTTAGTGCAGCTTTAAGCTATTTTATATTTAAGATATTTTGCAACAAATGTGTCTAAATGGGTGGCTATGTTATGTTATTGATTCTGTATGATATAATGAAAACAGAACACGATTTATGCATTTATATTTAAGTGGACTTTATTGATAGGTATAATACTATAAAGTCCCAAACTGATAGAAGAGGGTGCCATAATTCTTATGTCTTGAGGCTTCTGATTCTAATCTTCCTATACCAATGAATCCCAAAATTGTTGAGGAAAGCCAACTGTTAACATTATTTACTTTTTCTTTTTAAGGAGCAAGGCACATCCTTGACATTAACTTTCTTTAGTTAGGGACCCGTGACTTTGGTACACATTGACTGTGTAAATCCAAACAATTCACTTAAACTCTCTGTTCTAGGCAATTAACAGATAGGTTCATTAATTAGCAAAGGGAAATGTGTTCCATGGAGTCCTCTACACAACAATTCCAATTCTGATTCCTACTTATTCTTTATAATATTTCCCAATTTTTATTTTATATATATATATATATATATATATATATATATATAATCTCCTCTTCCCTTCCTTTGTTAAAAATTTTAAAAATTGATTATATACTCAAAAGGATACAAGATTTTATTGGATTTGATATTCTCTCAAGAACTGAAGGTTCCAACTCATTATTTTCTATGTCCTCCTATCAGTTCATAAATACTTTGATTTGAGGGACCTCATTATTTCTGTCCTTTGATCAGTTCAGATGAGTGAGTTTCAAATATTGTCAATTCACCTACTCCCTTCTCTTTGTTTATGTGGAGCTTTATTTTCTCAACAAATAATGTGTGATAATTTCCCTTTTCTTTTCCTGTGTTTAGTGTATTCTTCTTACCCTTCCTTTCCATTCTTCTTTTAAAATTATCAAAATATAACAACGCCACTCTCAGACCCTCTCTCTAAATATTCTTCTTCTATTACCCCTGATGATGATAGATTTCTGAGGACATTCTTATTAAAAAGTAAACAGTTTTTTCATAGTTTGATCACATATCCCTTGTTCTTTATTTTTGTTTCTCTTAATACTTGTTGATATTTCAAATTTTCAATGCAAATGGGGTGTTTTTGTCAAGAATGTTTGGGAACTTTGGTTAAACAATTTTTAAGAGCAGAATTTTACTCGTATTTTGGTGGTTAAATTATTCTTTGTTCGAGACTTCCTGGTAAACATGGCAGCAGTCTAGACTCAAGATTTGTCCTTTCCTCAGCACCCACCAATATAGACTACTTCAAAAGACCAAAAGGAATCAAATTCATAAGAACGAAGGGACTCTACAGTAGGGCACAGCATTGAAGGTATGTGGGATTTGGGCATTTCCACACTATAAGAGGGGGGAAAAACTCCCAATAAAACCACAAGCTAATCTACCTTCCCCCACTCCACCTACCGAGCCAGAGACAGAGTCAGTGCTTGCCAGAATTGGTGAGTGAGGGGCACCTCTAGGTCTTTGGGAGCTGACTAAGACCACCAAAGACCTACCTCTGAGAGTAGCTACACCTGAAACCCCAGTAGGCTAAAGATCTCATGGGCACTTGTGGAAAAATAGCACAGAGAAGGGCAGCAAGCAGCAGAAACTGCAGAGATATGAGAGCTTGCCTTAGGCAAAATCCCTGCTCTGTAGCTCCATACACAGAGAGCCTGCACACCTCATTCAGATTTCTGACTAAAAAGGGAAGGAAAAACCTCCACAGTGATGGCAAATTGTGCCCCGGAGCAATAACCGCCCCCCAAGAAAAACAGGAAGAAGGGGTTGATCCTGGAAAATACTTATGGAGGAACCACCCAGGCTACAGAGGAAATACAGGAGGAAATTAAAATAAACCCCAAACCTTCCAAAAATAGAAATTGTTCACAAGCTCTTGAAAAATTTAAATTGGAACTTATCAAAAAGATGGAAGCATTCTGGCAAGAAAAGTGGGAAATAATTCAAAGAGAAAATAAAAGTTTACAGGCAACAAATCTCAATTGGAGAAATAGCTGGAAGCCACAAAAAGCAGTATAGACCAAACCAAAAAGGGAAATGAAAAGATTATAGCAGAAAATGAGTCCTTAAAGACCAGAATTAGACAAATGGAAGACAATGATCTTGCAAAAGAGCAAGAATTAATAAAGCAAATTCAAAAGACTGACAAATTAGAAGAAAATATAAAATATCTCACTGACAAGATGACAGATAAGGAAAACAGAGGAAGGAGAGACAATTTGAGAACCATGGGTCTACCTGAAAATCCAGAAATAAACAGAAATCTTGACATAATACTACAAGAAATCATCCAAGAAAACTTCCCTGAGGTTCTTGAACAAGGGGGAAAAATAGACATTGAAAGAGCTCATAGAACACCCTCTACATTCAGTCCTCAAAAGACAACTCCCAGGAATGCAATTGCCAAATTCCAGAACTTTCAAGCTAAGGAGAAAAATCCTACAAGAAGCCAAAAAGAGACAATCCAGATACCAAGGAGCACAAATCAGGATCACACAAGACCTGGAAGCTTCCACACTAAAGGACCACAAGGCTTGGAATGTGATATTCAGAAAGGCAAGAGAATTCAGTCTTCAACCAAGGATCATCTATCCATCAAAACTGACTATATCCTTCCAGGGGAAAGTATGGGCATTCAACAAAATAGAAGATTTTCAAGTATTTGTAAAGAAAAGGACAGAACTAAGTGGAAATATTGATATCCAAACACAAAGATCAAGAGAAACATGAAAAGGTAAGTGAGAAAGATGGAAAAGGAGAAAAAAAGGTTTTTTATTTAAACTTTCTTTTTTAAGGGCAACAATTAGATGAAATTATATAAATTAATATATTGGGAAATTTTTATTTGTAACTCTCAAAAATATATATTCACTATTATAGTACTTAGAAGAATCATTTAGCGGAAGAGATTGGGGTAATAAATGCTATAAGATAATATACAAAAAAGAAAAAGGGAGGAGGGGAATTGAAAATGGCACCAAGAGATACTTGAAGAAATAAAATGAATAGGATAATCTTTATCACACAAAGATATGGATGGCAAGGGGAGGGGAAGAATACTCTTATAAGAGGGGGAGGAAGAGAGTGATAATAGGTAATACTTAAACCTTACTCTCATTGAAATCAATTCTGAGAGGGGATGAACATCTAGATCCATTGGGGTCTTGAATTACTACAGGGAAAGTGAGAAGGGAAAATTAAGGAGGGAAGAGGAGAGGGAGTATGGAAAAGGAGGGAAAGGGGGGAAGGGAACTTAACAGACCCTAGAAAAACAAGAAGGGAACAAAAAGGGAGGGGCCAGAAAGGGAAGCATATCAAGGGAGGGGATTAGGGGGATTGATTAGGAGTAAACCACTGGTTCAAAAGGATATAGCAAAGGAAGAAAGGACAGAACCAGGTGAGGATATCAAATTGACAATCATAACTATGAAAGTGAATGGGATGAAGTTACCCATAAAACAAAAACAAATAAGAGAGTGAATTAGAATCCAAAATCCTACCATATGTTATCTATAAGATACATACCTGAAGCAGGTAGATATTCAAAATGTCAGAATTAAAGGTTGGAGTAAGACCTATCGGGCCTCCACTGACAGAAAGAAAGCAGGAGTTGCAATCATAATATCTGACGAAGCCAAATTAAAATAGACCAGATTAAAAGGGATAGGGAGGGTAAATACATCCTGATAAAAGGGAATATAGACAATGAGTAAATATTACTAATCAATGTGTATGCACCAAATGGCATAGCACCCTAATTTCTAATGGAGAAACTAGGAGAATTGAAGGAGGAAATAGACAGTAAAACCATATTAGTGGGAGACATGAACTTACCACTATCAAATTTAGATAAATCAAATAAAAAATTAATAAGAGAAGGTAAAAATGTGAATGAAGTTGTAGAAAAATTGGAGTTAATAGATATATGGAGAAAAATAAATAGGGGAAAAAAGTAATACACTTTCTTCATCATCATTTCAATATATCTCCAACCCATTTCATCAGCAAGAATTAGAAAGAGAAATTCCATTTGAAATCACCATAGACAATATAGAATACTTAGGAATCTATCTGCTGAGACAAACACAGAAACTATATGAACACAACTACAAAACACTATCCACACAATTAAAACTAGATCTAAACAATTGGAAAAACATTAACTGCTTATGTATCTATTTAGTGCCATACCCATGGAACTTCCAAAAATTTTTTTTGCTGAATTAGAAAAAAAAAAAACCATAAGAAAGTTCATTTGGAAGAAAAAAAGATCAAGGATATGCAGCAAAAAAATAAAAAAAATGTGAAGGAAGGAGGACGTGCAGTACTAGATGTCAAACTATACTATAAAGCAGTGGTCATCAAAATAATATGGTACTGGCTTAGAGACAGAAAGAAGGATCTGTGTAATAGATTTAGGATAAGTGATTTCAGGAAGACAGTCTATGACAAACCCAAAGATCCCAGCTTTTGGGACCAAAACCTACTATTCGATAAAAACTTCTGAGGAAATTGGAAGACAGTGTGAGAGAGATTAGGCTTGGATCAACACCTCATATCCTACACCAAGATAAACTCAGAATGGATGAATTACTTAAACATGAAGAAAACTATAAGTAAATTATGTGAACACAGAATAGTTTACATGTCAGACCTTTGGGAGGGGAAAGAATTTAAAACCATCAAGACTTAGAAAAAGTCACAAAATTTAAAATAAATAATTTTGATTACATCAAATTAAAAATGTTTTGTACAAACAAAACCAATGTAACCAAAATTAGAAGGGAAGCAACAAATTGGGAAACAGTCTTTATAACTAAAACCTCTAACAAAGGCCTAATTACTCAAATTTGCAAAGAGCTAAATCAATTGTACAAAAAAATCAAACCATTCTCCAATTGAGAAATGGGCAAGGGACATGAATAGGCAATTTTCAGTCAAAGAAATCAAAACTATTAATAAGCACATGAAAAAGTGTTCTAAATCTCTTATAATCAGAGAGACGTAAATCAAAACAACTCTGAGGTACCAACTCACACCTAGCAGATTGGCTAACATGACAGCAAATGTAAGTAATGAATGCTGGAGAGGATGTGGCAAAAGAAAACAAAACACATTAACGCATTGTTGGTGTAGTTTTGAATTGATCCAACCATTCTGAAGGGCAATTTGGAACTACGCCCAAAGGGCACTAAAAGGCTGCCTGCCCTTTGATCCAGCTATAGCACTGCTGGGTTTGTACCCCAAAGAGATAATAAGGAAAAAGACTTGTACAAGAATATTCATAGCTGCGTTCTTTGTGGTGGCCAAAAATTGGAAAATGAGGGGATGCCCTTCGATTGGTGAATGGCTGAATAAATTGTGGTATATGTTGGTGATGGAATACTATTGTGCTCAAAGGAATAATAAAGTAGAGGAATTCCATGGAGACTGGAACAACCTCCAGGAATTGATGCAAAGTGAAAGGAGCAGAACCAGGAAAACATTGTATACTGAGACTGATACAATCGAATGTAATGGACTTCTCCATTAAGTGGCAATGCAATGATACTGAACAACCTAAAGGGATCTACAAGAAAGAACACTATCCACATTCAGAGGAAACACTGTTGGATTAAAAACACCGAAATAAAACAACTGCTTGATAGATCGAGGGGATATGATTGGGGATATAGACCCTAAATGAACATCTTAGTGCAAACATCAACAGCATGGAAGTAGGTTTTGATCAAGGACACATGTAATACCCAGGGGAATTGAGTGTTGGTTATGGGAAGGGTGGGGTTAGGGGAGGGAGGAATAGAATATGATTTTTATAACCAAGGAATAATGTTTGAAATTGACCAAATAAAATTTTAAAAAAAATTTCTTTTTTTCTAAATCAATATTCTTTGCATTTTGGAATATCCTGTTAAGGAGCTGCTCCTATATGGATGACTGCCAAATCATGTATTATAAACTGACTATGTCTCCTTGATACTTTAATTCTTTCTTTTTGACTCTTTACATGATTTTCCTTTTTCCTAGAAGATGTGGTTTTAGTTATTATATTACTTTGAGTTTCCACCTTTTTTTGGAGGTAAATATATAGGTATACACATATATTCTATAAATTATATTTCTTCCTTATTTTCCAAGTGATCTAGCCTGTTTTATGATTTCTTGAAATATGATGTCTTGACTTTTTTAAATTATAACTTTCAGTTAGCTAAATGATTTTTACTTATTGTCCTCAATCTCTTTTCAAGTACAACTTTTTATGAGATATTTTACATTTCATTTTTTTAGTTTTTTTTTTATACTTTGCTTGTATGTCCTGTTACTGCATAGTCATTGACTTCAATTTGGTGGTCCATTCTAATTTTCTAGGAGTTTGATGCTAGCATAAGCTTTTGTCTTTTGTGAAAACTTCTAATTTTATTTTAAATTCTTTCTTTCATGGTTCTCTTTTCATTTCCAATTTTATGTAACATTTTAATTTAATCTATTTAAATTATTTAAACTCCCCCTCGCCCCAATTGCTTTATCTCTTTCAGGAATTCTAGTTGTATTTGTGATTAACTTTTATTTTTCATTGATATTTTGGGGACAATATCTTTTTCTAGATTTTTGTCTTACATGCACCAGAATTATTCTCTATGTTTTTTCATGGTAGAATTTATCCTTTTTTTCTCTTCTATTCTATCACATAGGATGCTATGTTAGGGCCATAGTCTGTAAACTTCCAAAGTGTCTTGTCTGGTCCTGATGCTTTCTTTGGATAAGGAGCATTGTTATTATCCTAGGATCTCAAAAAGCTTACTGGAGAGGTACAAGTAATCATACCCCACACCAAATTTGTCTATCTTGAGTAAATTCTGATCACTACCTTATTGTTCTGTGTTCTTCTGCTCTTGGCCTGGTTTGGGGTCTCAGAAACATGCTTTGTGGACTTCTAGTAACCTTTTGCTAATAGCCATTATCGACCAACTGAAAATCTCTGTAGTAGTGTCAGACTTTATGATTTATATTATTATGGGAATACTGCCCTGGTTATTGAACAAAAGACTTCAGAAGGCTGGGCTGGAATTGAGATTCTGCTTGTTCCTGGCATTAGAGCCATGTCTATGTGCAGTTTTTCTGAACTTGTTTTTAGTTCATCATATAGTCTAGGGTTCATAATGTCTTTTAATTCTGGACTACCATCCCCAGGTCTAGCTCTCCTCCTCAGTCAGCTTTTGACCTATAACCTGAAACTAGGCAATGACACATATTCCTGTACTTTATTCAAGGCCATACCTTTCTTCCTTGAGGTAAAGGCTCTCTCTAAAATGGAATGCTTTACCTGGCTATGACTCGATGGACTCTGTCCCAAGTGCCTTTAGAAATGTCTATAGAAAGAATTTTTTTCCCTCTTGGAGTTACCTATCATGTCTCAATCTCATGCATTTTATAGAAACTCTGTGGGGAAGATGAGGGTGAAGCTTGACTGTACTTTTTCTTGCTTGTGTTTTATCTTGGCATCATCTCTTGTGTCATACTTCTTAATATTGTTTGAACTTCAGAAGCTAATTTACCAAGACTTGGATCTATAGTTGACAATTAATTTGAATTCTGTTACAATTCTTTAAAATCTTGGTCTGTTGAATACAGGCTTCAGCATTTTTAAACATCAAATCATAAATTTTCCTTAGTTATTCAACCCCCAAATATGATTTTCAGCAGTTGTTTGATAGAAATTGGTGATTTGCTTTCAAATCTTTAATTTTTTCCTTCAATTTGTAGGCTAATAAAACTGTCCTTCCTGCATTGGAGTCTCCCTTTAATCTCTCATCATAATGTAATAACTCTGGCTTTTTGAAGACTATTTCAACAAAGTATAAATAGTATCTACTGATCTGAAAAGGTTTGGTTGATGGGACTAATTGTTGACTGATGCCCATTACTTAGGATCACTGTAATTCAGAGAGGCTTATCATCAGTGTTAATGTAATTAATGTTTCAACATGTCTCAAAGACCTTGTATTGAGGCCAAGAAGAATTTAAAGTTTTATGGGAGGAAGTTATGTTTATGAAATCATAGATACTTAAAATTTTTAAGTTACAAATACTGTTCTTAAAACATTAGTTTTTCTCAAATACTCATATGCAACTCTTCTCTGAAAAAGTATTTCCTACCTTATTTAGCTTAGGAAATATAAGAAATCTAAGTTCTATATTTTAAGTAGATGCTGAATCACAAATGTATCCAGAAACTACTTACTTCTTCCTGCTGCAACTAGTGATGAGGTTAGGCTTCCTATCTTCTGGGTCACTCTTTTCTGCTGCTCCATTTTTATTTCTTAAGACTTGTTCTTGGGCATCCCCATTTCCTTAATCATGTAATACCATCCTCACAAGTACAACTGACATCTGTATTTATTTACATTTTCAATAGTAGATATTTCTGCCTCATCATTTGTTCTCTGTCCACATTGTCATTTCATCATATTGTCACTAGTGCTCTGACCCCTTAATTTTACATGTAGAATGGTTCTTTCCATGATTCCATTCCACAGCAATTTTTTAAATGTACTATTGACTTAATCTTAGAAACCACTGGTGTTTTGTTTTGTTTTTTCTTGCTACTATGACACCATAGAGGGAAAAAAATCTATAACTAGTTAATCTAAATTTTCCCAAGTCAGATACTTTTTCATAGCTATGTAATGGGCTTCTAATCAATTTGTACTTTCTAGAAACCAATCAATATCCAGGAGATTCTGTTCAACCTCAAGATGATCTAGGTATTCCTTTATCTTTCAGTAGTCTACTATACCTTTGTACACTTTTTCCAGTTTCTTCTCATCCATTTTCTCAAACTTTATTTCTCTCCTATTGTTCTTTGTATTTAACTGTGTATCCACATTATAAAAGCAGATGACCTTTTGCATTCAATAGTAGAGTAGATGAACTTAGAATGTCTTTATGGTGATATCCCCTACCCCACCTGCCTTTCTTTCACTTTAGTCTTTCACACTTTCTGTGACTTCATAAAATATTCCCAAAATCTTTCCCCATTTTAGAAAGTAAAGGTATATCAGTGTTTTAATGATTGTCACATAGGCTATCCTAACTTTCCCTGGAGAAAAATGTATTCTTTACTCAGAAATTTCTTAACTTAGGTTTCTATTGCATGAAACATATGCTGTATCCAGCAAGATGTACTAGGAAGTTCAGAGGACTATTAGCATACATGGCAATTTTTGGAACCTTAAATAGACCTTCCAAATCTGTCCTGATCATGTATTTTTAGATTCTCTGTCATTGATTACAAGAATATAAGCCTATGAAGCATTCTGTTGATTTCTGCAAAAGACAAATTTGACTAGGAAATTTTGAGTGTTCTAATTCTTCAAATAATTTAGAGAAAATAGGCAAGAAATTATTCTCTCTTATTTAGTGAGTAATTCACATTTTTCAAAAGTTTCTGTAGTATCTTGCAGAATGTTCTCAATATATTTATTTTAAAGTTCTGACCAGTCTTTTAATTAGCAATTTTCTGGGGGCAGCTGGGTAGCTCAGTGGATTGAGAGCCAGACCTAGAAATGGGAGGTCCTAGGTTCAAATCTGACCTCAGCCACTTCCCAGTTGTGTGACCCTGGGCAAGTCCCTTAACCCCCATTGCCTAGCCCTTACCACTCTTCTGCCTTGGAACCAATACACAGTATTGATTGTAAAACAGAAGGTAAGGGTTTAAAAAATATTAGCAATTTTCCATATAGGTCTAGTTTCATTGCTATACACAGGTATTCTAGGGATACAACATCCATATTGCTTGTGTCACCTTCTGTACTGAAACTGGACATAATAGTAAAATAGGTATCAGTAATTAAACATTAAACCTTAAGATCAATTATCTTCAAGGAATCAATATGTTTTATAAAAATACTTTAATACTTTTCTTCAAGATATTTTGCAACATGATGGTTTTATAATGAAGATCTCATGGATGCCTACAATGAAGTAGCTCTAAGACCTGTTCAATGAATCCTGCTCTAAGAATTAGGGAAGGAGTAGGGTCTCCTTCAAGTTACTAGATTTGTGGGTAAATGTGTTCCCTTTTCACACTTAAAAATGTATAGTCTGTAAGGGACAGGTTAAAAGGACCATGCAATATAGGGATACATCCCACTCAGATTGCATTTTAACTTCATAGTTTGGTCTTCTTTTTAGATATGAATGGATCCTTCTTTATCTTGCAAAGAATATAAACTTTTAAATAGTATATTTGCATATTAAAATGTTGGCAGAGGCAATGAAATTATCTTTAATGTATACATCACTGCTATACTTTTTTCCTGTCATTGATTCGCATAGACCAACAGGTAAAACTTAGAGTAAAAATAAAGACAATAAAATAAACATTAGCAAATCTGAAACCCTAGAGATCCTTGGAATTACTGGTCAAATGAATATTTCCTGGTAAACTTCTAGCTGGGAATGTCAAATATCTGGGAAAGGTAATAGGTGGCTACTATAAGTTAAGGTGAAGTCTCTCAGTGAGGGCAACTAGTATGAGACGATGGTGGGCAAGATGCTAAGAAGGAACATTAGCACTTGAGGATCATATCAGTCGACTTATTCACAGACATGGAAGCTACTTCCTTCTCTTTCAGTTCTACAGGCAAGCATGAACAGTGAGTGATTCGGGCATTCAGAGATGTGTAGCTAAGTCAAGAACCCCCAAACCCCCAAGTTGAGGTCTCTGTTTATTATTGCTCTTACTGGGCAGATTCACAAAAACTAAGTGATCCTTAGGCAATCAATCAATAAATGACTGGGCTCCTGGCTCCCCTTATCACTCAGAAGGCTGTTGTGAAAAGGAAGTTTGCTAAACCAATTTTTGTGATCAGGAAAGCCTCCCATACTTTCCTCATATCATTTATTTGAAAGGTGTTCAACCATTAATTGTATATAAGGGAACTTTCTGGTTCATAGGCAGACCAATCACTTTTCAAGCATGGAATCACTAGCTATGACCTAGCAGAATACCAACCCTTACACTGTAAGAGTTTAAATTTAGATTTTATGCTAAATATGAGAGTTACAAAGTAATATTGTGGTCACTGATTTTAAAGTGTTAGTGCTTAAGTCAAAACGATTTTTTAATAGCTTTATTTGCAAAGAGGTGGAAAGAAAGAGACAGATTCCTAACAAGCTTATCAGCTTTTCTCTGGTGAAGTCCTCCAGCTTAGCCCTGGTAGGGTCTTCCTCAAGATTTTGTCTCCATGAGGATTTCCCAGTTATTCTCAGTCAGAAGTCCTGGTGGTGTCTTCAGCAAGGGTTCCAACAATGAAGCCTCTTCCAAAGCCAAGGAAGGAATCTCAGCCACACATTCAGTAAGTCAACACAGCATCCAGGGAAAAAAGTCTCCTTCAAGCCAGGAAAGGAATTTCCAGAACCAATCTCTCCAAATGCCAGGAAGGGAATGAATCTAGACCATGCTCCTCTCTTCTTTTTATGCCCCATTTTCCAAGTCACTTCCTGTCATTCCCCCTTCTCCACAGAAAACCAATTGAAGTCTTTCAATTTGCCTAGCACTGCACAAGGTGAGGTGGTGGGTAGTGGTCTTTGGAGGTGTGAGCTTACTCTAGTAAGTGAATTGTGAACTCTCATACTTAATGGTAAGTAGGGGTACTTTAAGTTCTTGATTTGATTAACTAAAAATAGACAAGGGGAGAATTATTCCTACCTTCATAACACTTAGGTATGACTATTAAATTTGAACTAAATGCCAAACATTGTGATAAGCACTGGAAACAAAATTAAAAAGAAAAAAAAAATAACCTAGTCAAGTTTATGTTATATTTGGGTAAGACATAGATGAGATTACAAATAAAGGGAAGGGAGTGGATTATCTGTCTTGGTACCAGCACAAATTGGAGGCCTTTACACACTCCCATGTTGTCAGAGGCTCTTTGAGGCTGGGAAAAGAAAGCAAAAAATGAATCTGATTGTCCCTACAAAATACTAACTAGAGGGATCAGTTGTTATGTCTTTTCCCTAACAGCTATCTTTAATGGACTGATTTGAAAAATTCAATGCAGCTTGATTGAGGCTAAGCTGTCTGAATGTGATTTTGCCAGGTGTGGAAAGCTCAGGGGCTTTCAGTGGCTTACCCCAGTGAGTTTATATCTCTGGTGAGCTGATTTTTCTGATGTAGAGCTGAGAGGTATTATGTGTTGCCTAGCAATGTAGTATATATCTAACACAGAAATGACTTTGTAGTCACTTTGAAAACACTAGTGTGTGACTGTTTTGTTTTTTAAAATTCATGTAAAGAAGGAAAATAATAATAGCATTCAAATCTCCATTTCATCTTAAAAATGATTTCTAATACATATTTCCTAATTTCTTAATATGGAAAGGCAATATATGAAATTTACATTAAAATGTACATTTGGAGCTTATATAAGGAAAAACTGCTCAGCCAGTCTTTGATTTTTCTGCCAAGCATTTGTGAAGAATATATATAAAGTATTCCCAATAGACTTTAAAACATAACTTTGAATCAAAACTTTGATTTTTATACTACTCAGAATTATGTCTATTATGTAAGTTAAGGCAAATATAGATGGTCAACCATAAAAAAACAATAGTTCTTTATACTTTCCTGTTTCCTAAAATTGATTAACTCTCTTCGAGCTGACCCAAATCAAAGGAGCAATAAATGAGGTGTAGTGAAAAATAAATAATAGGCTTCCTGTTAGGTGACCAACAAAACTCTTGGCCTTATTATCCTAATCAATAAAATGAAGTAGTTCAAAAAGATCATGGATTTTTAACTTTGATATATGGACTTAACTTTGGGTACATACACTTGTGTATGTAAATGTATTATATTCATCACACACAAACACGCACACAAACACACACACATACACTATGACATTATTCTGAGTATTAGTATAAGCTTCACCAGATTCCAAAAAGTGTGCCTGAAAAAAAAAAACATTAAAAAAGTTAATAACTCTTGGGTTTTGTCATTTCTATGAGTCCTTACAGCTTTATAGCTTTGGCATCTCTGATCAAATATATTATTTTTTTTTCTTCTAAACATTAAAAAATGTTTTACTCTCTTAATTATTAATTTTTGGTCTGACAAATGGGAGGTCTTTCTTTATGACTGATGAACTGATAAAGAATATAATCTCCTTGAGGATATGTGCCTCCTTCTTTATTCTTCTATTTCTATTACATAGCACTATGAATTTTGCACACAATGCTTTATAAATGTTAGTTGAGCTTAATTGAATTAAAAACTCCATGTTTCGTGCATAAGAAACATAGCAGGAAAATAATATATTAGTTACTAAATAGAATAGAAGCATCCTGTTTAATTAATAATAAAATATGGATAATATATGTACATATGTATTTATAGTAATTTTTATGAATAATTACATTAGCTATTTCTAAACTATGATTATTTTTATAATATATATATATTTTTCCTAAACCTTACCTTTTTCCATTTCAATTATTCCAATGTGGGTCAAACCTAAAAGATAGAAGTATTTTGACGTAATTATTTTTTAAATAGATTATTTTGTTGAGAATCTAAATTTGATATTTTTAAAGCATAAGTACTTTTGTCAGAGTTTGCTAAGATGAATTCATACTAGTATTTATATTCAAAATTCTGTCACTCTATTAAAAAAAAAAAGACTTGCTCAGGGCCAGAAATTCTCTAAACATTTTGGTATTGAGCAAGGGTCAGCTATTACATCTCTTGAGTGATTGCTCTGGAGTGGAGAAATGAGAGTCAATCAGCAGAAAAGTAAGCCCCACACTTGCCACTTCTGTATCACGAGAATCTGTCACTTATCAGTCATTACTTGTCAAGATAAAATCTTCTGTCACATTAGCCTCCCTCCCTCTAATCCTTTCCCCACCACTCCAGGTAGATATTTAACTCAAGCATGCTATAGTGTGCTAGAAGCAACATCTCAAGTACTGTCCTAGGTGAGTTATCTTTAGTTAAGGCTTTTCCTTAAAAGATATTTCAATGGGGCAGTTCAGTGGTTCAGTGGATTAAGAGCCAGGCCTAGGGATAGAAGATCCTGGATTCAAATATGACCTAAGGTACTTTTTAGCTGTGTGACTTAACCCTGATTGCCTAGTCCTTCCACTTTTTTGTCTTGGAGTCAATACTTACTATTGATTCCAAGATGGAAGGTAAGTTTTTTGTTTGTTTGTTTAGGCATTTTAAATATGTGATTTAAGGTGGTCAGGGGACTTAGACTTGAAGCTTTGACATAGTTTAGTGGTTCACTGAAAACACAAATAGTCAGGACATATAATCCTCTAAGCTCTTTCCTCAGGTTTTGTTCCGACTAGAGACTAGCAGCATGACTAATAGTAGGACGAGAAAGTTTCATTCAGCCAAACTGACTGAGCCTACAATAAACATCCCTTCCTTGCTGTGTGTCTCCCTTGTTATGATGAGAAAACCATCTTTTGTTAACTATTATTTGGACTATGTAGGTCTCATTTTGTTTCAGTTACAAACCTGAAGTAGCAAGCTAGCCTAGATAGACAAGGGCTGGCTGGTCAGATCTCTCCTATTAGTTTTTTTTTTTTTACGGAATTTAATTTATTTTTGTTACACTTCAGTTTAAAAGCTGTCTCCCTCTCCCTCTCTCACTCCCCCTCCTCCTGTACTAGAGAAGGTATCATTTGTTGGACACCCCAACCCCTACATAAAATATATATAAATACTCATTTATATATGCTTATATATATATATAAGCATATATACATAAATATATATATATATATGCTCACCCAGCATGTGAAGACTGCTTCAGCTGAACAGATGGAAGAAACCAACAAGAAGGTTCAACGGCTGAGATGGCAACGCAGCAAGGCACTGTGGAGTGCTTAGGGCGTGTTGGAGCACAAAGGACAACACGACCATCCAATGCAGCTGAGGAAGTCTCCAGGTGTAACGACTTTTCGTGCCAATGGACCCAGGCTTCCAACGCCAAGAGAGTGGGACTGTCTCTGTGCATCGACTTTTCCACTTAAATCTCCTTCATGCACAAGTGTCTTTGTGCACACTCATCTATCATAGATGAAAACTCACAAAGACAATCATCATCCTTGGTTACCAAGAGACTAATATATATATATATATATATATATATATATATATATATATATGTATATATATATATATATATATATATATATATATATATATATATATACAAAGCCATATCATTCATACTTCTTTTTATCAGTTTTTTTCTCTGGAGGTGGATCTTCACAGTTATTCTTCAAGCAATAGTGCTCTTTCTGTATGCAGCATTTTCTTGGTTGATCTTGTTTCATACAAGTCTTTCTACTTTTTCTCTAAAAAAATGCTCATTTCTTATGGCACAGTAGTATTCTATAAAGTCATTAATGACCAATGTATTCTTAACTCACACTGCTTCCTCCCACCAGTAACGTCCCCCCTTTCCATTCACCTTTGTTGAAACCCTACCATTCAGGTCCAATGTAAATCCCATCTTCTCCATAAAGTCTTATATAATTATGCCAGCTGAAATTACTCTTCTTTCCTCTGCATCTCTATAACTGTGGTTTATTAGGCCCATTTTCACTAATGTATCAACTACCTTGCATTATGAAAATAAATGCTTTGTATTTGTTCTTTTCCTTATCTCTTCATTTATATTTTTGTTTTCTAATTCCTTATTAGGCTAATACTATTGCCTTTTCCCCTTGCATCACTTTCTGGCCCTATAATAGTTCTGAGCAAATAGTAGAGGCTAACTTGTTAAATGGACAAAAGAATATAATTAAAAAATTTTAAAAAAGAAATGTATCAGGAGGTAGTGATGCTGAATATTAATGCCATATCTATATATTCTGTTTAGTGGTGTAGATGGTCCATATGGGATGAAACAGGAAATCTCATATACTGTTTACTGAAATCATAGATGCAAGATGAAAGAAAACAAGGAAAAACTTTTGACTTTCAGTTTAAATTGGGAGTCGTTAGTAACCTTGGAGAGAGCAACTTTTATAGACTGATAAGGCTGGAAGCTGGAATATAAGGGATGAAGAAAAGAGTGAGAGAAAAGGGGAAGCACTAATTGTAGACAGTCTTTTCAAGGGATTTAGCTGTAAATGGCAGATAAGAAATAAGAAGATAGATAGGAGGGATGGAAGGATCAACGAGGAAATTTGTTTTCAGGATAGGTGAGACATGGACATGTTTATAGACAGTAGGAAAGATACAAGTAAAAAGGAGGAGATTGCAAATAAGTGAAAGAGTAGGGATAAGAAAGGGAATACTTTGATGGAGGAACCCAGATTGAATGAGATTACTTTAACAAGTATAGGGGTTAAGAAGGAAAAAGTGGTAGAAATAATCTGTGTGATGGGAGATCAGGAAGAGGGAAGAAGAGATAGTTTATGGTGAACCACTTTATTTTTTTTCTGTAAAATGTGAGGCAAGAAAGTGGGGGTGTGAGAAGTTGTGGGAATTTTGAGGAAAGATGACAAGTATTAGAAGGGCTGCTATGGAGAGAGGGATACTGAGTTAATTAGGTAGTTATAGTAGGATTCCCTTAGCAATGAGGACCCAATGGAGATGGTAACAAATTTATAGTATAGTCAGAATAACTGCAAGTTTTTCTTCATCTTTGTTCAATAGCATATGTGTACATAAAAATAATTATCATAATGTTATATTTTTGGGAGTTGATCTTACATGTATTTTGTATATATATATTATATATACATTGTATATATATATATAATCAACGAGGAAATTTGTTTTCAGGATAGGTGAGACATGGACATGTTTATATCTGGTGATTGTTAAAATATTTGTTTACTTTCAGCTCTTAGACGTGGGTGCCAGATTAGAGTCAGAAGGTCCATGGCATCCCTAATATGGTTATAATACTTATTACTAAATATTCATATAAATTCCTTAAACTAAAACCTTAGCAGAATTTGTATTATTGAATATAAAAAACAGAAATTCCCTGGGGGAAAAGCAAAATGGGAAAATATTAGAATGTCAGGAAGATCTTGGAGCAAATCTTTTCTTAAATTCTTATAGAGCTATGTCATAAGTAACCTCTCTGGGTCTGCAGAGTGGGAATAATAATAGTATTCACTTCATAAGATTGTGGTGAGGATCAAATAGGAATCTATATGAATCATTCTGAAAACCTTAAAATGATACATCAATATGTTATCAATTAATCAATGTAGAACTCTTCATTAAGTGCTCACCATGTGCCAAGTTCTACTCTAATACTTGGGAAGACAAAGAAGAAGAACAAAAAGCAAAATGATCCTCTCTACTCATTCCCCAATCCATCATAGCAGTCAGCTCAAAATTAATCAAAAATGACACCCTATCTCCCACCCTCTACATTGACTACTGACTACTACTCTACTCTGTGATTGGAATGCTCTCCTTCCTAACCTCTAAGCCTTGGTATCTATTTCTTCCTTTGATATTCAGCTCATTGTCACCTCTTCTTGGCTCCTTGGCTACTAGTGCTCCCCCTTTAAGGTTACTTTCCATCTTGGCATCTAGGGAAAACTGTAAAGAATACTGCACTTGGAATTATAAAGACTTCAGTTCAAATTCTGCTTCAGACACGTAGTAGCTGTACGACTAAGCAGATTATTATTTCCTTGTCTGTAGGAATAGCAAGTTACAGTCTCCTACTGTCAAGGCACTGGCAGCAGTTAGAGTCACTCCCACATGGTAGGAGGAAGTGATTAGTGCTGCCCAGGTCTTACCATTACAAGGATAATTCACAAATACCACTTAGTGTTTTTAGGAAAGTTAGCCAGACTCCCTTAGGAGGACTTATGTACTACTTCAGTAGACTCTAAACAAAAGGGAAGAATATGTAAGTTTGTAAAGATGTTTTACAGAAAACATTTAATATTTCAAATAAAGAAGACTCCACCTGCTGTAATCCCAACAAACAGACCAAAGTGGGGCAGACTACTGAAGCTAAAAATGGTTTATTTTTTTCCTAGAATTTCATCTTTAAAGATTCCTAGCATATAGAGATAATCCCATTAGTTTAGTAACAAAGAAGAGGGAAAGAAAGGGAAGAAACATACATCAAATGCCTACTCTGTGCCAGTCACTGTGGTGATCCCTTTACAAATATTTTGTCTTTTTGATCTTTAAAAAAACTCTGTGAAGCGGATAATATTATCTCCATTTTATAGTTGAAAAAACTTGCCTAGGATCACATAGCTAGTAGCTGAGGAAAGATTTAAAGCCAGATATTCATCATCCCAGACCCAGTGCTCTAAACACTGTACACCTTGGATGCCTATTACGAAAAAGCCTGGACCCACCATGGATTCTGGTTTAGGGATTAAGGGCTATAATTATGATGAAGGCTGTGATTAACCTATACCTTCAGCTGCTTCATATATAAAAGTAGCTAAGTCAGCAGATCACAGGAGATCTAGGTCTATGCAGCTTGTTACAAATCTAATCAGTGATGTTTCAGAACAAATTGGAGACTTAGTTATTCATGTGATCTTCTGGTTTAGCATTTATTTATCTTTCTCTGTATAACAAACTTTACTGGAAGACTACACTCACTGAAACAATAAAATAAAATAAAGTGACAACAACAAAAACCCTTTGTCTGATTTGCTGTTTGGAGGTTTGGGAGTATGATCTGGAGTCACCTTTAGCCCTCATTGCATAATTCCCAGAAAATCATTTTGCATTGCTCTGTACTTTATATATTTCCTTCTCGTCCCTTTTGTGTCCTGGTAGCATAAATTTTCCCTATATTCTCTATCCTATGAAGAGTTCTTGGGTACTCTGTCCTTGGATGTCCCAGCATGCGTGTCTAATGTTTTTCTCTTTTAATAAATAACTTTCTTGGTTTCCTTGGACTCAATCAGGGATCCTCCATATTTGAGGGGGTGACTCTTACCTGTTGACAGTATTCTTTAAGAGTTGATTTTGTCAAAAAGTTAAAAGTGAATCTAATGAATAAGACTAAAAAGGAACTCAGCTAGTGACAAAATAGGTATAGAATGCAGAGAGCTAGGGAAGGGAGGGCTATGAGAAATCATGTGGAACTAGGAAAGCAAAAAAAAAAAAGATATAGATAGAGGCAACTGCCAAAGAGAGGGGGCAATGGCTATGGCAGCAAGTCTGTATGAGCCAAATGGGGCACCAGAAGTGTCAAGACAGCTTTATATTTTGCTGAAATTTCCCTCCCCACTCCTAGAACAGGGTAGGGATCTTTGTCTTTTCCTCTCTTGGGTTACTTTAGGAAGCCAATTACTTTTCCTTTTGTATGTTTACTTTTCTTTATCATAAAACATTTGCTTTGACTTTACAAACAATATTAAATATGGACTTGCTAGAAATGAACTTGGGAGGAATATTTGAGGAGGGAGGAGAGTTCACATAAAAGATGGATAGTTAACAATAAGACACTTGGCCAGAGTGCTCTCTTGGGCTGGGGTGTTGGAGATAAAAGATGGAAAAAATTACAGACTCTTTAATACAACTTCACAAAACATAAAAGCATTATTTATATCTTCCTACCTGGACATCCATTGAGACAAAGAGTCCATAATAGGATTAAGGGTGGAATGTAGCATATAGGACTGGTTGAATAGCTCTGATCAATATACCAACTTCACTATTGCTAAATGCTTTAAAAATACTTTTTTGTTTTAGTAACAACTACAAGACTTTAGGTAAAGGGCTAAGCAAAGGAGGTTAAGTGACTTGCCCAATTAGGAAGTGTCTGAGACAATACCTGAACCCAGGTCCTCCCAACTCCCGGCTTCAGGCTGTATCCTCTGTGTCACACAGCTGCCCCGGCAAAATGCCTTTTGATTAAAATGAAATATAATAGGAAGCTAAATGTCAAGGAACAGTCATTCCCATTTGCACAATTTAGCATGCCAAATAGGGGAGAAGGAACACTCTTCACTGAACAATTCACATATTTCCTAATGCCCCCCAACTAGAATATGACATTTCTCAAGCTAATGCTCTCATGTATGTTAATTATAGATAGGAAGTAAACTACTGTTATGTACTCGTTCCCTATGGGAGCTAGACTGCTCCTTCCCTATTGTGGGGGAGTGTTTGCTGATTTCTTTGAGACAGTCTCATGCTTCAGACTATTTCAGAGGGCTAACACAGTAGAAATTTCAAAACGTCTGTTTGATATTTACATCGAGATGAATAAATTAATTTCAATTTCCTAATATAAAATTATAATCCAAAGTAAATGAGGAGGCTCATTCAAAAGGAGATTGACCAATGAGGGTTCAGCTCTGGTAGAGAGAACATCATTGTTCAGTCTACCATTAAATAGGGATGGTGAAAAACATTAGAAATGGAGAGAAGACAGCCCTCATTTCCAGGGAATTATCCTTCTAAGACATCCTTGGTATAAGCAGAATAGGAAAGGTACTGCAGTGAACTATTCAGTTTGGAAATATAAGGTGCTAGCATGGTAGCTGATTATAAATAAGGAGGCAAAATCCAAACTTTTGATCAAGAACCCAAAACAGGGACAAATAGAGTTAAAATTTGAATCCAGTTCTTTTGACATTAGATTGAGTGATTCCATTCCAAAAATAATTCTAATATTATTTGATGAGGGCTTTGATTGCAAAACCAATTCCTTTCCTGACTCAGTGTAATGAGGCCTGAAATAAACATTGGTCACTCCTTTGAGTCACTAAAGGCCCACACCAAAGCATAATTATTTTATCTGAGAGATATAAAAGCATATTAAGCCTTAGTCGAAATTTGTTTACCACATTATATAGCCAATTACCCTGTAATGTCATAAGAGAATTAGGCACAGGACAGGTAAATTGTGATAATGGTGTGCGGAAATGAAAAGGATATTAAAAGGTGCAGAACATGGAGAACTAGTCCAAGGGAACAGGTACGGAGGGGGTGATACTTTAACATATCTTGGGACTCCAGTGGGAATTCAGAGGAGCCAGCAATAAATGGGAGTAAGTGAGTAACCAAAGGGGAATGGCAGGTGTTGAAACAAATTTCATGCACATTACAGTTTTATATAACAGATTACTATCTCTTGAATGTGATACAAATTAAATTCTTTCTCCATCCTATTGCAGACAGTCATTAAATCATATGGACTAGATATTTTTTCCCTCTAAGAACTGAGGGATGTCACTAACTACTGCCATATAAAAATATACTGTGTACTATGGACATATTACTTAAGGAATTGATAGTTATATAAAGTCACTAAAACTATAGAATTGAATTTAAGGGATGTAATTCCTCATTCATCAAAGGATAGAAAATCTTCATCAATTGTTGATATTAATAAGGACTTTTGTGTTTGGTCAATCAGTCAATAAATGGAGAAGTATTCTTTGTACTCATTACCTAGACAAACAATTTTCAGAAGATTGGCTAGTAAGTGATGAAAGAAAAGCTATCACTGCTTCTCCTTATGGAAGGAAAAGGAATTAAATTGAAAGACTTCTATTTCCTCTTTCCCTCTTGTGTTTTCAAAGACCAAAGATATTTAAAGTTGGAAAGGACCTTAGACATTCGATTACTCCCATCTCAACCTTTTATAGATGGGGAAACTGAGGTCAAAAGAGAGTAAGTTACTCAAGATTTGAACCCAGGCCCTCTGACTCCAAATCCACATGTACACACACAAAATAGTATGATATGATGCTATTAGAAGGAACCTGAATGCAGATTGAAGCATGCAATTCTTCACTTTATCTCCTCCATGAATTTTGTCTATAGTGTAATTGATATGCATCTTTTTCTCAACAAGAAAAACACAGAAATATGAATTCTATGATAACACATGTATAACTGTTATCATATCATAATACCTATCATTTTGGAAGAGGGGGAAGAAGGAAGAGAATATGAATCACAAAATATCAGAAAATAAAAATTTCATCTACATGTATTCTAGAAGAAAATTAAAATAAAAAAACATAGTCATGAGATAATGCTGACTTTTCCCTTCAAGTTAAGATAGTTTCCATCAAGAGGGAAAAAACCAACTATGGTGAACTAAACAAATTAGAAGAAAATATTCAAGCATAATTTAGACTTTCATTTCATTTCTGAAAGACACTATACATGATAGCTTACTAGATCAAATTCACACTCTTCACTGTGGTGCTAAATACCTTCTGTAATCTGAGCCCAATTTACCTCTCCATCCATGAGCTTTTTAACACATACATAGACATTACTTCAGTTCCATCTGTCTCCTTTCAGTTCCTCTCCTGTTATATCTCCTCCTACACATAGATACAAACATATACAATACAGTTTGTTCTTTCTTCAAATTCCCTCCAAACCACTGCTTATCACACATTCCTCATGTATAACACATATCCCTCTCATTTTTACTTAGAAAAATTTAGCCAAGTTTGGAAGATTCCATTTAAATCCTACAATCTACCTGAGGACTGTCATGACAATTCTATCTAGCCCATGCTCTTTTCTCCATTTTCTGAATTCAGGTAGGTCCTATAGTTTGCATGGAATAATATAGAATAGTTTCATATATGTTTGTTTTCCTCACTCCTCAAATGGGGAAGGGTGGGGTGATTCCATGTTCCATAAGGTTGGAGGATGTGTTATCTTTCTTTTATATTCCCCATGGCGCCTAGCCTAGTAGTGGTTTCAGAAAAGGAACATATTGTCACAAAATACAAGATGAGAAAAAAAGTTTAATTTTACTACTCAATGCTAAGGAATCTTTTCTTTCCTCTTTGTAATTTATCTATTGTTCACCATTTGCTTACACTATTAGAATCAGTGATATAATATCAACATGACACCATGGGGGCAGAAATAACTTCTGTGGTCTTCTTTTCCTTTACTTTCTCCACCTAAAAACCCTTGAATCAATGAAACAGTAGAATAATAATAGTATTACTTCCATTTTGTTCATACTCCTTGTGAGTACCGACATGTGTTCCTTTTCCCAAAACTTCTTAAGAATAAAGGTCTCTGAAAGTAGGTCTTTATATGCTTTGTACAAAACCAGAACAAAGGACATTTAATGTTTGTGAAATAATAAACAGTGAGGCTCCTGTGCCAGGACTGAGGAATTAAGCCAATTTAACTTGCTTTGTACAATGTCCATGGCAGTCCACCCTAGGCACAGCTTGGGGCTTAATAAAACCTTTTTAATGATCAATTGGTGAAAACCAATGCTCATGGGATATAAAACACAGAGGTCATATTTGGCTAGCTGGACTCCCCTTCTTTGAAAGTCTGAATTTTACTCATGACTGAATCTACTTACCATTATAATAGGGAATACTAAGGAGGTTACTTGGAAAGTGGGAAGGGAAGAATGTGATGAATTCAGGAGAAGAGAGGGAATGATGAATGAGGCTCTGGGTAGCAGCCTTTTTAAGGAATGTGCATAAAAAATGGGAGTTTCATGTACCTTCAACAATTCAAAGAGAAATAAGTATTTAAAATAAATGTAATTTTAAAACAACATTCATCTTGCATATACATAAAACTATATTTTTACTAAATCAAAAAAATTAAAGCCAGATTAAATCCTAAAAACTTGTAAATTAGGACATAATTATTAAGAAGGCGAGTAGAGGGAAAGAATTCTGAATAGTTTAGTAGTTAAGAGGAAAACAGGTTCATGTTGAAAAATATTTCTTTTTGGGGGGACAAGGAGGAGTTGTGGGAGTGTGAGGGCTTTTAATCAAGATGGCATTTTGTTTGGTAATATTCTCCAGATTCTGCTAAAACACAAAATGATTCAGGAGAATTGAGATAGAGAGATTTGTTTCAAACCCACAGCATTATTAAGCTTCTAGGTGGCATGTCAACTGATGGTAGTGGATAAATGTAGAAAGGAGAATGCGAAGTATATTTAAGGAAGAAACATGTTAAATCATAAGCAGGGCCACCCACACCTCAAATTAAATTGAAAGTGAAACACAGTAATAGACTAAGAAACTGAAAAGGGGAGCTTCATTACCCTAGATGAATATGTCTTCAAATATAATTAGAATGCATATAGCCAAATTTAAGCACTGTTTCCATTAAGTCTTTGATTTGGGTTACATCCAATGAATTCACAGACACTTGGAATTTGAAAGGCTTTTCAGAAACCATCTTCATCTATTGATCATCTAGACTATTCTTAATGACCAGTGAGAGAGACAAGAAAATTTCCTATAATAATCTATTCTTCTCCAAAAGTTCTAAATACTCAGAAATTTTTTTCTTAGGCAAAACCAAACTTCTACCTGTGTGTCCTGATTAATTTCTTTGGGATTAGACAAAACAAGGGTGTATGAGTTATTCAAATACTTGAAGATGGCTATCATCATCTCTCTTCCCAAATTTTTCTTCTTCTCCAAAGTAAACATCTCCTGTTCAAGTGTTCCTCGTATGGTATGGACTCCTTTGTTCTTGACAGTCTTGTCATGTATTCTTAAACATAATTGAGTTTGTGAATATCTTGAAAAATGTGGTATCTAGAATCAAACACAATACTCTTCATAGTGGTTGAAGGCAGTAAATGACCACCACTGTCATTATGATTGCTATACCTCCCATTTCAGCTTTTAGATGTCACTTTTTTATATTCCATTTAAATCTATGGATTCATATTAAGTGTACAGTCTGCTAAAATTACCAATTATCTTAATTATATAAATTAAGTGAAGTCACTATTGCTCCCTCATGTTACTGTGAGGTTGATTATTTTGAACTTCATTACCCAGATAGAGAACAGATATTAATTCAAACTATCACCATTTTTAGCAAGTTTAAATAATATAAATCAATCACTATAAGGAGGGGGCAAAAAAAAGTCCAGAAACCTGCTCTGTCAGCAAAAACTCTTGATCTTTACATCAAGTTAGTCAAAGGCAAAACTAGTTCAACATATAAACTCCAGACGTAAGGCTTGGTTCCAAAAAAGAATAAAAAACAACCATAATTGAAGCAAAAACTACTTCACAAAGTCAGAATAGTTGTGGTGTTGACAGATCATAAACTGGTCAGAAAGTCTCAATAATGCCATTGGCCAACTGATGATAGCACCTGGAGAGACAGTAATCCAGAACAAGAAACTAGTCATTAGAAACATATGGATCTAAAGAATATCTTTGCATCAAAACATCTGGGAAAATAACATTTGGAAGTAGAAGTTAAGGGTGTATAATCCCTTGCTCAAAATTTGATTCTTGACTAAGAAATTTCCCTTATATTTACTCTGAATTTCATATTTAAAACTTCGTATAAATATGCTATCTATATGATAAACAGGGAATAATTATATGAGAAAAAGCACTACAATTAAGAAAGTTTGGGGAACGTTTCATGTAGTAGATGAGAAAGAAAGCCAGGAGGCAGAGATGAGGAGGGAGAGTATTTCAAGCATGAGAGATAGAGATAATCCCAGAGACAAAAGACTGAGGATTTTTTTGGGGGAAAGTAAGGAGAATAGTGTTTCTAAAATATTTTAAGGAAGTAAGAAGAAGAGGAAACAGGTAGGAGTCAGTTTGTAGACAGCTTTAAAGCCTGCACCCAGAATGTATTTTAGGAAAATCATTTTAGTGACTGAATGTAAGATGAATTGGAGTGGGGAAAAACTTGAAGCAGGCAGACTCAACAGCATGATATTACAATAGTTTAAGAATGAAGTGATGAGATCGTTCAGCACAATAGGGAGAGGAAGACGGGGACATATTTGAGATATGTTGGAAAGGATAATTCAATAGACCTTGGTTAGAGAATGGATATGTGAGGATGAAATATACTGAGGAGTTGAATGTGATCCCTAGATTGTGAGCCTGAGGGTATGGGAGGATGTTGCTGCCCTCTACAGTAATAAGGAAGTCTGGAAGAGGGGAGTATTAAAGTAATGAATTATGTTTTGGACATATCCATTTAAGGTGTCTATTGAACATTTAGTTCAAGATATCTGAAAGGTAATTAGAAATGTGAAATTAGAGATCAGCAGTAAAATTAGGGCAGGGTAAAGAGCTATAAGAATCTCAGTACAGACATCATAATTAAATCTATGGGAGTTTATGAGATCATCAAATGAAATAGTGGGGAAGTGAACATGGGGGAGAAGAGAAAAGAGCACAGGACAGAGCCCTATAGGATGCCTATAGTTAAAAGGGCAGAATCTAGAGGAGGATCCAACAAAGGAAACTGAGAAGGAACAGTCAGATAGGTAGAAGAACCAAGAGGGAGTGATGCCTTAATAACAAAGAGAGATAAAAGAGTATTAAGGAGGAGAAGGCTATGAACAGTGTTAAAGGCAACAGAGAGGTTGAGTAGAATAAGGATTGAGAAAAGACCATTGGATTTAGCTATTAAGAGATCACTAACATCTTTGGAGAGAGTTGAACTGATCAGTTTGGAAGCCAGATTGTGAAGGGTTAGCGAGAGAGTGAGCAGAAAGAAAGTTAAGGCACTTACTGTGTGCATGGTTTTTTGAAAGAGTTTAGCCCTATAGTGCAGAAGACCTATATAATTAATGACAGTGTGGACAGAAAGATTAAATGAGGGCTTTTACAAAATGGGGAGTCATGGGTATTTGTACAGGCATTGGAGAAGAAACCAATAGACAGGAAAAGATTGAAAACAAGTGATACACTGGGTGAATAGTAGAGAGAGCAATCTATTGGAGGATGAAAGACAGAATGATGTCATTGAGTAGGTAGTAGGGCTTAGCCTAACTCTAGACCATTCATCATATGAGACGGGGCCAAAAGAGGAGATAGGGGCAGAAGATGGTTTGAGATTGGGGTTAAGGAAGAGGAGAAAAGAGGGAGTTTATGACAAATAACCTCAATTTTTTTTGTAAAACATGAAGCAAGGTTCTTAGGTGAGAGAGTAAGGGAAAGGGGGAGCCATGGCAGGTTCAAAGAGGGACTAAAATGTTTGAAAGAGCCACTGTGGAAAGTAGGATAGAAAGTTGGTAAGGAAGATATAGTAGGATTGCCTACTAAGCAATGAAAGTCCAGATGAGGTTGTATACACACATTCTAGTGGACCAAGTCAGAATGTTTGTGTGATTTTCTATGCCTTTATGCAATATCACAAATATAAGAGAGAAGTCAACACATGATGGGAGCAGATTCAAGGCTATGAAGGTTTATGAAGGTTGCATATGGCAAAATTATAACAGGGATTCAAGAGAAGAGGAAAGTACAGACTTGAGTTGATTTACCAGGTGACCAAGATGGGGAATAAGAGAAAAAGGGTGTCTAGTGCAGGAAAGATAACCTGAGAGAAAAATAAAGAGTCAAGGAATTCAAGGTTATGGTGCAAAGAGTAGGATGTTGTAAAATCAGTAGGTTATGACTGGGTGGGGGATTTCTGAATTATTATATATTGAAGAAGTACAAGGCCAAGGATATGGCTACTTTTTGTGTGATGCTGAATAGGGCAAAAGTAATAGAACATGAGAAATAAATTTAAGAACTAAGTGAATAGGGTATTTAGAGGAAAGTCAATACATAGATATGTATGTCTTATATGAGGACTAGTGTTTGGGAAGAATAAAAATTATGAACCATATGCCAAACACATTGAGGTGTTGCCTCATTACCTTGACTATCCTTCCTCCTTCATGGGAATATCATCCCCAAATGAGTAAAACCACACTTTCTTACCTGGAATGTAATTATCCCCCAAAGGGACTCCTGAGGTCCTAATGTTCATTCCTATAATTTTAACAGATCGCTGAACTCTTAGGCAGAGAGATGATTCAGTTGGAAGAGTGATGGGTGTGGTGTCAGGAAAACCATCCTCAGAAAAGTATCTATATGTGTGACATCTGTAAACCACTTAATTTGTTTTAGTTTCATCTATGGTTAAAAAACTGTAAAACGGAGATCAAAAGAGCATCTAATTCACAGGGTTGTTATGTGGATCAAATGATATTTGTAAAAAAGAAAGAAATATCAGTTATTTATTAAATTCTTGTTTGTCCTCCCTACCCCAAGAATTAATTGACACCTTTTCCCACATACCCTATTAAACTTCTCTGTGCAAGATTACTTATACTTCTTGCATATAGTCTGTCTATCATCCTCTCTAAGATCTTGGATTTCAAAAAGAAAATTTGGCCAAACTATCCACGAAAAAAGGTAAATATATTAATGAGAAAATAAAGATTCTTCATTTCTCTAGGTGGTAAAATAGCTGCAACTAGTGCCTTTGATATTTAGACTGTTCCTTCTGTCAAACTAAAGAAACTGAGTCAAGCAAAATTTAACGAGCATTTTATTTAAATAGCTCAAAGGATCCTCAAGTCAGCACCATGCATATGCAAGATATGTGGAGGCACATTACAGTTGAGTTACACAAGGTTTAAAAAGGGAAAAACCACAAAAATGGGTAAGGCATGAAGGTTGATGATAATCTTTGGGTTTTAAAGGGTACAGATAAGGACCAAGTACATGGAGCAAAATCATCTGTTTTTAGAAAGGGACACTTCTAGGCACAAGTGGAGAGCCTGCAGCAAAAGGCTAAGGAAAGGGCTTAAGAGTTTGTTCCTCTAGCATATTCTGAGTGAATTAAAATCCTCAGAGGTTCAGAAAGGGCAGAGTACTGAGGGTACAAAAATCATTCTCACACTTCCCAAAAAGATAAAAACAAAAACAAAGGATCAAAACAAAACCACCTTCCTGAGGCTTTTCTGAGGTCATGGTTGCTTACCATGAAGATATTTAGGAGGCTCTAAACTAAAAACTGGATCTCTTTGTGAGAGCCAAGGGAGAGACACTACCTCTTGAATCCTATTTTATGAATTTAAAACTATTAGTTTGGAAAAGTGTCCACAGATATCAGTTAAGAATTTCTGCTTTAACAATTCCTTCTCTTTATGAAAATGTTAACATTAAATCTTTTTCTAAATAATTCTTGATTTCCTGAATGTGAATTTTCCCTTCCTCATTTGAATACTCTTAGGTAGCTGAGTCACAGAATTGCGGGGAGTAAAGCTTACTACCATCTAACTCTTCTATCAAGTCTCCTCTTTCATAACTTGAATTTTCTAGTATAACAAAATTAAATTAGGGTCAGAACCTGACACTAATGCAAGACTCTGCCCCAGGAATAAAGCACCTCCCACCTTCAGTTTAGCTTTCAAAAAATCCATTAATTGATTACCTGTCTCCTGAATGTCTTCAGCTAGCCAGCTGCACTTAATTTTATTTTTGCTATTTTAGTGGTTGGCTAACCAATATCAAGTAACTTCAGTCAGAGAATAGTGAAATGGGCAGTATTCATGAGCACTTGCTCCCTCTTTCACTGGGCTAACTGCTCTGAATGTGCAAGGACTCTGGATTTATTCCAGTGGTAAATTTCATCTGAAATGTCCACAAAGATTCTTTGCTACTGAATAAAGGACACTAGTAGTGGAGTACCCCCACACCCAAATCAGAATATCTTCTCAATACCCTGCCTCCTCCAGTCAGTCTCAACACATCATTCATGATATGCCCAAAGCCTCAGACCATGTTCATCTTTGTTGAAATACAAATTTAGGATTGAATGATAGTGAATCAATGAGGCACAAGTACACCCACACATATGCACTCAAACAAATGCACACACACAAAGGTATGTACATTGCCAGTGTAAGTTATATGTATGCCCACATGTGCTTGTCTAAAAAAGAGTCTCATAGGTTGTCATGGATAGGTAGATCTGGAACAAAATATATTTAAGATTTTAATTTATGCCTGAAAGGGAGTAGGACATTTAGGCCATGACAATAAACTCTTTGCTCTCTTCAAGAAAGGAAGTCAGACTAGAACTACATCAAACTATTCTCTAACTTTCTAGTCTAAGGGAAATTATTTCATTCTTGGTTTTAAGCTGATTATCACTATCAGCCTCATTGTATTATTAAAGATATATATGATCAGAAAAGAAACTGAATCAATTATCTATAGAGAAAAAAGGATCACAGGATAATTTGTGTGTGTTACCCTGATACACATGGAAGGACAAAAGATCTGTTATTTTTATATTTTACTATAATTCTTGTGGACAATTCTTTGTTGATAATACATTGAAACTTATTTACATTAATGGTAGTTCTTTATATTTTTCTTGGCATGGACTAAAACTTATTAATTATAAGATAATAATATTCTATGACTTTAGACACCATTGGGAAACAAGAATTTTGAAGCCCGACAATACAGGGTTAGTTTGCAATCTACACTTTTGGAAGATGTTCCACTAGTAATTAAGAACCTAGATCCATCAGTGTATAGAATTTTATATACATTTCCTTTCAGTTTCATTTTACTTGGTTTGTTTTATCATTCTTTACTTGACATAGTTCTTTGAATCCCAACTCTGTCAACACATATGTCAAAAGTTTTCCCAGTTTATGTCAACAAGATACTTATGTGTGAATTCACATACTTATAAAAAATGACTGTTAATGAAAAACCTTCCAAGGTGATGTATCAGACCACTAATTATTTTTTTTCTATAGTCATTCAAGCAATGTTGAATATATCTAATTAAATCATCATTTGTTCCACAGTTTCTTATCTTTTCTACAATAATCACATGAAACTTTTATATATGTTTTGCTGGCATTGGGCTTATCAACTATGTCTAGAGAACCTTCAAAATAAAAGGGAAAAAAGATAATCTGAAATAATCTATTTTTACCCATTTATCAAGAATTTTCTTTCATTAGCCCCATTTTAAAAGAAAAAGGAGAGAAAAAGAGAAATAATCATTATAAGAAATAAGGATATTAAAGCAAAACAAAATGTCAAGTTGATCATGTCTAAAAATGTCTCATTCTGTATATTAGTCCATTATCAATCTATTATGAAATGTGTAGCATTCTTGATCATTAGTCATCTGGAGTCATGAATGGTCACTGTGTTAATAATAGTTCTTAATCTTTCAGAATTGTTTATGTAATACTAATGATATTGTATCAAATGTTGTTTCTGATCAGTTCACTGTGAAGATACAAATCTTCCTATTTTTCTCTTTAACTTTAGCAGAACACTAATCTGTTACACTCATATTTGTTCAACTATTCCTCAGTTTCTTGGCAGCCTGTTTGTTTCTAGTTCTTTGCCATTACAAAAAGTTCTACTATAAATAATTTTTGCATATATAGGATCTGTATTCTTTTACTTGTTTGAAATGTAAATTTAGTAGTAGTATCTCTGTATCAGATGCATATGTTAATAACTTTGGGGAAAGGTTCAAGATTGCTTTTTAGTAGAATGATATAAAATTAGAGCTTTCCTAATAGAGTATTAATGTACCTTTTTTCCTAAATCTGTCCTCTATGAAGCCATGTATAGTCTTGTTCTTAGTGAACACTATTTCCCTTCTTAAAAGTCTGGACATTCTCTCTTTGTAAAATATAGAGGGAACCAGAGTTTAGAGTTGTATATACCTTTGTTTTGGAATGGCTTTCCATTTGGGGTCTAATTTTTAACAAATGAGGAAATATTCCCAAGCACCACAGTGCAATTTCATTCATGACAAAATAATTATAATTACAACTTATATTCATGTAACATATTACTACTTACAAAATGAGAACACAATCATTCTCATTTTAAGGTAAAAGAAACCAAGGTTTAGAGAATTTACATGGCTCATATGAATTGTACAATTATACAATGTTGGGGGAAATGGAACATAATCTCTAAGTCCAATGTTCTAGAAATGTAGGTTCTAAAGTATCATGAATTTTAAGCTGATGTATCCTTTTGGCACCATATTGTCCAATACTCACTCTTGAAAGATCAGAATTTAGAGGTCCATATATATTGTGAATTGCCCAAGGACTCAGGGAAAGGAGGATTTATACAAAATCCCTTTGATACCAAATTCAGAGTTTTTTCCGTGAAACCATACTGTTGCAATACACATGTTAAAAAGTAAAAAAAAAAAAGGTTACATTTGTTTTCTGTGTGACTATCATGTCTTTTATTCTTTATATTCTATCTTATGATTTTAATTTCATCTTTCCTAAAGGGTCATTTTCTGTTGTCTTTCTTGGGTATCATCTATGTGCTATATTGTAAATGACATTTAAATGAGGTGATGGCTTTTTTCAATGCACTTCTAAAATGTGTTACTGCAACAGAATTGGTAGAATAAGATGTCTTCTTTTTAATTTTTCTTTTATAGTTTATCTACTGCAATATTTAGATGGCTCTATGATCTCTTTCTTGTCTCCGTTCCTTCATTGTGGCCATATCAACTTCATAATATCTTTTCATGTATTCCTCTTATCTACATCTTCCTATAAATCCTTTATAAAGGATCTACCTATAATATATTACATAATTGTTTATAACATATATAGTTTATTATAAAGAACCTTTTCTTTTTTGCAAGAAAATTTTGCCATCAATTGACTTGCCCAGTTCTTCTAGTGTTAAGTATTTTTTAAAACTTTAATTAATTTATTTAGTCAATTTAGAACATTATTCCTTGGCTACAAGAATTTTATTATTTCCCTCCCTCCCCTCTCCCCACCCTTTCTGCAGCTGATGTGCAATTTCATTGGGTATTACATGTGTCCTTGATCAAAACCTGTTTCCATGTTGTTGGTGTTTGCACTAGGGTGATCATTTAAAGTCTACATCCCTAATCATATCCCCCTCAATCCATGTAATCAAGCAGTTGTTTCTACTCCCATAGTTTTTCCTCTGAATAAGGATAGTGTTCTTTCTCATAGATCCCTCCAGGTTGTTCAGGATCACTGCATTGCCACTTACAATCCATTGTACCACAGTGTATCAGTCTCTGTGTACAATGTTCTACTGGTACTGCTCCTTTCGCTCTGCATCATTTCCTGGAGGTTGTTCCAGTCTCCATGGAATTCCTCCACTTTATTATTCCTTTGAGCAGAATAGTATTCAATCACCAACAGATACCACAATTTTTTTTAGTCATTCCCCAATTGAAGGACATCCCCTCATTTTCCAATTTTTGGCCACCACATAGCACAGCTATGAATATTCTTGTACATGTCTTTTCTTTATTATCTCTTTGGGGTACAAACCCAGCAGTGCTATGGCTGGATCAAAGGGCAGTCAATATTTTAGTGCCCTTTGGGCATAGTTCCAAATTGCCCTCCAAAATGGTTGGATCAATTCACAACTGCACTATCAATGCCCCGACTTCACCACATCCTAGTGTTAAGTATTTTTGTAATAACAATGTGGAACTCCAGTTGTCCAACAGATGTTATCCATTTTTAACTTTTTTCAACTTGCCTCATCTCCCAATAATACATGTTCTCTCTGTCTTTCATAGAATTATTTTATTCATAATTTATCTTTGATAATACAGGTTATTCGCTTTCATAAGATAGTTTTCAATAACATTTTGGTTCACCTGTCACTTTGATTCCATGCTATTGCAAGATTCATGGCCCTATAGCCTTACTGTGAGATTATTATACATTTTATATGTCAAGAAATGAAATGGCTTAGATTTTAATGTATATTTGTAGGCAATAGATCTGTCCGACTTAATCTTAAATGGAAAAAAAAAAACTTGAAAAGAAAGGTGTTCTTCAAAATCATACCTAATAAAAGATATATCCATACTAGGAAATGAGGGCAAGGATTACCACATTTTTAGATGGCTAGATCACAGCTGGAAGAACCTCTCCTTCAACCAGGTACTGCAGTGGCATTGAAGCAGCATTATCAGGGTTGTTTTATTTATTTATTTTTAGGATATATTGCTGCTCTATTATTTTCATAAAAATAGGAAACTACATCCTCAGTTCTCCCTGTCAATACTATTTCCCATCTTGGATAATTGTAGTGAAAGTTGAGAAGAATATGGAAACATTTTCTAGCATTCTTATGTCTCCTGTGCCTGGATAGCAGAGCTATCACTCAGCATCAAGCCAGCTGGTATAGTGTAATAATGAATTAAAAGCATTGCTGAATACAATGATATTGATTGATTGCTCAGACACCAAGTGTCACTGAAAGGAAAAAAAAAACAGTAACAACATGGTCTCTTGGTTCCCTACATTTTTACATGCCCCATAAATATCTCCTGGAGTCCATTAGTTTAGAATTTCTTCCTATCACCCCATCATGATACAAATGTCAAGACAGGATCAAAAAACTCTCGAGCATAGATTGATAGGTTAGCTCACCAGTGACATTGACTGAAAGGAGCCATCCTGGTTTCTTTCTCCTCCATTTTTTAAATATCCAACATCTCTGAGAGGTCATTAATACAGAATTTCTGCTTATAACTATCTTAATATGGATGCCAAGACAGCAAGAATAATAATATCTAGATGTAGAAAAAAGTTTGTTAGTACTAAAATTATGTTGAATTTAAAATAAATATGCTGGATCCAACATATACATAAAATAGATCATAGTGGGTTATCTCTTTTAGATGAGATTATGTAGTTCATTTAAAATGAGGTGAGGCCTCACTGCACAAAAGACTCCCTTAAGGCTAGAGATTCAGTCTGTGAAGATTGGATTTAGCTCTCCCCAGATGTAACAATGAAAATACTTAGCTGTTCCTTGATTGTGAAGATTGGATTTGACTATCTCCTGATTGTAACAATGAAGGTACTTAGCTCTCCTTTATTGGGAAGATTGAATTGTAATTGTTATTTTTAACAGTCTATTTTTAGATTTAATTCCCCAAAAAGTGTTAACTAAGTATTCAAAGTAGATCTACCCATTTTAACTACAAAAGGTGCAAACTAACTACTAAAGGTTTGAACTAATGACTAAAGGTGGGAACTAACTACAAAAGTTGTGATATAACCAAAAAAGGCATAATATATCCAAAAAAGGTATGAACACCCATTTCACACACTGAGTGGACAGTCCTGGAGAGGAGTGTCTGCTGTGATTGGTAAACATGAAATTCAGGGGAGGCGACACAAGAGAAAAAGATCTTTAAATAGAGGATCACAGAGGCCATAGAGATAGATTGAGCAACTCTGACTCAGAGTTGGGCTGAAGAAGAGTCACTTGGAGGACAGACTGGAAGAGAAACACTTGAGGAGAGACTGGAAGACAGACAATCGGACTTGGCTGTGGAACTCGACCTGGAAGAGTTCCTGCAGGAGACCTCACAATGTTTTTCCTTTTAGACAGTCACCATGGTTTGTGAAAGTCTGACTTAGTTTCCCTGCCTTTCTGGAGGTGTGAACCTCAGAGAAAGGCCCATGGTCTTGAGACTCCTTTCCCTCATTAGAACCTTAGAATTTTCTACCTGACTTTAAGGAAACCAGAGGTTTTTTTTTGTTTTTCCCCCCCCCCCCTCTCTCTCATTCCTTAATATCTTCCCTCTATTGTAAATAAACTACCAGTAAATTCCAATTTTACTTTAGTAATTCATTTTGGGATTTAGAAATTATTATTTTTTTTAATTTTAAACATTATTTTATTTGGTCATTTCCAAACATTATTCACTGGAAACAAAGATCATTTTCTTTTCCTCCCTGCCCCCCCTCCCACCACCTTTCCCTCTCCCATAGCTGATGCACAATTCCACTGTGTATCACATGTGTTCTTGACTTGAACTCATTTCCCTGTTGTTGGTATTTGCATTAGAGTGTTCATTTAGAGTCTCTCCTCAGTCATATCCCCTCAACCCCTGTAGTCAAGCAGTTGCTTTTCATCCATGTTTTTACTCCCACAATTTATCCTCTGCTTGTGGATAGTATTTTTTAGATCCCTGCAGATTATTCAGAGACATTGCATTGTCCCTAGTGGAGGAGTCCATTGCCTTCGATTGTACCACAGTGTACACAGTCTCTGTGTACAATGTTTTCCTGATTCTGCTCCTCTCGCTCTGCATCACTTCCTGGAGGTTGTTCCAGTCTCCATGGAATTCCTCCACTTTATTATTCCTTTGAGCACAATAGTATTCCATCACCAACATATACCACAATTTGTTCAGCCATTCCCCAATTGACGGGCATCCCCTTGTTTTCCAATTTTTGGCCACCACAAAGAGTGCAGCTATGAATATTCTTGTACAAGTCTTTTTCCTTATTATTAAATCCCTGATGACCACCTATTAATTATTAAGTCCAACCACAATAAAATTTAACAAGTCAAACTCTCCCTATGTGAATTTTAAAAAGTCTCCATCTTGGTCTAGCACCCAAAAAATTGTGCACACCCACACTACACGGGCATGTGCTAGTCAATGACAAATCAGAAATAACTAACTGCCCACCTGGGCTGTCCTAAGCCAAGCTAGAGCCAACCATTGGCATTTGTGAGACACAGGAAGTGAGGGAGGGAACAGCCTCTGGAATTCGCGCACTTCCTGTGGGGAGAGCAAGAAGGAGGTTGGTGTGAGGAGCTTGGACAGAGAGGACGCCCACAGACAGCTTTCCTTCAGATCGGTCACGTGAGTTAAGGACTGATTCTTTCCACCTGGGCTTTTGGGCCTAAAACTCCCTCTGCCTTGGTCAGAGGTTGAGTAGCCCCTTTCCCTTTTCTCTTCTCGCCTTCTCTCCCTCTTCTTTTCCCTACTCCCATTGTGATTAAACCTCCATAAACTCCATTCTGACTTGAGTGTTTCATTTTAGGAATTTCATAAGTAAATTCCTTGGCGGCCATTGTTCAATATTACATAAATCCTGTAGCCATTACAATATTATAACCTCTCCCAGAAGCCTTAAATTTCCCCATTACAGTTTTGGCGAACCACTAAGGGAAAAAGAACTATATTAGTCTTCTGATCTCCTTACTAATCACCTGGGAGAAGTCCCACCCCGGCTACCCCCTCTGGCTCTTGGCCCTGCCTTAGTGCTTGGAAGGTTTCTAGAACCTCAATAAATTTCCTGAATTTTCTTGCCCTTTCACCCCACTTATTACTCACTCCGTCAGTCCTTTTACCAAATACCTTGGCTTAAAGACACAGCTGCCAGAACAGGTGAGTATAAAACACCTTTTCTCTTTTCCCTTTACCCCTTAAGTTAAATTGGGGTCAACAAGATTTTTTTCCTTCTCCTCTTTGTCTCTCATTTCCGTCTCCTTTTACTTTAAGGAGGTGGCTCAGTACATTGAGAGGCAGGCCAGGCTTACCTAATCAACTGATTAGCAACGAGGAACCTCAGGAGAAGCCCGCAAAAAAAAAAAAAAAAACAGCTGAATACAGCTAGGGAGCTAACTTAAAACCCATTTTTTTCTGTTTCCTGGCCTTTCTAGTCTTAAAAATTTAAGTGGGCTTTGCTCAAGGAAGATAGCACATGGTCCTAGCGGTTTTAGCCAGAGGGCTAAAGAAGATTGCTGGGACCCACCCATACACACTTTGTAAAGAAGGAGAATTTACAATACAATAGGCCCTTAGCCTGTATAGGGTTGTAGACTAGGGAGCCACCTACTGTAAAAAAAAAAAAAAAACCTGTGGAAAGTTTGTTGCTTTGCCCTGCTCCCCACGTGTTTTGTGAAATTACAAAATATACATATAAAAATGAGTACTACATTCTTTGACAATTACATGGCAGCTGAAGAAATAGGGGCATTGAGGAATGAAGGATACCTCCAAATTTTTATATTAATAGGTACTGTCATTTTTGTACTCCTCAATACTATATTTAGAGATGAAAAAATAAAAAAAAATGAGGAGAAAATAAAACAAAATGAGGAGAAAATAAAACAAAATGAGGAGAAAATAGAAAATGTTGAGGATAAAATAGAAAAAAATGAGGATAAAATAGAAAATATTGAGGATAAAATAGAAAAAATTGAGGATACAATAGAAAAAATTGAGGATAAAATAGGAAATATTGAGAATAAAATAGGAAATATTGAGGATAAAATGGGAAATATGGAAGATAAAATAGGAAAAATTGAGGATAAAATGCAAGCCCAATTAGAAGATCTAAAAAGTTTCTTACAGGATCAATTGGCAAACAACCACTCTACCAGAAACAGACCTGTTTCTGAACCTTTGAATGAGGAAATTTCCTTCCCTGAAATAGAGATGGAAAACACCTTCCCTATAGCCAAGTTAACAGACTGCTTCTCTCGTGTAGTGCAAATCTTGTCTGAATTTAACCCCCAAAACCCTTCCACGGCAATCCCAGATTCTCATGTTCCTTCTCCTACAGAAAACCAAATTCCAATGCAAGAGAGATCTTGTCCTCCTAGAAAAACCTGTCCTTGTCAAACTGACCCACAGGTGCAAAATTCAACTAGAGGCCTGTTTCCTCTAAGAGAAGTACCTGAAATAGGACGAAATGGGGATGTGGTGACTTTAAGACATAGGATACCATTTACTCCCCAAGAAATAAATGAATTTACACGAAATATCCCCACATATGAACAGGATCCTTTTCTAGTAACAAAAAAGATGGGAGACATATTTTTTCAGTATAATCCGTCTTACAAGGACATTAAGAGCTTACTACAGGCTTTTTTAAGTGAACATGAAAAAAATAAAATAATTGCTCATGTCAACAAAACCCGGGGGCGTAATACAGCACATTGGCCATCTCAGGATCCCGAATGGGACTATAACAATCCTGATGATTATCTACAACTCTACCGTTGTAGAGAGGCCATCCTCACGTCCATGAAGGAATGTGCAGACAGTACAGATAAGTGGATGGAACTGGAAAAAATTAAGCAAAAGGAAAACGAAACACCCTCCAGATTTATGGACAGAATTATCGAGTTTGGGGACAGATACTTAGATTGTGACTTAACTAAAGAGAGTAGTTTAAGACAAGTTAGAAGAATCTTTGTAAACAATTCTTGCAAAGTAATTAAAAATTATTTTAAAACACAATGTCCAAGATGGTCAGATATGGACCTTGAAGAATTGCGAAAAACAGCTATATATGTTTTAAAGGGAAACGAAGAAAAGGAGAAAGAAAATAATGATGACATGGAGGAAATGAAGAAAAAAATGAGATATTTAATAGATAGGATAACTAAATTAGAAAGTGGGCATGATAATGAACTAACAACAATTGCCCCTCTCCAGAAATCCAATTATCAATCCATTACTTGCCACTTCTGTGAGAAGAAGGGCCACAAAATGATGGAATGTAGAACCTTTCTTAAGATGTTTGGAAGGAATACACAGTTTAATAATAGTTTTAGAAATAATAACTATAATGAATATAGAAATAAGAACTTTAGAAACCAGAATTATAGAAATAGGAATTGGGAAATTAATGACAATGCTCAAATTGAAGAAAATTTTAATGATAATACTCAACAATATATGAGAAATGGCGCTCGTCCAAAAATTACTCGAGGTACTAATGACCCTCAGAGAGGTGCCCTTCAGGGGGGTGCCCAAGGAATATCCCAAACACAATGATGGTGCCTGGGGGGGGGCTGGGGCACAGGAATCAGAGGATACAACCTTTGATTTCCCGGACCCTGATGTCCTACTACCTGTTGTCCCTATCCACTGCCCTCCCCATACTAATGAACCCCATGTTACCTTAAAGGTGGGTAACACCTATTATGATTGTCTATTAGACACCGGAGCTTCCTGGCCTGTATTAAAGAGAACACCTGATTTACAATGTTATTCTATTGGCTCAGAGAATGTAATGGGAGTATCAGGAATAACCCAAAGAGTTAAAAGACTTCCTCCTAGAATGGTGTCTGTAGGACCCCTAGAGGTACAACACTCCTTCCTTTTGATGCCTGACTCCCCTTTAAATTTGCTGGGGAGGGACCTTCTATGCAAACTCAGAGCCACAATAACCTGCTCCCCAGATGGCTCATTATCATTAGAAGTACCAGAGGAATCTTTAAAATTACTCCCTGTACTTCTCTCAGAAAACCAGGAGGCAAAAGAGCCTTCCATTTTTGAAATACCTAAAGATATACCTGAGTCTCTTTGGGCCACATCTTCTTCTGATGTAGGATTACTTAAATCTGCTGTTCCTGTGCAGATAAAAACTAAATCTAGCCCACCTCCTTCTATCCCTCAGTATCCCCTCTCAAAGGAGCCAATTGAGGGTATTACACCAGTTATTAACTCATTAATAGAACAGGGAATAATAATCCCTTGCAAATCTGAATACAACACGCCTATCCTGCCAATTAAAAAACCAAAAAAAGGGCCCGATGGCAAGCACATCTATAGATTTATACAGGATCTAAGGGCAGTAAATAATCACGTTATAAAGAGACACTCCGTAGTTTCTAACATACATACTATTATTTCATCTATTCCTAGCACAGCTACATACTTTACAGTAGTAGACTTGTGTTCAGCTTTCTTTTCCATACCAATACATGAAAACTCCAGGCATATTTTTGCTTTCACCTGGAAGGGCTCACAATATACCTGGTGTCGGCTGCCACAGGGTTATGTCGAAAGTCCGAGCTTATTTGAGCAAATTTTGAGCCAAGACACAGACAATATAACATTTAAAAATAGCAAATTAATCAAATATGTAGATGATCTACTCTTGGCTTCAACAGATGCAAAAACATGTCAAGAAGATAGCAAACACCTTCTTTTGGAATTGCACAAAAGAGGTCATAAGATCTCGAAGGACAAAGTTCAGTGGTGTCTCCCCAAAGTAGAATATTTGGGGTTCATTCTGACAGCTGGTGCCCGCTCTATTTCTCCCAAGCGAATTGAGAATATTCAAAAATTGAGTGCTCCTACCACTAAAAAACAGTTAAGAGCAATTCTGGGAGCAACAGGGTTTTGCAGACAATGGATTCCTTGCTATGGGGAAATTACTAAACCTCTTATAGCACTAACAAGGGATGTAGTCCCTGAACCCCTCAAATTAGAGCCTGAACACCTGTCAGCTCTATCAGAGCTAAAAAAGGCTATCTTATCTGCCCCTGCTCTAGGCATCCCAAATTACAACAAGCCATTTACTTTGTATGTACATGAACGAAGAGGAGTAGCCTCTGGTGTTTTAACTCAGACTTTGGGACCTTCTCAGCGCCCAATTGCTTATTATTCTGCCCAACTAGACCCAGTAGCAGCAGGAGCACCACCATGCCTTAGAGGAGTAGCTGCTACAGCCTTACTAGTAACAAAAACCGTTGATTAAGTATTGGGATGTCCATTAACAATAATGTGCCCACATGAGATTGAAGCATTATTGGTAAAACATAGAACACAGGCATTCTCGGATCAGAGAATTACAAGGTATGAAATAACCTTATTAAATAGTGAAAATATTACCTTGAAACGCTGTTCAACTCTTAACCCTGCCACCTTGCTTCCAGATTTACCTACTTCAGGAGAACCACTACATAACTGTGAAACATTAGTGTCCATGGCAGAAAAGCCTCGAGATAATCTCTTGGACACTCCCTTAGACAATGCAGATCTGATCTTATTTACCGATGGTTCCTCTTTTATGAGGGATGGCATACGTTACACTGAAGCTGCCGTAGTCTCAGAATTTGCCACTGAATGGTCAGCTTCACTACCTTCTAACATTAGCGCTCAAGGAGCAGAGCTCATAGCTCTGAAACATGCCTGTATAATTGCCAAGGATAAAAAGGCAATAATTTATACGGATTCTAGATATGCTTTCGGCATTTGTCACTCAGTCGGGATGCTATGGCTCCAAAGAGGATTTTTAACCTCAGCTGGAAAATCCATAGCTAATGCAGAAATTATTAATGAAGTTCTTTCTGCTCTCAAACTGCCTAAAGCCCTAGCTGTAGTTCATTGCTCTGCCCATACAGGTGGCTCTGACCCTGTCTCTAGAGGAAATGACCGAGCAGATGCCGCTGCAAAACTAGCAGCCATAGAAGGACCTGGATTAATTTTAACATTAACAACCACTGATAATTTAAATTTATCACTCTCCTATAATGAAAAGGAAGTGGAAAAATGGAAACAAAAATTTAAAGCAAAACAAATTAATGGAGTATGGGTGTCATCTGAAGGAAAACCCCTGATCCCTAGAAGTTTCTATAACCAAATTTGCCAATCTATTCATAAAAATGGTCATTTTGGCACCCAGGGCATCGTGGACTCTGTCAAGAGAGTATGGATAGCCCCTGGTATAACTACTGTAGCCTCTAAAGTATGTTCAGCCTGTCCTATTTGCCAGGCATATAACCAACATGCATATCGTGGTAAAGCCTTTGGTGGACGTCCTCTGGCTTACACACCGTTTGAGCACCTGCAGATAGATTTTATAACGATGCCAAAGGCTGGACAATATAAATTTTGTTTGGTCATAGTAGACCAACTGACCAGATGGCCGGAAGCATTTCCTACAGCCCGAGCCACAGCAGATTTTGTTGCTAAGGTGCTTTTAAAATAAATTATTCCTCGCTTTGGCCTACCAGCACGTATTGATTCCGATAGGGGGAGTCATTTTACTGATTCTGTTCTAAACCAGATATATTCTTGCTTGGGGATAACTCCAAAATTCCATGTTCCATATCACCCCCAGAGTTCAGGCCAAGTTGAGAGGATGAACAAAGAACTTAAAACTATGATTGGAAAATTATGCACTGAGACCCATTTAAAATGGCCTGAAATTCTCCCTTTGGCCCTATTTTATCTTAGAAGCAGGCCTAGAGGAGACTTACATATTTCACCATTTGAGATGCTTTTTGGACATCCGCCTATACAGGCTAAGCCTTTCTCCCCGGCTTATACATCGCTATTAGGGGGAGATATTACTATTGCTTCCTATATACAGGAATTACAGCACAAACTGCGTGAGCTACATGAATCCGGAGCTGCAGTACAAGCTGGACCACTAGACTTCTCACTTCACGACCTGAACCCAGGAGACAAAGTTTATATTAAGAACTTCCAGCGTACAGGAGCAACCCAGCCTTCCTGGGAAGGACCATTCCAAATATTCTTAACTACTCCAACATCTATAAAGGTTGGAGAAAAGGACTCTTGGATTCACGGTTCTCATGTAAAGAGAGCATCTTCTGTTGAGACTGATTGACTGTATCCTATACATGCATTGGAGATAACTACCCATTGACAAGTGGAACTGTTTTATTCTGCTTTTGACACATTGAATTCCTAAATTTAATTTTTCCTTTTTTCTCTTTTCCTTATTTTATTATTATTATTATTATTTTTACATTATTTTATTTTTTCCCTTTTTCTCATTTCTATGTACTTAAGGTACATATGATCAATATTAACATTTTATTCTACAATATTAGTTTAAATATATATACTTGTTGTTATTATTAATACGCACCCAAATAGCTTTAGACTATGGGAACCTGCCATTTATTGATAATTGTTGTGGGACTATGATTAATGTTTGTGTCTGATTCTAGACATGAGATCAAACAAGGAGCACAGAGATAACCTGGATAATGCCAAAAGAGCTCACAGGTCTAAAAATCAAAGACCAATCCAGGTAGGATTAATGCATTTCTAAGCCAATACTAAGGACTTGAACCTAGTGTGAGACTCGGGGTTGCGACACTTGACAGACGTTAAGATGTAGGCCTTCCCTGTATCCACACTCTTTGTGAAAATACCTACAGACAAGTACCTAAGGTTGGCTACCATCCTGGCTCCATCCATCCATCCCTGAGAACGAAGGTAAAATCAGACGAGGGAATAACACTTCCCTAGATATAAAATAAAAATCTGGTCCTCTTTTTTCTCTCCTATAGTATGGCAACTTCCTGTAGCCTTGGCTGCAAATAGGGAAGTAAAATATGCTACATTCTGTCCTACAGACTTGTGGGATTAGAAATTACTTAACTGGACCCTAATACAGGGGCCTGTGGGGAAAAAAAAAATTTTTTTTATTCTTGCTTTTTCAAATTTTGTATACATAGATTTTTTGATTTTGATACTGATTTTGAATTCTTCTTTAATACAAATATGCATATATAAAAGGTTTATATTTTTTCCCTTAATTTTTCCCTTTTCTTCTTTTGATTTTGATTTTTGATTTTATTTTCATATTGTTTTGTTTTTCTTTTGAATTAACTCACACACTCCCACAACTAAAACTTGAATCCTCAGCTGGACTCAGTGTTTTTTCAACACTTTCTTCAGGGGGGATTGTATTTCATCAAATCCAAGATTTAAATTTTGTTCGAGATAAATCTTCAGAGAAGAAGCTTGCTAACTAACTGAATTCAGAGAATGAACTGTTTGCAGAAAGATATCTAAACCTTTTCACTACAGGAAGATCCAAAATGAACCTTGGGGTGTGGTTGATTGAACATTTTTTAATGTACACTCTTATGCCAAAGGGGACTGCCCCCTAATTGGCTTTTGTCAATGCGCCCAGCAAAACATTGGTTTGCTGTCTTTCTCTCTCCTTTGTTTCCCCATATTTACAGCTATTATAATTTTCCACTTAGTAAAAAAAAAAAATTTTGTATACACTTATAGTTAGAAATTTTTGGGGTGCAGTATGCTTATGTTTAGTGATCAATTGGGGAGACTAGTCTCCCAATCATCATCAGGGGGGATTGTGAATTTTAAAAAGTCTCCATCTTGGTCTAGCACCCAAAAAATTGTGCACACCCACACTACACGGGCATGTGCTAGTCAATGACAAATCAGAAATAACTAACTGCCCACCTGGGCTGTCCTAAGCCAAGCTAGAGCCAACCATTGGCATTTGTGAGACACAGGAAGTGAGGGAGGGAACAGCCTCTGGAATTCGCGCACTTCCTGTGGGGAGAGCAAGAAGGAGGTTGGTGTGAGGAGCTTGGACAGAGAGGACGCCCGCAGACAGCTTTCCTTCAGATCGGTCATGTGAGTTAAGGACTGATTCTTTCCACCTGGGCTTTTGGGCCTAAAACTCCCTCTGCCTTGGTCAGAGGTTGAGTAGCCCCTTTCCCTTTTCTCTTCTCTCCTTTTCTCCCTCTCCTTTCCCTACTCCCAGTGTGATTAAACCTCCATAAACTCCATTCTGACTTGAGTGTTTCATTTTAGGAATTTCATAAGTAAATTCCTTGGCGGCCATTGTTCAATATTACATAAATCCTGTAGCCATTACAATATTATAACCTCTCCCAGAAGCCTTAAATTTCCCCATTACACCTATAAGCACCAATGACAGAAGTGTTTTTAAATGCTACAGTAGGGTATGCTGAAATATAGGAATGGTAAGAAGAGTGGATAAAGAAATATTTTGAGTGTGCACTGAAGACTGGCTTCAAGAAGTATTTCAGATAGCAAATTCCTTAGGGATTAATTTTTAAAAATCATTCTACTAAATGACCTAGTAGTTGACCTAGGCAGGGTGATATAGTAGGTAAAACCAGGGAATTTTAAGTCAGGAAGCCTGAATTCCAGTCCTGGTGCTACCACAAATTAGCATGAAGATTTTGATCAAGTGCATTCATTTCCTGGAGTCTCAGAAGAGGAGAACCCTTACTCATACGTTAAAATTAGAAATTTGAACTAGATCTAGAATTCTTAACCTTTTGTGTACATGTGGGTGTTTTGTGCATGTGCAAGTGTGCATGTGTTTGTGTTTACCCATGCATCCCATTGGTAGACTGGTATGTAACAGTTAAAATTTAGGGAAACTGAGGCAGGTAGAAATTAGTTTCTCTCTGCAAGGAGTATTGTTTATTAAAGGTAAAGGGTTAAAGAAAATACAAGCAAGAGCAGCACATGCTAGGTGGGCCATGAGGCCCACCCAAATTTCACTCACATCATGAGACGCATCTGTTTGCCATAGGAGCCAGGAAGAGCAGAGAGCCCTGCGGAGACCCTCTAAATAATGATTTTGCTCTTGGCCCAGGTGAGAATTCAGTGAGATTACAAAGCACTCTGGGGAAGTGGAGCAAGGACTTCTGGGGATTGAAGTCCCGGATTCAAGTCTATTTTTACAGGTATTTTATATGAACTCCTCAGAATAATGTTTTTAAGTCCATAAAATATAATAGATAGATTAATAATATTGAAATGAAGTTATCCAAAAATAGATTCATACACACTAGATTAAGAACTTCAAATTTAGATCATCTATGAAGAACTTTCACCTTGAAAATTATTATATTTTGAGAGAAAATGTGATGTACTAGACAAAAATGATGAGTAGAGTTTGAATGTCAGTTGTGACAATGATGGCCTATATGATTAAAGCAAAGTCAATTAACCCTCTGAGGCTCATTGTCCTCATCTTTAAAATGGACAAAATATTTGTTCAGTCTCATTAGGTCATCATAAACAAAGCACTTCATATACCTTCAAGTATAATAGCAATGTGAGTTATGATCCTGTGATTGCAAGCCTAAATAAAAGTAAATAAATGACAATAAAAGATAAATAAATAGTTGAGAGAGACAGAGTCAAAGAGAGAAGTAATTAAATGGAAATCCCAACAGAACATGGACTCTGCCAATATGTGTTATAAGAAAATTCACAATGTTTACCCTCATTTTGCTTTTTCTTTTCAATTATACTTCCACCCAGTTGATGGTCAACATTACCTGTAACATCTCTGAATGCAAAATGTAATGATAAATCAACTGTAAAAAAATTATTGCAATGTTCACATTGATTTCACTTCCACTAAAGAAAAATATATATTATATAAATAGATGCATATATGTATTTAAATTATGATTTGGAGTATGTTTGTTTTTGTTGTCATTCTTATTGTGTTTTATATACATATTCATTGCCGGTTATTCCATAATAGTGAAAAACTCTCAAGTTATAAATTTCATTTCTTATATCCTAATGATAAGAATGAACTTAGAGATGAAATTTCCACCCTGGGAGTACAGTGTTAGGGAGTTGCCTATGATATAGAGAAGTTAGGTTACTTGTCCATCATCAGATAACTAGCATGTGCCAAAGGTAGGACTTGAAATCATTTTTTCTTCATTGAGGCCTGCCCATGTCTCTATTCTGCCACACTGTTTCTTTATTTTAGGGATGAGGAAATGGTCTCATTCCTTCAATTATTCTTTCCTAATTTCCTCAGCAGTTTTCCTTTATTTTCTTCTCTTCTTGTATAGGGACTCACACTAGGTCAGGTAAAGAGAAGAGGGGTGGAATTGACAATGCCAAGAAGGTTATTGGGCCTGTTGTGCCTTTATTTTTTACTTTATGCTGCCCCTCTTCCTACAGATGATAAAGTCGTCCTTCTATGCACTTTGCCAGACTGCCTCTCTAAATTATGCTTAAGCGTCCAATACATTCTCAGAAGGTTGTTTAGGAACTGAAAAAGCATGCCTTGTATAATAAGGTCAACAAAAGACAACTATTGACATTTGATGACATTTTCAAAGTAAAATCTCGGATCTCAGTTTTAGGATATGCCTTCTCCCTTCCCCCTACCACCCTATTCAGAATTTTAAGTCCTTAAAAAAAAGAAAAAAAAAGAAAACTAAATTAGCCTTTTGTGCTGAATTCTGCTCAGAGCTCATTTTAATTCAGAATATAATTCAATGCTTCCAAATTCCAAATTTGAGGACCGAAGTGCTGACAAACTGGAAATAAGAACATATTGTTATAGTCATCTGCACACCACACACATATAGACACGCACATATACACACACGCACACGCACATGCACACATGCTCCTTGCTTCTGTCATGGGCCAGATTTGCTGACTCTTTACTGCTGTGCTCTAGCAGCACAATTATTTTCCGTCCTGGTACCTGCTGTTCTCCAGCTCAATGGGCCTAATTACCCAAGACCAAAATATATTTGTTCCCTCAAATCACTTCACGGCAGGTCCTTTTAACGCTAGCAAATCCTAGCTGCTGGACTCAACACATCTTTTAAATAACCCTTAATGCATGTTTTTAGATTGAACTCCATTTATCCTCATGGCCCCTTTTGCTCCAAATTAGCTAAATCAAGTAGCTTTCAGTTGTGACAAATTAAAAATGGCTTTTGCTTCAGTCAAAGAGGCTCTCACCTTTGTTTTTTAATCTAAAAATATCAAATGACCTTAATTTCCCCACTCTCTACCTTCTCAAGATGCTTCAGCATGGGAGGAGGAAGCCTTAATGATTTTTAGAGAAAGAACACAGAAAGTCTGACTGGAAAATCCATTGAGAACAGAGTGGAACCAAACATGGCCATCCAATATTAGTCACTTTTTAACATTCTGCCACTAGTGCGTTACTTAGTGTGACTCAAAGCAACTTTAGACTTTAGGCTTTAGACTTTCTCTGGGAATAGAGAAGAACTCCATTCCAAGGTAAATACGGACTTAGAAGGAATGGGTCATTTTTGTTGAACTTCAGCTAAATAGACCCATCTGCTAGGCATCTCACAAAGGATATGGGAGACATAAGTAATGCTTATCCTGTGAGATCTTTATTTATTACCTTCTACCCAGCAAGCCCAAGTGCCAAGGAAACCAGATCCTTCCCTCATAAAAGATAGATAGAGCACCGGAACTTTCTTTAGAAGGCCCTCTGGTCAGAAAACTCCCTTCCTCTTATCAATACTGATTGGCAGGTTCTCTGGAATTTCTAGTAGAAGAAAATTTCTTGGGGTATTCATAAGATCATAGGATTGTGGGTAAAGGAAAGGAAAGGACTAGGATACATAGCTAGTCTAATTCCATCATTTCACAAATTGAGAAACTGAAACCTAAGATCATTTGGTGACTTGACCAGAACACACAGGTGATGGTGAAAGCCAGATCCTCTACCTTCAGATTAAATATCCTTTCCATCTACCTAATATCACACAGCCATTATGTGTCAGAGGTAGGAATTGAACCTGGGTTTTCCTGATTTCAAGTTTAGCTAGCAATCTGCCATGCCCTATGACATACTTACTCTTAAAAAACACAGTTATACAATGAAAATGCTTGGAAAACCTTTTAAAATTGCATATACTATATCAATATCAGCAATAAATGTTTACTTAATATGCAACACAATAGTTTATTACTGATCATCTGATTATCCAATTATATTTGTGATGTACTATTGCCATGCTGATTACTTAAACTATGCTAATTGTAGAATCCCATTTAACAATGAGTTGGAGTAAAAGGAATTGGCTCAAGTTCCCACCTTACTATTTCCTCCATAAATGACTTTGGGCAAATTATTTGATTTCTGCACTTCAACTTTCTCATCTTAATGATATCCAACCCTCACAGTAAGCAAGGCACCCTATGAGTCACCATTACAAAATTTGAGTATTGTGGAGTTGGAAGGAACTGTCCAGGATCTTGCCCAACCTGAAAGGTGTCTCCACTAGAGCCTACCTCATAGCATCAGCTTGAAAATTTCAGCAAATGACTCTTTTCTGAACTTAACCCTTTGGATGGCTCTAATTATTAGGAAAGTTTCCCTAACTTCAATTTCAAATTTACATCACTGAAATTTCTAACAATTGTTTCTGGTTCTGATAATTGGACCAAATTACTAGAAAAATCTTATTCTTTTTTTAACACTCAAAATATTAGAATATATGTATAGTGTCCTTTTTAGCTTTCTATTCTCTAGGGTAAACAGCTCTATTTCTTTCATTTCTTGGGTCCTGGAGTCTTCTGGACATTTTCTAACTAATCAGTGTCATAAAGTATTAAGTAAACAAACACAAAAACATGATATATATGTATATAGGTATGTATTATATGTCCATCTCTCTCTCTGTCTCTCTGTCTCTGTCTCTGTCTCTGTCTCTGTCTCTGTCTCTGTCTCTCTCTCTCTCTGTCTCTGTCTCTCTCTCTGTCTCTCTGTCTCTGTCTCTGTCTCTGTCTCTGTCTCTCTCTCTCTCTCTCTTGCCTTGCCTTCAGCCTTAGAATTGATACTAAGGCAGAAGAGCAGTAAGGGTAAAGCAGTTTGGTTTAACTGGCTTGTCCAAGTTCACACAGCTCATAAGTGTTGGAGGTCAGATTTGAATACAGGTTCTCTCCATTCCAAGTTTGGTGATCCATTCTCCATGTCATCTAGCTGTCCCTTCTAGATTTATTTTAGCAAGACCTATTATAGATTGGTTATCACCTATTCATTGCTGGAAATTATTCTTCTCATTGTAACCTAAGGTCATGTTAGCTATTTTTGGCTACCTTAATACAACATTGATTTATTTTGTCAGCAGTTGCTCAAAGCATAGCTCATGAAACTCCACAGAAGTCTTTACTGGCCATTGTTAGTTGACTGCTCAAACAGTACAATTAAAAAATTTGCAAGAATTGAATTCCTATGTACACATAGGATAAACTTCTTTGGAGGTTATCGAAACTCCAGTGAGAGAAGATAAGCACATATCTCATACCTACTTATAGAGGCCTCACATCTTACCAAACCTCCAGTCTTACATCTAAACCTACCCATTAGATATTTTGACATCTTAAATTACATGTCCAATATACATCTTTTCCCCCCTAAACCCCCCCCCAAATTTCTGTCTTAGAATTAATATTATATATTAGTTCTAAGACAGAAGAACTAAAAGAGCTAGACAATCAAGGCTAAATGACTTGCCCAGGGTCACAAATCTAGGAAATATCTGAGACCAGATTTGAACTAAGGAACTCCTGTTTCTAGGCCTGGCACTTAGCTGTCCCCTCCAATTCATATCTTAAACTCAATATATACAAAATTGAACTCATTATATTTTCCCCAAAGTCTTCCTCTATTCCTAAATTTCCTATTACTGTTGAGAATGCCACCAATCTATCAGTCCTCCCCCCTGAGTGGACTATGAGATTTATGAGGAAAAACTCCTTTCTTTTTCTTTCTCAAGTAAGGGGGTTTATTGGGAACAACAGGATGGGGATTAAGGTGAGAGGAATAGGGGTGTCCCTAAACTATAAGGAAAATTAGGAGGATTATGGAAAATGTCAGTCCTGTCACAACTGTGACTCAGAGACAGCCAGAGAGATGGAGGACAACTGTTAAATCTTCTTTCTTCTTCCAATTACACAAAACCACCAACAAAAGTTAATCTCTTCCCAGATTAATTCCAGAAGCCCCCTCAAGAGTCCTTCAGCCTGGGACAGAAGCTAACAGGGATCAGTTCTCAGCTTCTTCCCCCTTCAGCCAGAAGCCAAGGAAGTTCCTCCCTTGGTCAGAAAACCCTCAGAGAAGAAGGAGTCTCTTCCTTGCTCAGGCTCCAACTGTTTTTTCTGGGAACATTCTATTTTGGAATCCTCACCTTGATTGGCAGATCAGGTCCCTAGCTTTGTTTCTTGCATGCTTGAAATTCTCTCTTCCTCCATGCCTCTTTCATAGAACTCACTATTTGACAAAAAACTGTTGGGAAAATTGGAAAGCAGAATGGGAAAAATAGGTTTAGATCAACATCTTATACCCTATACCAAGATAAATTCAAAATGGGTGAATGACTTAAATATAAAGAAGGAAACTATAAGTAAATTAGGTGAACATAGAATAGTATACCTGTCAGATTTGTGGGAAAGGAAGGAATTAAGACCAAGCAAGAGAGAGAACATTGCAAAATGTAAAATGAATGACTGATTATATCAAATTAAAAAGGTTTTATACAAACAAAACCAATGCAGCCAAAATGAGAAGGAAAGGAACAAATTGGGAGAACATTTTTTTAAAACCCTTACCTTCCATCTGTTCCAAGGCAGAAGAGTGGTAAGGGCTAGGTAATGGGAGTCAAGTGACTTGCCCAGGGTCACACAATTGGGAGAACCATTTTTATAACAAAACCCTGACAAAGGCTTCATTTCCCAAATATATAAGAAACTAAGTCAAATTTACAAAAAAATCAAGCCATTCCTCAACTGACAAATGGTCAAGGGACATGAATAGGCAGTTTTCACAAGATGAAATTAAAACTATCAATAAGAACATGAAAAAGTGTTCTAAATCTCTTATAATCAGAGAAATGCAAATCAAAACAACTCTGAGGTACCACCCGATACCTAGCAGATTGTCCAATATGGTAGCAAAAGAAAGTACTGGTGGAGTTGTGAATTGGTCCAACTATTCTGGAGGGCAATTTAGAACTATGGCAAAGGACTTTAAACAATTGCCTTCCCTTTGACCCAGCAATACCAATGCTGGGTTTGTACCTCAAAAAGATAATAAGGAAAAACACTTGTACAAAAATATTCATAGCCTCACTCTTTGTGGTGGCAAAAAAAAAATTGAAAAATGATGATGTATCCATTGATTGGGGAATGGCTCAGTAAATTTTGGTATATGTTGGTGATTGTAAATTATTGGGCAACCTTTTATTTAAAATGCTAATTGAGATTTTTAATTCATATATTTAAATTGCAATAAATTTCTTGAATATGTGTGTATGCACGTGTGTGTGCATGTGTGTGTGTGTGTGTGTATTATGGATGTATGTATGTATATAAATTGTACCTGCAATTACATTGATTTAGGGAAGTATTCAGCATGGGACTTCCTCTATCAATGTAAGCTAGCACTTGCGTGGTAACTTAGTGAATTGAGAGTTGCCTGGAACTTGGAGAGGTTAAAGTGACTTCTGCTGAGACACCCAGCCTACATATGGTAGAAGCATATCTTGAAACCAGGTCTTTATACTTCTTATGTTAACTCTTCATCTCCTATGCCAGGCTCTTTAGAATAACATATATTCAAGAAAAACAAAAGCAAATAGCAGAACAGATATACTTTTGTTTGTCTCAACATAAATCAATTTCAAAAACTCTTATTTTCTGCTTTTAGTAACAACTCTAAGTCAGAAAGGCAATGACTATGTGAATGGGATTAAGTGAATTGCCCAGAGCTAAGAAATTTCTGAGGCCATATTTGAACCCAGGACTTTCAAAATCTAGCCCTGACTCTTTATCCTCTGTGCCACCTAACTGCTAAGTCAACTTAGTAAACGTCAATTGAGTGTCCACTCTAGACCAGGTTCTATACTAATCACTAGAGATACAAAAACGAAAGACAGCCCCTTCTCTGAAGGAACTAATTTAGGTCTAGTAAAGACAATGTGAACAAAAATAAGTACATGCAAGATATATGCAGTATGAATTGGACATAATTTTAGAAGGAAGGCACATGGTCTTCATTTATAAATTCTGTGCTTTTTGCATTTAGTGCTATGAGGATTGAAGAAGTTATTTCATTTTAAATTTATTTATTTATTTATAATATGTTTTACAGTATCACACGATTCATGATTTTTCCCACCTCTTTTTTTTTCCCTCCCAGAGCTGACAAGCAATTTCATTGGGTTATACATGTACCTTTATTCAAAACCTATTTCCATATTATTCATATTTGCAATAGAGTGATCTTTTAACACCAAAACCCCAATCATATCCCTCTCAAACCACATGATCAATCATATGTTTTTCTTCTTCATTTCTGCTCCCACCGTTCTTTTTCTAGTTGTGGATAGCATTCTTTCTCATAAATTCCTCATTCAGTGCTGGATTCCTGGATCATTGCATTACTACTGGTATAAAAGTCTGTTATATTTGATTGTGCCACAGTGTATCAGTCTCTGTGTACAATGTTCTCCTGGTTCTGCTCCTCTCACTCTGCATCAATTCCTGGAGGTCTTTGCAGTTCACATGGAATTCCTCTAGTTCATTATTCCTTTCAGCACAATAGTATTCCATCACCATCAGATACCACAATTTGTTCAGCCATACCCCAATTGAAGGACATCTCCTCATTTTCCAATTTTTGCCATCACAAAGAGTGCAGCTATAAATATTTTTTGTATTTTTCCTTATTAGAAGAAGGTATTTTAAAGGCAGTCATCCCTTGATGGAGTGATGTACTGGTCTTATAAATCCTTATATGACATCAATGTTATATTTAGTTATTTTTAACAAGTTTTTTTGTTTAGTCAAAATCCACTCTATTTTAATCTTTTTTAGCATTTTGAAACCTTGACAATTTTTCTTTTTCTTTTTGGAATGGTCTTTCCTCTAAGAGCTTAGCACATGACCTGGCACAAAGTAAGTACCTAATTAATTCTTACTGACTGATGCTAAAGTTATAGCTTACTTTTTCAAGATTTTCTTCATTTTTTTTTTGCTACCAGACTTTTGCAACAGTTGCATGCTTTGGTATACTTTAAGGATAATTTATAGATAGCAAATAGTGCAATCTTGCTTATTCTCTTTTCTCTTTCTCTCATGGAGGTAGAATTTGGTTAATGGAACATATTCAGGGTGGTATCAGAATTAGATATGCAGTAAAATGTGTTTATTACACCTGCTATAAATGACTAGTGTCATTTAGGGATCTCACTCCTCTTGTAAGCTATTTTAGAGTAATAGTTAGAAATTTGGAAAGGGTCACAGATGCCACCTTAGACCGAACCATATCCCAACATTATCCCCCTTGACAACATACCTGTCTTTGTTTGATTACCTCTAGGGAGAGGAAAGCCATTATGTTCTGAGTCAATCCATTCCTCAATTAGTAGTAGTAGTAGTCTCTTGGTAATCGAGGATGATGATTGTCTTTGTGCATTTTCATCTATGGTGTATAGATGAGTGTGTACAATGACACTTGTGCATGAAGGAGATTTAAGTGGAAAAGTCGATGCACAGAGACAGTCCCACTCTCTTGGCGTTGGAAGCCTGGGTCCAGTGGCACGGAATATCTTTACACCTGGAGACTTCCTCAGCTGCACTGGATGGCCGTGTTGTCCTTTGTGTTCCAACACGCCCTAAGCACTCCACAGTGCTTTGCTGCATCGCCATCTCAGCCGTTGAACCTTCTTATTGGTTTCTTCTGTCTGTTCAGCCGAAGCAATTCCTCAATTGGATGGTTATAATTGGAAGAAAGTTTCTCTTTTTGCAGTTTCCAGAAATTTTCCCAGTTATTTCTGGGAAATGAATGGTAATAGACATTTAATATAGTGTCCACTGCTTTCCAGGCACTGTTGTAAAAATTTTACAAGAATTATCTCATTTGATTTTCACAAAAACCCTTGGAGATAAGTGCTAATGTTGCCTTTTTTGAGTTGAGGCAGCAGAGGCAGCTAGAGTTTAATAATTTTTCTTGAGACACACAGTTAGTAAATGTCTGACTTAGATTTGAATTCAAGTCTTTCTGACTTCAGTCCAGTGCTCTATACACTATGCCACTCATTGCCCAACTTGGGATAAAGTAGAACAAGTCTGATCACTCTTCTATATGGAACATCTTCAAGTACTTAAAGGAAACCCTTATTTAGCCCCTGAGTCCCATCTTCTCCAGGTTGAGTATCTGTAGCTTTAAACAAATATCATGATATGAATTTGAAGTTCCCTGTAATCTTGGTTACCTTCCTTTGGATACTCATGATACCAAAATCTTTTACTTCATTTAAAAATTAACAAAATTCCTTCATTATCTCTGCCAAATCCTCAAACTATTATCCTATTTCACAAATTCGTATAAAACAAGGAACACATTTGTTGCATCCATTTCCTGTTTTCCTCATTCACTTCTCAGCCTCTTTCTGTCTAACTTTTAACACCAACATTCAATAAAAGTTTTTTCCCCCAAAGTTATTAGTACTATTTTTTTGGTTAAATTCTGATGTTTCTTGAATTTTCCACAGTTGACACTATTGACAACTTTAAAAAAAGATTTTTATGACACTCTTTCCTTATTCTCTTTGTATTTTTCTTATCGCTTATGTTTCCTTTAATGAATCATTTACTTCTATCACTGCTAGACAAGAGGATTTACACCAGGGCTCTATCCTAGACCTTTTCTTTTTATTGTTTGCCTGCCATTTCTACATTCCTTTTCAGGGATATCACCATCTTTTATAGATTTAATTATTATTGCTATGAAGATTGTTCCCATATCTCTTTGTCCTTGTTCTCCTCAGTTTCAGTATTCAATTATCAACTGCTTGTTGAGTAGGCAGAAAGTCCCATACAACTCTCAAATTCAACATGTCCAAAAAAAATAACTATTTTTAGCCCCAACATCAAGATATTGCCTAACTACTCTACTTTTGTTTAATGCACCATCATTCTTATAGCAAAGTTAATTTGCAATCTTGGAGTAATTCTCAAATCTTTCCTTTCCCTTTCCTTGTCATAGTGATATCAGTTAACAAACCTTATTAATATTACCTCCAAAGTATTTCTTGTTTCCATCCCTTTTTCTTCACTCTTATGGTCAATACACAGGTTTGGGTGCTCACAGTTCCATCTATAAAAAGACTCTAAGCAACCAGTTATTGTTCCTCTTCAATCCATTCTCCACCCAACTACTAAAATTTATTTTTTAAAGAATAAATCTATCTTATTTTAAAGAATAAACAAATTTTAAGAATAAATCATGCCATTCCTTTTTTTCAAGAAGGTTTGATGGCTTTCTGTTGCCTTTAGAATAAAATACAAGCTTTCATCTTTGACCTTTAAAGCCACTTTTAATCTGGCTTTTTGATACCTTTGTAGTCTGACTCACATTTTCTTAATACACTTGAAGTTCTTGATACACTTTCTGTTCCATGTACACAACATTCAATCTACTACTTACATGCCTTTGCTCAGACTGTCTACTATGTAAAGAAGGTACTTTTTATCTTTACCACTTAAACTCCTTGCAAGATTTCCAACCAAATGTCCCCCTTCTCCTTATAGGAAACCCTTTGCTAGTTGTTAGTGCTTTAACTGATTTTCACTATTTGAACAACTAGATAGACATCTTATTTTAGTAAGTTTATTGAAAATATAAAACACTGTCTGGGGAAAAGTCAAGTAACCAATACTTTAAAAAATATAATAATTTAAAAATTTCCAGATTACATGTTGATATCATTTAAAATATTTTTGGTGACATTTTGTCATGATCTCTGTCTCAATCCACCCTTTCCCCCCTTTTCAAGAAGTCAGGTAATGTGATATTCAACTAATATCTTTTCACCCACAATATTTATGTAGGAAAATACATTTCTGAATTGGTTAAATTAAGATTTGAATAAACTAGAGGTGTGACTATACCTGTGATTAAAATAGTCTTCCCTTCTATCAGATTCTGGCAAAATCAAACAGCAAAAAAGCTTTTATTGAGCAATTACTTTGTGCTTGGCACTGTGCTAAGTGCTAGGAATACAAATAAAAGTAAAATACAGTCTTTGCCTTCAAGAAACATGTATTCTAATGTAGAAGATGACACATAAAAGGAAGTAGGAAAGTTGGGGAATGAGAAAAGGGTACCTGGTGAAAGAATATCATGAAGACAACATGACAGTCATAGCCTAATGAGAAATAAGGAGATGACAAGATTGAAGGACCTCCTTACATGGAGGTTCTGAGAAGAATCAAAGTGTGGGGCCCCAAGGGCAGGTTGTTAATTCTATAGCTGAAATTATTTTCTTGGAAGAAGAGATTTCTGGGGCATGATGAATAGAAAATTATAACCTGGAGGAAAATAAATAGGGCACCAGTGGGGTCATGAAGTGATTCAGTATTACAAACAATCAAATACTTTTTGTAAATGGAATAAATGCCTCTGACTTTTGTATATTATTATTTTTAAGAATATTTAGATGTTATTGTGATGAGTGAGTCACAATTTCATTTCAAAAGGTTTTTGAATTCATAATTTTTTCTTCTTTTTGCTACCATGTATTATCTTTAACAACAGATATTAATAATATGGTTATATATCTATACCTAATTCAGACTGGTCTGTTAGTTAAGATTCAGAGCTGGAAGGAGATAAGGTATTCATAAAACAACCTGCCTGTTCACAAACCTAATTTACTTGGGCACAGCAGAGGAAAGATATTCAGCAAGGATGAGGCATTGATTTTGCTGGGCAGTTTCCTTAGTTATGTGCTGGTCATGCCCTTCTGCATTTCAGGCATCTGAGGGAATAGCTACTCACTCCTTTGATGGCTTTTTGAACTTAGATCACCAGTTAACTACATCAACAGACTGAACTGTTAGTCTTCTCAGCTAATTAAATCTAAAGGATGCTTTAAATATGTTTTGAGAAAAACTTGCTTAGCCTCAATATTCAAGGGCCTTTGGACATCGTTGCCAACACAGCATCCACAAGTGTTTTATATTAAGAAGAAAAAAATGCAAGCTAAACGTGGACTATGGAATGAACAGTATCTATGTCTTAAGAAGAATATGTATCTTTGGAAAGGAGAGAATCAGCTACTTTGAATGAAGCAAAGAGACTGAATACAATTCAAAAGGCAAAAACCTTTTTAGATCTAGAATAAGGGAGAGGAACAAGTTCAAGGATAATTGTCTTGGTTTTCTCAAAAAAGTAGGGAGTTAATAGAGGTATCCTGGAAAATGTTTTACTAATAGCTTTCTAGAAAATAAAAAAATTATATGCAAAGTCATGTTTAAGTTTAATATGAATTATTAACATTTTGTCAACTACTTTCTTATGTCTAGACTATCAAAGATAATAAATCATACCCTAAATTATAGTGTTAGCCAATTTGTGAGGTGTGCATGGCCACACTGAAAATTTAACTGACTCTCCTGAGCCAGAACAAGCTGGTTCCCCCTGGTTTTCATGCCATTCGGTGAAGTAGGAAGGCTCTAAGTTCCCTAGTAAGGAAGAGAGGAAGTTTTCAAGGTTATAAAAGATAATTAATCAAGAAAAACTAAAAGGTGTGATTTACAGAAATGAAGGCCCAGTTGATTTAACTGACATGAATTTGTACCAGATCCATATGTATGCCTTCTTCCAAGTATACTTAATAGTAAAGACATAACAATAGAGTAGATTGATGATAGAAGTAAACTGATATTGGGAAATGATAAGGAATAAAAGAAAGACCAGGGGTAAAAGGAGGAGAGGACAATGTATAATTCAGCTAACTATAGCAGCAAGACTGTAAAGAAAAGAAAGTCAGTCAGGAACAGGGATTATGGAGTGGCAATTGGGTGGCTCAGTGGATTCAGAGTCAGACCCAGAGATCCTAGGTCCTAGGTTCAAATGTGACCTCAGACACTTAAAAGCTGGGTGACCCTGGGCAAGTCACTTGACTCCCTTGCCTAACCCTTACTGCTCTTCTGCCTTAGAATCAATACACAGTCTTGGTTCTAAGACAGAAGGTAAAGGTTTAAAAAAAGAATAGGGATTATGAATAAAATGAAGAGAGAGATATGGAAGCTTAGATTAAGGTAAAGAAGAAGAAAAATGGAATCAGAGGAAGTAATCATGGGGAAGAAATGGAAAGAAATGAGATAAAGATCAAATAAGGGGATTTCAAAATCCAAGATTGTGTAGGTAGACAGTTTTATGTGGTGGTGAATTAGTAGAAATAACCACCAATATAGGAGGCTAAGGTAGAAAGGAGATAAAGCTCATGAACGATTAGGAGGTTTATGAACTTCTAGGCCAACTTTTTTGAAGAAGTATGACCATTAATATCAAGATCTTCATGAAGAATATCAGAGTTTAGAGAAGAACCATGTGATGCCTCTTACCAAATTTCTTAAGAAAAAAAGAGCCAATGAAATAGAGCTCATTAATTTTTTTCACCATCTTTAAAATATTCTGTAGATGGATATTGTAAACTCTAGTATCTTTGCCAAGAAAGTCCCCAAATGGGGTAACAAATCAAAGGACTGTGATGAAATAATAAAAAAGAAGCTAATGTAATTAGAGATTGGGAAGTAGTAGCTAGATTTATAAATTTTTTCTTCTAATTGCTGTCTAGAAGTGGTTACCATATTTGCTTCTAGAGGATACAAGTAGTGTGACATTTCTCTCACTTCTGAATTATAGAGCCACCCTAACTCTAATAGAGATAAACAGTAAAGGACAGAAAAAAAATTTAGAAGGAAACATCTTTTAATCTTAGGGCAATGTTATTTATATCCAGGACACATCTCATATGGACTTTATGCTCAAGAATGTTCCTGAACATCATATCTCTCCAACAGACACTCAAACTAAATAGCAACCACTCAGAGTCACAAAGAACAAAACACTTTGCTTCAACTGACTCATATAGATAGCCCATCTCTGCTATAATAAGCTCTGGTCTGCAGCTTTGTTTCAATTCTTTGCTAAGAACTCTAAAGTTCTGCATTTGCAATATATTCTGTGATCATTTTAAGACAATACAACCTTGCTCTCTCCTACTTATATGCTGAAAATAGGAAAATCAACTTGTATTCTCCTCTGGGCTGCTGATTTTAGCTTTTGCCTTTATATTTCTAACCCACCTCTGACCCTAACTTCATGCCATATTTTCAGTTGTTTGCAAAATGCTTTCAGGTGAGATAATTTGATCTCTGGATAATGAAGGACAAATTGGAACAACCATTATGTTTTCCGCACTTACCTGACTTAGAAGGTTTGGCATTTATCCAATACTCTTGGAATTCCATGCCTTATGGGTTCTGAGGCATCATTTTCACTCAATGGCTGACTGCCAAACTGGAAGATACAAAGACAGCCAAGATGACTTTTAAATGCTCCCCACAGAGCACTCTCTCTTTCCTATGTTGTTCAGGTCACCTATCCAGCAATTGACTCTGCACAGAAAATGTTATACTCACTAGATAAAATTCCATCTATCCTAAAACTTATAAAGTTAAAAATAAAAAAGATTAAAATATCTATTCACAAATACACAAAACATGAACAAATAGATCTACCAGACATCTTAATCTGAAGAAAAAATATTGACCTCACAGGGTATCCCTGAGAGTTAGAACTACACTTGAAATGACTCTGGTATTAAGGGTATACCTTAAAAAATTATTACTTCCAGAGGCAGAGAGAGGCAGAGAGAAACAGAGAAAGAAAGATAGAGAAAAAGAGAGAGAGGTGATGGAGGAAGAGGAGGAAGAAGAAGAAGAAGAAGAAGAAGAAGAAGAAGAAGAAGAAGAAGAAGAAGAAGAAGAAGAAGAAGAAGAAGAAGAAGAAGAAGAAGAAGAAGAAGAAGAAGAAGAAGAAGAAGAAGAAGAAGAAGAAGAAGAAGAAGAAGAAGAAGAAGAAGAAGAAGAAGAAGAAGAAGAAAGAAGGAGGAGGAGGAAGTGGAGGAGGAAGGATGGAGGATGAGGAGGAGGAAACGTGAAGAAATCTGAGTCACAGAAGATTCATTTAGAGAAATATCAGCAAACTAAAACAAATAATATGATAATTGGGTTATGCTACAAATCATTTGTACAGAAAGAATAAATAGATGAATAGTCTAGGATGGAAGCATGCCAGAAAAGTGACTAATATTCTCAAATAGCTGAATATTTGATAGAACTAATTTTCTGCTGAAAATGGAAATATTAATAATATTCTGACTTGTCAGTGTTAAGGGGACAGCTGGGTAGCTCAGTGGATTGAGAGCTAGCCCTAGGTTCAAATCTGGCCTCAGACACTTCCCAGCTGTGTGACCCTGGGCAAGTCACTTGACCCCCCATTGCCTAGCCCTTACCACTCTTCTGTCAGTGTTAATTTCATTCTTTCAAAGGGAAAGAAAATTTTAACCAGGTAATTCAATTGTTAGTCATAGATAACAAGAGAGTCAAAGAAAGAAAAGTCTAATACATAGAAAATATTGTAGCAGTCATTTTATAGTATTAAAATGCTAATAAAGATGGGAAATGGGAAAACAATCACTTGTTTATGAAAGAAATTGGTTATCATCTCATTGAAAGAAAAAATTGATAAGTAATATAGAAAGACATAAGAAGTCATATAAAATTATTTAAAACAAAACACAACCAAGGAAACCACATACACACTGACTATAATATTATCAGTGGAAAAAAACATAAGAAAAATAGAAATTGAAGAATAAGTTATATATTATGAATGTAGGTAAGTATGTGTGTATATGTGAAATTAAAACAGATAAGAGTTGACATTTTAGGCAAAAATATTTCTATAGACATGGAAATAATATACATATACATATATACAACATTTATACTACATATAAATTTCCATGGAATCTCACCTAGACTCTTTCTGAGCCCTTGAAAATCTGTTCTCTAAAAATAAAGGGTAAAAGCCAGAGTCTATTTAACTTTCTTTGCCTCTGTCCCAAATTCCAAGATAGAAAGATCATTACTTCCCCCTATACTTTCAACTTGTTCATCCTAGAAGTGACCATTTCTTCCTTATAAGAATAAAATTACATCCAAAATAGTGATTTTCCTTCATAACACATACATATGTATGTGTGTATATAGATAGATACATATAGATATAGATATACCTATCTGTGTATGCATGCTTGTATATATACTGCATATACATATGTATGCACATAAAACTATTTGTATAATGTATGCATTTTGCATATATAATGTATATGCATAAATATATAAGTATGTGTATATATGAATATATGTTTATGTGGGTACATATATGAATATAGGTATATATAATATACATTTGTAACACAAATATTATTGAAGAGAGTTTGTATATAATTACATTTCTCCTAACACTTAAAATGTTCTGTACAAGTAGGCATTGATATTCACTAAATTAAATTATGAGAGTTAATGCATGTATGTAACTCTAGGACCATTTTAAAAATAAAAATTAAGAATTTAGGAGATTTCATAACCATACTTTGGTGCCCATGTTATTTGGAATGACAGATGATTAAGGTAAAGAGTGATATCCTTAGTTTTAGGACTTGGAAGGACTTTAGTACATATCTAATTTGGATACTCAAAATCATACATTAACAATAATCAGATTTTAGAGGAAAGAATATTATACCTATTGTCACAGGAGACTCAGTTCTTCTCTAGACCTAAATCTTAATGGCTACGTGACCATGCACAAGACCTTAAAGCTTTCTGTTTCCTTAGCTATGCAAGTTCAATAATCTTACTTGCTCTTCTTATTTCATATGGGCATCCCCAAGGAAAGTACTCTATAAACTTTAAAGTATTCTGGAAATTTGGATGATGATGAGAATGAAATGATGACGATGATGTTGAGGATGCATGGGAGTCCACAGTCCAGAAGAGTCTTAATCAAACAATATTATCACATCTTTGTTGAGGAGATGGAAATTTAAAGTGTTCTCACTACTTTCCATTCATCAATAGCTAAAAATGACTAAGTTTAGGCTCTAGTTTGCAAGAATAATTCAAAATATAAAATGACCAGAAGGTTTTCTTTAATATTTCAAATGAGCTACCTCCCCAACCCATCTCCACCTCTTCAACTAAATTTTTATCTGTGCTAGCAGGATCTGAAGTCACTTATCAGAAGGGCAACTGTCTTGAGGGTTCTATCTCCCTCACACATGACAATGAACAGTGGCATCCTCCAGCCATATCACCTTTCAACTATATATCTTATAAAGTGGTTTGGAGGGTGGATTTCATGTTTGCCCCCATTGTATCATTTAATTCTGCTTTCAAAGGTTCTAAAACTCCTAATCATAGCTCCCAGGAATAACATACTTAATATTAGTGAGATGAGAATTTCAATTATTCAGTTATTTTGCACACCTCTTACTATGTAATTCCCATATTCAATAATTATCATTCTGAAAAATGACCTGTTTTCTAATACTTATGCTTTATTATTCTTATCTATTCTATTGATTCCTCTATCTTAGAAACAATTCCTTTTGGGAAGTCTGACCATAAGTATTTGGATAGTTTGTGAAAATTTAGTAAATTAATGAATGGAAACTCAGGATCCATTTTGTGGGACTTCAGTGAGCAGTATAGTCCTGCTGGTGGCACTCACAGCAGTCCTTTAAAAACACTTTAAGCTGTATTTGTGAGAAGCTACCAAATTAATTACTTTGGTAAAATTGATGGATTGATTTAGTAAAAAAAAAAATGATTTGACCCTAGTTTTCCAATGATCAGTAGCTAATTTCTTGAACTGACTTAAATGATTGAATTTTGTTTTGTTTTGTTTTCATCAAAATACTCCTTCAGGAATGTAAAAGTTAAAATTAAATCCCAATGATAAAAATATTATATTTTAAGAGATTTATTAATGATCATTAGAAGTCAAGGAATAAAGAAGATACAAAATAAAGACCACATGCCCATGGCTGAACTGTCAGTTCAGACACCTTCCTTACCACCACCAAGCTTGGAACAGGAAGTAAAGAGGCAGACCCATCATGTCCTTGCCTAATATCCCCTGTCTACAGGAAGTATGTAACAACAGTGGGCTCCTGTAGTTCTTCTTTTAGGGTAACAGATTTTCAATTATAAAGAATTTTAAAATTTCATTATACTTACTTAGATGTTTGTTTCCTTTTCTAGTTTATGTATGAGTAAAGTAGGAAATCAAGAACCTTGGTACCAAAATGTTTGTTCACCAAGCTACTACGTTAATACTTTCATGTCTTTTATAACATATCTTGAGTAGATAATGAAAGTTATAGAATATTAATAATGATATTCATGTTTTATTTAAATGATATATTGATAAAGTCTATAGTTGGAAAAGAACCACCTTAATATGAAGTTCTTTTTTTGCCTAGTTTTACCTGGTATATATTTGAGAATTTTGAAATTTCTTTTGCAGAACCTGTTGGAGATCAAGGGATTATAGAAGGGAAGAAGGAGGTTATAATTTCTTATTAAGGGCCTGCTATGTGTCAGGTGCTCTGCTAAGTGCTTTACAAATAATGTTATAGGTTTAGAACTGGAAGCAAACTTAGATGTCATTGATTCCTAACTCCTTATTTTACTGATGAAGAAAGTGAGACACAGTCATTAAATGGCATATGCAAGATAATACACCTAGTAACTGTTCGAGATAATTCTGGAATCCAATTCCTGTGACTATCTCAGTCAGAATCTAATTTAGCAAAAAAACCCTAATTTTTAAGAATATTTCCCATTATGTTCCAAGAATATTAAAATAATTTATTTCCTTACAAAGAATTTTACTTCTTCAGACATTTCTCATTGTTAGAATGTTGTTATATACTTAAAGTGTATCTTATAAGAAGAGAAAAGTGATTGTGAATAAAACATGTCAAATGCAATCATTGCCTCCCCCTTGAAGAGGAAAGGGCAAAAAAAGGGGGTGGTCTTACATAGTTTTTTTAGAAGAAGAAACTAATGCTTAAGGAATGACAAAGCATAGATTGGAACTATAATTTCTGTTAAAAGAACCTACAAATTATCTAGCCTAATTCTTCTCAAACATGTGGGAAGATAGAATTACAAAATTGCAGAGAGCAATATCTTTAGCTGGTGAACAAGACCATTCCAAAAGAGTCTGTTCTTTAAAAATGGGAGGTAATTATTACTCTTTCTCTTAAAAATCATTGTACGATGTAATTTTACTGCTATCATCCACCCCAAAGCATTTTGGAATTCACTTATTGTACGCTGTCAAACTTTATGGAAGTTTGTGAAGATTAAAATTAGTTCAATTTAGAGGACAGTTTAAAGGTAGCACAGAGGATAAAACCCTAGAGCAAGAGAAAGAAAGCCTGATTTGAAATCTAATCTCAGAAGCTTACTAGTTGTGTAATTCTGGGCAAGCCACTGATATGCCCCCTGCCTCAGTCTCCTCAAATGTAAAAAGGGATACTAGTAAAATCTACAACAAAAGGTTATTAAGGAGAAATGATAAGCTATTTGTAAAGTGTTTTACATAGTAGTAGGCACTTAAATTTTTTTTCTTTCCCTTAATTGAATTTTGATTCAGTTTCATACATGACAAAAATATCCTGTTATTTCCTCAGATTTTTGGTAAATTGAATTCATTTAGGGAAAAAAAGGGGCTTAGAAGGGAAGTCAAGATGATAGAGTAAGGAAGCATTCTAGCCTAGCTTTTCCAATATTAACACCTAAACAACTTTAAAATAATTTCTAAATTCAAAATCTAAAGCATAAAAAAATGCAATGCAACTGAGAAATTTTTTTCCAGCCCAAGAAAACTTATGAGATCAGACAGTTCTATGGTCAATATCCCCCAATGGGCGGGGGCTGGTCTGTAGCTTAGTCCTGTGGTGACACTAGCTGAAGGTGCCAGAGGCTGCAGCTATACCAGGAGCACCCACCCTGCAAAGATGGCAAGGGAATTGAATATCTGATCAGAAAGAAAGTATAGGGGACTTTTGTGCTAGCTTTAGGTGTAGATCCAAGCAGTGCTCAGCAACTTCATTTTCCATTAACCAGTTCTGGGTCACAATTCCAAGGTGAAGAGGAGTGATTGAGGTCAGCTGCAAAGGAGAGTGGCCCTACATGGGTATGATCACCCAGGACCTTCCTTCCAGGAAGGAGAGAAGTTGGGATAGCCAGAGAGCAAGCATACTACTTAAGTAAGGTTTAGAGCATAGACAAGGAGAATGATGGCTCTATCTCATCTTTATCATATCAAATTTGAAGAACTGAAAGTTTAGAGATTACCCTACTATCTCAGGACTAACTGGTAAAGCAGAAGGGCAAAAAATCGCCCCCCCCCAAACTGAAGTTTTGGATACTGACCTCCAATAATTCCCCCAAACTCCCAAGTCAAGAGAAAATATTAAAAACACCAGAAAGAATTAAATATCATGGAGCAACAGAGAACATTTTATAAGAGGTACCTGTTATCAAAATAGAAGAAAAAGAGAAATTATAATATAATGTTCTGGAAGTCAAAGGACCTATGATTACAACCAAGAATAACAAGTCTAGAGAAATTGAATATACTTGTGCAGGGGAGGAAACAGAAGTTTAATGAGTTCTTCTTAAACATTTTTGATGAAAAGATCAGAGTTAAATATAAAATTTGACATTCAAACACAAGATTTGAAAGAAGTATTAAAAAGTTAAACATGATTGAGAAACCATGAACAATTTAATAAGGTTTACATTTTCAAATGGAAAGTGGGTACATGTAGCCCCTAAAAACTTTATCATCACTAAAACAGCTATAAAGACTCTGCTACTAAAAAGGACATGGATGTGGCTTTATTACATTGAGATGATCTCAAAAGAAAAGTATAAGGGTGAGAAAGAGGGGTTTATTAGGAGACTGAAGAAAATTAGACAGAATTATGCTACATAAAAGAGGTCCATTAGGAAGAATTTTTACAACAGAAAGAAAAAGGCTGTGTACTCTGTGGGGGACCACTCACAGATTAAGGGGATCAGAGAAGGAAAAATCTACTTAGACATATCTTTACACAGGGAAATTAAGAGAAGAGGAGAGTAATAAGTGAATGGGGAGCTTAAGGGAGGCAGTAGTCAGAAGCAAGATACCCTCATGAAGAGAGACAGACAGGATAAATGAAAGTGAATGGGATGAAATCATCATTGTAAAATAAAACTTTGGCAAAGTAGATTAGAAACCAGAAAGAAACAATATATGGTTTACAAGAAACACACTTGAAATACAGTTAAATTAAAATAGTATCTATAATGATTTAGCTGAAATTTTATGGTATCAATAAAGCAAAAGGAAAATATAACTAAAAGTAATATGGAAACTACATTTTGGTAAAAAGGTATTATATCAACATTAAATATAAAGATACCAAATGGCATAGCATTCTGGAATTTTTACTGGAAAAGAAATGAATCACAGGAGGAATTGAACAATAAAATTATTCTAGTGGCAGAAGCAAATTTACCACTTTTTGGTCACAAGGGATCAAGGACACAGGTTCCAATGCCAAGGAAAAGAAAAGACTTAGCATTTGCACCTGCAGGAGAACAAGGGACATGGAAAAATTTCCAGGGCCTAGATAAATGGTAATGCTTATAGTTGTAGAGGAGTAGGGGCATTTACTGGGTAAAGACAAGAATGTAGACCATGAAAGGCATGACAAAAATTCTCTCTGGATCATATCATCTTGGAGGTACCAAAACTAGTAGACATTCAGAACTAGGTCTGAAAATAGCAGCACCAAAAAAAGGATTAAAGCTTAGTATAATATTTCCCCAATCCCAATTGAGAATAGTCCAACTTTAACATAAAATCAAGTAAGTGACTTGAGAAATGAGCAAACAACAATCAGAAAAGAACTTGACCGTTGAAAGCTACTGGGGTATCAGGGAAGACTAAGACATAAACTCAGAAGACAGGAAAATGAAAATAGCTACAAAGTCTCAAAAAACTATGTACCCAGTAAGCATTCCTAGAAGGGCTAAAGAAAGAGATAAGAATGGTATGGAAAAATTGGGAGGAGAGGATAAGAATGCCTTCATGAATTTTACTTTAGTTTAAGCATTATATGCCTTGCTTCACAACATGATGAATATGGACATGTACATTACATGATAATATATGTACAACCTATATCATATTACCTGCCTTTTGGGAAGGATGTGATACAGGAGTAAAGAAGAGAATATAATCTGAAAAAGAATAATTTCAAAAAGGAAAAAAATGAGATTAGTGCAAGAATATTATAAAAAGAGAAATAACAACTTGATAAAAGAGGCACAAAAATACTGAAGAAAAGAACTTATTAGAAAGAACAGACTAGATCAAATGGAAAAAAAAGTTCAAAAACTCACTGAAGAATAAATTCTCCTTGAAAATCAGAATTAGGCAGGTGAGAAAGATGGAACATAATATTTCCTTAAAATTAGAGCTGAGTGAGTGAAAGCTAATTATTCTAAGAGATACAAAAATCAATAAAATAACTTTCAAAGGAATGAAAAATAGAAGAGAAAAGAAATATCTCATTGGAAAACAACTGATCTAGAAAACAAATGGAGAAATAATTAAAGAATTATTGGAGTGACTGAAATTTAGGATTTAAAAAATTACCAAATTAAGGATTTAAAAAATTACCAAATCCAAGAAATTACCAAAGAACAGTGCCCACATATCATAGAACTAGATGGTAAGATAGAAATTGGAAATAATCTATTGATCATCACACAAAAGAAATTCCAAAAGAAAATGCCCAAGAATATTGTAACTGAATTCCAGACCTCTCTGATCAAGTAAAATATATTGTAAGCAGTCACAAAGAAACCATTCAGATATTGTGAAACCGAGTCAGGGTCACACAGGATTTAGTGGTTTCCATGTCAAAGGAGCAGATGGTTTGGAATATGATATTCTGGAAGGTAAAGAAAGCTAAGGTAAAGGAGCTAAGATTATATCAAGAATAACCTATCTAGCAAATCCTATGTGTGAGTTCATGTGTGTGTGTGTTTGTGTGCATGAAGTGGATAATTAATGATATAGAAAACTTTAAAGAATTCCTGATTAAAAGATCAGAGTTGAACATAAAATTTGAGAAACACAAAACTCAAGAGAAGCATAAAAAGATAAACATGAAATAGAAATCATAAGTTGCAATAAAGGTATGACTATATCATTAGATTATACAAGTAATACTTAAAATTTGTTTTGTTATTAGGGAAATTAGAAGCAGTTCACATAGGAAAAACACAAATGTATGATATAAATATGTTAGAATAAACAAAAAAATAAATGAAGCAATGAGTAAAAGGGATGCAGTGGGGGAAGAGGGAAGGGAGAGGTAGGACAGAATTTTTCTCACATAAAAAGAATGCAAGGAAAAGCTCTTAAAATAAAGAGGGAAATAGAGATGGTACACAATGTTTAAATATCACTCTCACTGTGATTGTTTCAAAGAGTGATATACTCAGTTGAGTATAGAAATCTACTTTACCATATAGAGGGGATAAAAAAGTGGACAGAGATTAAAAAAATTGGAAGATGATGAAAGGAAGGACAGATTAAAGGAAGAACTAGAAAGAAGCAAAAGAGACTTTTGCAAGGTACGGGATAAGAAAAAGAGAAGGTTAAGTAGAAGAAAATAGGATGGAGGGAAATACATGATAATCATAACTGAATGTTAATGAGATGAGATCACATAAAAACAAATTAAAAATCAGAAACTAAAATCTCAAAATACGTTGACAAGAAACACACTTGAAACAGAGAAAAAAGCACACACAAAGTGTTAAAATAAGGAGCTTGAGCAGAAGTTATTATGCTTTGGTAGAAGTAAAAAAGACAGGAGGAGCAATCATGACCTTGGACAAAACAAAAGCAAAAATAAACATAATTAAAAGAGATAATAGGGAAACTACCTTTTGATAATATGTACCATGCACAATGAAAATATATCCAGAAAAATTATAGCAGGTTTTCTATAAAGACCTCTTTTCTTAAATGTATAAGGAATTGGGTCAAAGTCTATGTGTGTGTGTGTGTGTGTGTGTGTGTGTGTGTGTGTGTGTGTGTGTGAGTGAGAGAGAGAGAGAGCCATTATCTAACTGATAAATGTCAAATGATATAAAAAGGCAGTTTTCAGAAGAAGACATCAAAGTAATATATAGTCATAAAAATATTTGAAATTACTATTGATTAGAGAAATAAAATGAAAACAACTTAGAGGTACTACCTTGCAGCGTCAGAAACTACAAATGCTGAAGGGGATGAGGGAAATTAAATGCATTCATAAATTTTTGTTGGAGTTGTGAATTCATCTAACCATTTTGAAGAACATTTTGGAACAATACCTAAAGTACAAAACTATGCATACCCTATGACCCAACATTATTACTACTAAGTCTGTACCCCAAAGATATGGAAAGGAAAAAAAAGACCTTTGTTTACACAAAACAAAGTAGCCCTTTTTGTGTTGGTGAAGAATTAGAAATTGAAGGGATATTCATCAGTTGGGGAATGGTTGAACAAGTTGTGGCATATAATAGTGATGTCTTGTGGTATAAGAAATAATGACAGGGATGGTTTCAGGGGCAAAAACAAAACAAAGCAAAACTTGGGAAGAATTATTTGAACTGATTCCAGAACAATATAAAAATAATGATAATGCTATTTAAATTAATTCACTTATTCAGGATCCTACCAATCAAATTCTGTAATAGATGTTAATTTGAGGGAATATTTGATTGATACTAGATGACTAATGGATCAAATTTTGTCTACCCTCCTCCCTATTCCTCCCTCTTCAGAAGCCTTTCAGCTTCCCCCTTCCCCCTTTCTTTGGTCTCCCTTAAATCACTCTTTTCTCTTTTATTCTCAAGTAAGGGTTTATTTGGGGAAGACAGGACAAGGGTAGAGGATAAGGTGAGAGGGGTAGGATTTCCCTATCCTCTATAGAGAGTGTTGGGTTGGAGGATATTGACAGAAAAGGCAATCAGTCACAATTGTGAAACAGAGTCAGTCAGAGAGATATGAGGACAACTGTCTTTCTTCTTCTTCCTTCAAATCAGCCAGCCAGCCAGCAAAAGCCAAAAGCCAAAAGCCAAAAGCCTCCCAAACAGTCACCGTTGGCTTGGCTCCAAACTGCTTTTCTGGGTCACATTCCAAATGGAATCTTTATTTGACTGACAGATGCTTCATTCTCAGCTTTCTGTCCCTTGCTTGCATTTTCTTATAATTTAACTCTGCCACAAACCATATTAGAAAGCTAGGTAAATAGCAATATTCTTGTGGAAGAACAAAAGAACCAGGTATCAAGAGAATCAATGAAAAAATGTGAAAAGTGGCTTCAAAATACCATAACTCAAAATATACTACAAAGTGGTAATCATAAAAGCAATCTAATACGGGTTAAGAAATAGAGTGATGGATCTATAGAATATATTAGGTACACAATATCCAAAAAAAAATTGACCATAGTCATCTAGTGATTCATAAACCAAATGATCCCAGCTTTTGTAACAAGAATTCACCATTAAGCAAAAATTTCTGGGTAAACTAAAAAGCAGTCTATTTGGCATGACTTCATATGTATAATGAGTATTATATTGCTTGCCTTCTGACTAGGTAAGGGACAAATTCAAGAGAGAAAGAAAATTTGTAAGTGAGTTTTTAAGAAATGTTAGGAAACTAGAAAAAGACTATGTATTCTTATTAAGGTACGAAATAAATTACATGTCTATAAAAAAGAATTACTGTACAGTATCCCACAGTGCAGACTTTCAACTCAGTGAACTATAGAACCCACAAACTGAGCAAGTTAAAGGAAAAGACTTGCAAAAGTTTAAACCAGATCTGTAGTTTTGTAATAAGCAATAGTGAGGCTTGAACCACCTTAATGGTCTTGCAAATGAGCATTTACAGAAAGTAAAAATTATTGCTTAGCAAGTAGAAAAAACGCTATCACTTAATTTTTTTCCTATCTAAAATACCTTTGGCAATTCAGTTTTATGAAAAGAGTTCTGGATTTTCATGTCTGCTTCTGCTGATTACTGCCTTGCAGTGCAATACTGGGTAATTTACTTAAATTCTCTTTACCTAAAATTCCCTCATTCAAATGAAGTTGTTAGGCTAGATAATCTCTAAGGAATTTTCCAGCTACCATTTCCTATTTGAGGGTATGGATTTTATATTGTGACCTTGGTAAAAGGCTTATACTTATTAGAATACTTGGAATGTACACTTTAAATGTACAACAATTATTAAACACATTAATTTTCTATTTCTATTTCCTTGGACATTACCACCCTCATCAGTGCAGGCCTTTATCACCTCATATCAGGACTATTGCAATGGTCTTCTGAATGTTCTCCCTGAATGAAATATCTACCCACTTCATTCTATTCTCCACTCAACTGCCAAAGTTATCCTTGCAAAGTAAACTTCTGACCACATTGCAGCTATATTTAATTATCTCCACTGATTTTCTATTTCTCCAGGATATAATATAAACTTATCTGTTTGGCTTTTAAAGTCTTTAACAACCTGCCCCCATTCAAATATTTTTTTTTTGCATTCAGATTTCCTCATTTATTTTTTCTGTAAGTGTGAAAAAATTTCCAACCATTCCTTTTGAATTGTCTTGGACCATTGTGCTACTCAAAGTAGCCAAGTGTTTCACACTTGATCATCATTACAACATCACTGTTAATGGGCATAATAACCTTTCTATTCTTTTCACTTCACTTTTCATGAGTTCATATGTGTTTCCAAGTTTTGTTTTGTTTTTTAACAACACTCCTTTTTTCATTTCTTAAAGCACAACAGTATTCCATCACAATCATATGGCACAACTATTCAGCCGTCCCCCAAATATCAAAATATTGTTTCTCTGATTATCTCTTTTAATTTGTTCAGTTGTTGCTCTTGTATTATCTAGGATCGTGACTGTTATGGTCCTGCCTTTTCTCTTCATTTTCAATCAAACAATCTTTTAAAACCAAAACCCCAAATTATATATCTATATAAACAAATGCTGTCATTTGTTTTTCTTCTGTGTTTCTACTCCCACAGTTCTTTCTCTCGATATGGATAGCATTCTTTCTGATAAGTCCCTTGAAATTGTTTTGTATTAGCAAAGTCCATTACAAATTATTGTTCCCCAATGTTTCACTTTCTCTGTATAATATATAATGTGTATAATGTATAATGCTCATTTCACTCTGCATCAGTACCTGGAGATTCTTCCAGTTCATATAGAAATCCTCCAGTTCATCATTCCTTCATCATCACCATTATATACCACAATTTATTCATCCATTCCCCAATTGAGGGACACACAGAGAGCATGGCTATGAATATTTTAGCAAACATTTTTCATTATTATCTCTCTAGGGTATAAACCTAGTAGTGGTATTTCTGGATGCAAGAGTATGCATTCTTTTAAAGCCCTTTGGGCATATTTCCAAATTACCTTCAAAGTGGTCGAATTAAGTCACAACTCCACCAGCAATGCATAAGAATCAAAATTTTGCCACAAACCCTAAAACATTTATTATTTTCCTTTACTGTCATATTGGTGTTTTTATATTTCAGCTGAAACATTCTATTCCAGCTCTTTATTTTAACTGTGTTTTCATGTCTCTCAAGTGTATCTCTTCTAAACAACATATATTTAGATTCTGCTTTCTAATCCAATGTATTATCCATATCTTTTTTTGTGAGTTCATCCCATTTATCCAGTTATGTTTGCTATATAGTTCCCTATTTTTCTTCTATTTATTCTTCTCTCTATTTTTATCTTATACATCCTCAAAAGTGTCTTTTGTGTCTGACCACTCTTTCACTTGGTTCATTCTCCCTTTTATCACCCCTCCTGTCCCCCTTCCCTCTCTATTGGGTAAAATAGAATTCTTTATATTACTGAGTTAGTACGTGTGTGTCTGTGTGTGTGTATGTGCCTGTTGTGTGAGTGTGGGGATTCTTTCATCTTTAAACCAGTTTCAAAGAGAGTAGGTTCAAACAACCCACTACCCTCCCCATTTTCCTCTCCACTGTAAAAGTTCTTTCCTTCTGTACCTCTTTTATGTGAAAAAATTCCCCTATTCTCCTTCTTGCCCCCTTTCCCTTCATATCCCTCTTTCTCATCCCTTAATTTTATTTTTGAAGTCATTCCACTAAAGTAAACTTACATCTATGCCCTCTATGTATAGTCCTTCTCACTCTCCTAATAACAACATTTTTTTTTTAGAACCTATGCGTGTCATTTTCACATACAGGAAGATAAATGGTTTAATCTTATTGTTTCCCGTATGAGAAATCTTTTAGTTGTACTTTTTCATGTTTTTCATGGGGTATTATTTTTAAGGTCATTTTTTTAATTTAAGTCTCGACTTTTGAACAGGAATACTTTAGTCTTCTATTTCATTAAATATCAAATTTTCTTTTGAAGGATTAAACTCAGATTTTTTTCTAGGCATTTTATTCTTGGTTTACTTCTAGCTCTTTTTTCATTCAGAATATAATTTTTCAAGCTGTCTTCTCCCTTAACTTGGAAGCTGCTAAATCTTGTGTGAACCTGAATATGACTTCATGGTACTTGAATTGTTTATTTCTGACTTATTAAAGAAGTTTCTTTTAGACCTGGGAGCTTTAGGGTTTGACTATAAGATTTCTGGGAGTTTTCATTTTGAGATCCCTTTCAGAAGATGATCAGTGAGTTCTTTCATTTCTACCCTCTGGATACAGGCTCCTCTTTTCATCATGGCTTTCTGCTAGTTGAATACTTCTTAAATCATCTTTATTATGTCAATTTTCCTAATTAATTGTTTTTCCAAGCAGTTATTTCTTTTTTCCTCTATTTTTTCTTCTTTTAACTTTGTTTTATTATTTCTTGGTCTCTCATGGAATTATTAGCTTCTTGTCTCCAATTTTAAATTATAATGAATTATTCTCTTCAGTGAGCTTTGTATTTCTTTTTTACATTTGCTCAACTCTGTTTTAAAGGAGTTCTATTACGTGGATTTGCATATCTCTTTTACTCTTTGGCCATTTCTTTTTTTAAGGCATTATTTTCTTCAATCTTTTCCATGCCTCTTTTACCCCATGGTTAAATCTCTTTTCATAAATTTCTTGCATCACTCTCATTTCCTTTCTCATTTCTCCCCCAAATACACTCATTTCTTTACTTAACTCTTCTAGGAATTCTTACTGGGCTTGTGTATAATGAACACATTTTTAAGATTCTTTCTTGCCACTATAGTAGATTTTCATGGTCAAATTATTTTTTTCAATATTTGGTCATTTTTAAAGACTCTTTGTTGACTTTAGGTTTTATTTTAAAGTTGAGTTCTATGTACCTAGGAATGGAAAAGCTTTGTTCCACACTACAGAGTTTTTGGTGCTGCTATTTTCAAAGTAATTTCTGCATTTCTGCAAGTTTATGTTCCTTCCAACATGCTGTGATTTGGCAAGAGCTATGATCCCTTCTTTTTCTTGCTTGCCAGTCAGTGTCATTAACAGCCAAGAAAAAGGTCCACTGTAATCTCTTTCTGACCAGCGGTCTAACTCCTTTACTGTCTGTGGATTGAAAGCTCTTAAACTTGCTATGCTAAGACTGCCTCAAAACTCACCACTGGAGCTCTTGTGCATTGGACCAGTGCCCAGATCTCTCTTGCTGACATACTAAGTTGTCTTAGTTAGAGAAAATGTCTCACTTCGACCTATTTTTTTTTTTGTCTCTGTCACTTTAGTGTTTGATTTGAGCATTTATTTTAAAGTTGTTTAGAGAGTCATGTTGGAAGTATTCAGTTGAATGTCTCTCCTCCACTACCTTGGCTCTACCTCACATTTAAATATTTTCAAAAACATAAACATAAACATTATCATCATCATCATCATCATCATAATTTGAACAAGAAAAATAATTAGTATTTACATAGCACCTAAATGTTTGCAATGTCTTTGCAATTTTTTTTTATCCTCATCATAACCCTAGAATTAAGTACTTTCATTATCTTCATTTTACACATGGGGGAACAGGCAGAGAAAGATTAAATGATTTTCCCTGGATCAAATAGCCAAGTAAATGTTGGAGCCCAGAATTGAACTCAGTCTTCCTAACATGCAAACCTTTGCTCTATTTGTTTTGTTACCTATTGTTATTGTGAAGGAAAACTGACATCTATACGACACATATTCCATACCAATTTACTCTGTTTTGTCAACTTTATATCAGTACATATTTTATTGTTAGGTTTAGTCACAAAAAATTATTAAGAACGTATTCATGTGGTTTTATATTGAACACAAGGCCAAGTTTTGTAAAAGTACCATTAAAACTTCCCAATATTAATCACCAGATAGTTATCATATCTAAGCATCCTAAAGTTATATTTTGTTCTCTAACATTTCTTAATTTATTTCTTTTCTTTAGTTCTGTCTACATCTGAAAGGAGTACATTGAATTTTGCAAATATATAATAATTTTTTGACAACGTTAATTAACTTTTCCTTTAAATACTTAGGTGTTATGTCATTTGGAACATGCATTTTAAATATTGATATTATTTCATGAGCTGTTTGTTCTATACATTATATTTTTGCTATTTAACCATGTATGTATTTTTTGAGATCCAGACTACTACTTCCAATTTCTTGAGTTAATAAATTTTGTGATAGCCTTTCATTTTAAATCCTTTCAAATTTTTAAATTTTAAATATTTTTAAAATAATGAACTCTTGGATTCACCATTTTGAAACATTATCCCTGTAATCTTCCAATTTATAGACAAGTTCAATCCATTAAAATTCATGGTCCTGCATTTTAATTATGTATTTCCCTCAATAACATCCTCAAACAGTTTTCCTAATTGTTCCCTCTTCCCAATCTCTCTTAAATAAAAGAAAGTGGTAAAGAGAATTAATGTCATAAATACTTTAGCTCTATAATTGAAACAACTTACTTCACTTCATAGTCTCATCTCTTTGACTTACAGAAACTAATCACCTTTTCTTAATCTTTATTTCCTTCTTTTCAATATTCTCTTATAATCAGATCTCTGCAGTTGAAATTTCTTTCATTAGTTAGTATTCTCTTCTCAGTACTGAATACCTTCTTATGTCTGTTGAGTATAATGCTTTACTCAACAAAACTCTTTTTCTCTGCTTGTGAATGTTCAACCTCCTTTTGTTGGGTACATCTGAGGTTTTATGTGATGCCTACTCCCTCAGCTCTTTCTCCATATTTGTATATTCTAATCATGGCACTTAATTATGAGAAGTACTACTACTTTCTTCCTCATTTATTCTAATATGTTCCTATTTTCACTATTTCATTAATAAATCTGTCCAATATTCATTTTATTTATTTACATGTATTTAGATTTTTGTTGATGTTTTTATTGTTTAGTATTTTTTCGGAGTTTAGTAGATCTTCAATTATCTCCCTTGACCTACTTTCCCAGTAGATCACTTCTGACATTAGACACATTACATTTTCTTTTCTTTTAATAATTAATTCAATTATTATTGCATTTCCTGTTGATTCACAAAATTTTATTGCACAATTTTGTCTTTTATAAAATCCTTTATTTGGGTAAAGTTTTGTACATTCTGTTCTAAATGATAACTTAGAATTAAAAGCCCTTCTAAGTCCTTATTCAGAATTCTTATTTCATTAGTAACTTTATTTTTTAACTTCTTTTATCATTTTAATTCATTATTATATTCATTATGGCCAAGTCATTTTCTTTGCAGAGTTCTGTTTGATATTTTTTACTTATTCAGGATCTTTTGATCCAAAAATATGTATTCATTGTATATATTGTCTTTGCTAGGTTTATGATTTGGAATGTTATATCAAGGTCAATTTTTGACGCATCTTATACTTTTGTATGTTGTGGTGAGATTCTCTTTGATATTAACCTTAATTTCTTGGGAGCCTGTCACTAGTTTCCATCTCCTCTGATATGTCTGAATACAGAGCACCAGCAAATTTCAGGCCAGGGTGGATCATTAGGGTTTAGAGAACTCTCACAAGGGCTTTTGGAGCAACTCATTTTTTTGAGTACTGAGAACTTCTGGCACTCTTAGCAAGTCAGATTATTCCTATTTTCTGGCCATTCTGGTCAGAGTACTACACACTTACTTCTTCCCTAGAAATTCTTGATTTAAACAATAGGTTTTTGTTGCCTTCCACCTACCAGGAATGGCTCTGATCATAAGAATAATAGGTTTCTCTCTTACATACCTTCTTTGGCACCAGCTTTCCTAACTGAATCCCTTTTGCAGTGACTACAGGCAGCTGCAGTTGAATATCTTTTTGTGAAGTACTCAGTGCATGAAGGGGGTTATTATTTCTTTTTCTATCTCCTAATCATTATTTAATCTAAAGATTTTTACTTATTTTATATATTTACTGGAGAAGATGTGGGTAAACTGGATCTCTCTATTAATATGCAAGCCACTAGAAATTCACACATTGCCTTCTGTAATATAATTCAAAAATCTGTTTCTCATGTGTCGGTTTCCCTCTTGCTAAAATGTGATGCTGGCCCCCAGGTTGCTAATTTCTAGCTAAAGCACAAGAGACACTCAGTACAATTGAGAGCACTGGTGAGGCATTTCCTCTAAATTATTCACATTTATCACCTTCTTATTGAGCTAGTAATTCTAAAGTCCCTGCCTCAATTGCAAAAACAAAGAAACAAACAAAAATGTCCTTTTGACTGAGCCCTTATGAAATCTTTTGGTACTAGCATAGTGCCTCTAAAAATGCATTAATTACTTCAGCTGTGTTAGGTTTATAAAGGATCTCTTAACCCTCAAGGCAACTTTTGCAGTCCACAGAGGTCAAAGATTTTGCTATTGAGTAGTTTTCTGCCGAGGGTGTTTCAAATCTCATTGTAGCTCCTTATAAATTCCTGGGCAAAGCAGGGCAGAATCCTGGAAAGAAGAGTGATGCATTCTTTTGCTCCCAGAAGATTAGCATTTTCAATTTTGCTTATGCAGTATGGTGCTCTTAAGTTATGATTTTTTAAATTAAAAACTCCTTACAAAGAAAAGCTCATTAATAATCTCACAAATGCTATAGGCTATATGACTGGGATTTCCATTAGGAACTTCATTCCCTATGTTTCTGCTACTGCAAAAGTGCTGACTCTTCTAAGCTCCTCATAGTAACACTGATTTTATATACACAAACACACAAACGAATGTATACACAAAACTTAAATCCCTTTCCGAGAGGGAGATAGCATATGAATGGTGGTGAGCTTTGCCAAATTTTTCCAGCCATCTAAATGGTTACTGGAAGGAAAAGTAGGAAAGATTAATGGGGTAGGAACCAGGCCCATGGAGATAGGAATAGCTCTGTATTGCCTTAGAGAAATGGATGGAGAAGCAAAGTGGCAGGAAGGGAAGTGAACTGAGATATCAAACCAGTAAGTGAAGCTGTGAAGGATCCTTAGAGATCATCTAGTCCAAATTCTCATTCTACAGAAGATAAAAGTCAGGCCAAGAAAAATTAAGTAATTTGTGCAAGGTCATTGAAACAATATCAGATCAGGAATTGAATCCATTTACAAAGCAAATGTTCTTTGCATGGCATCATGCTGCAGGATCAGGGTTTATAATGGATGACTAAATTTGATCTGTGCTCTCTTCTTTTTCTTAGGAAACTTGCTTTGGAGGATTAGTGTTCCCCTACTTGAGAGCACACAGAACAACCTCAGACAATGCTTTTGTAAAAGTCCAACCACCCCCTGCCCTACCATGGTGTCAATATCTAATTAAATGTTCAGAAGAAAGTTGATACTTCAACAAATTTAGTCCAACCCATGCTTTGTGAGCACCTTTATTATTATTATGTACTTAACTAACATTAGCAAGCATTATTATGTTAACAGAAACTATGTGCTATTTTATTTTATTTATTTTGTTAAATACTCTCCAAGTATATTTTACTCTGGTTCTGACCATACTCCAGAGTATTGCAGCTGGAATGCAGCTTATTGGCCATGTGTGTGTCGTCTCTGATAAAACTAATTCTTCTAAGTGCCAAAGGAAATATGAAATAAGGAGAAATAATTATGTTCCCTGAAAGTGTTTACAGGGGATATAAGAAATTACAAATCACCAAAAAAATTTTTAAAAACTGTACTAAGTGCATTTGGGAGGTGCAAACAACATTCTAGGAGAGTCTGGAGGAAAGAGAACTCACTTCTGATTATCAGAAATAGGAAATACTTCCAAGAAGATACTGGAAGAAGTTGAAGGTTTTAAAAAGTAGAGAGGAAGGAGAGGCCATTCCTTCATTCATATGAAGAAAGGCACAAATAGTTGCACTTTACAAGTGTTTTTAACACATTAATTTGGCTCACAATTCAAAATGGGTAAATGACTTAAATATAAAGAGGAAAATTATAAATAAATTAGGTGGACATAGAATAGTATATCTGTCAGATTTATGGGAAAGGAAGGAATTTAAGACCAAGCAAGAGTGGTAGAGTTGTGTATTGATTCAACCATTCTGGAAGGCAATTTGGAATTATACCCAAAGGACTTTAAAAGAATGCATATCCTTTGATCCAAACAATGTCTCTACCAGGTTTGTACCCCAAAGAGATAATAATGAAAAATGTTTGTATGAAAACATTCATAGCTGTGCTTTTTCTGGTTGCAAAAACTTGGAAAATGAGAATTGTCCCTCGATTGGGGAATGGCTGTACAAATTGTGGTATATGAAGGTGATGGTATACTATTGTGCTGTAAGGAATTATGAACTGCTTGATTTCGATATCAGTTGGAAAGGTCTCCAACTGATGCAGAGTCAAATAAGCAGAACAAGGAGCACATTTTACACCGAAAGTGGAATGTTTTGGAACAATCAAATGTAATTAACTTTGCTACTGTTAGCAATGCAGTGATCCAGGACAATCCCAGGGGACTTATGAAAAAGAATGCTATTCACTGTGGGAGTAGAAACACAGAAGGAAAACCTTTGCTTTTTCACTTGTTTATATGGGTATTCTATGTAGGTATATGGTTTTTAAAAGATTATTACAAAAATGAATAATATGGAAATAGGTATTGAGTATAACCCAGTGGAATTGTTTGTCAACACTGGAAGGGAAGAGGGGGAAAGGGGAGAGAAAGACCATGAATCATGTAACCATGAAAAATATTTAAATTAAAAAACCAAAAATTGAAAAAAAAATAAATACAACAAATAGCACAAACTCAAAAAGTACTTTTGTAAGAACTTTAAAAAGATCTCAAAAACTAAATGAGAGTTTGAAAAAGTTAGAAAAATGAAAGTATTTCAAGGAAATCAAGACAATTATGAAAGGCCAGTGGAATGGAAAAAGATATCTGGGAACTCATGGAAGTAATGTATTAAGAACTAGAATTGGACAAGGGGAAGCTGATGATTTCATAAGACAAGAAATAATAGAGCAAAATCAAAACAATGAACTAAAAGAAGAGAAAATGAAATATCTTAGCACAAAAACAATTGGCCTGGAAAACAGATGAAGGAGAAACAATATAAGAATAGTTGGACTCCCAGAAAATTGCAATTAAATAAAAAGAATTTAGATATAATACTCTAAGCATCATCAAGGAAAACTTTTCAGAAATTTTAGAAACAGAGGGTGAACGAGTAATTGGTAGAATTCATTGATTACCACCTTTCCCCAAAGATGAAAATGCACAGTAACTTCACTGGTAAGTTCCACAATTCCTAGATTAAGTAGAAAACTCAACAAACAAGGAAAAATAATTAAAATATTGTCTAGCTACAGTCAGCGTAACAAAAGAATTAGAAGTCACAACATTAAAAGAATGTAGGACATAGAACATGGCATTTCATAGACCAAAAGAACTGGGCTCATAGCCAAGAATAACATATCAAGCAAAGATGAGCATAACTACAAAAAATGAAAAATGGATATTTAATGAACTAAAGCAGTTTCAACTATTCCTGAAGAAAAACCTAGAACGCAGCAAAAAATTTAGTCTATATGAAGCATACAAAAGTAATGAAATATAAATTTTCTTTTTGTTTTTAATTTTATTTTAAATATTTTCCCATAGTTACATGATTCATGTTGTCTTCTCCCTTCTGCCCTCCCTCTTCCCAGAGCTGACAAACAATTTCTCTGGGTTATCCATGTATTATCACTCAAAAACCATTTCCATATTATTAATTTTTATAATAGCGGAATCTTTTAGAACCAAAACCCCAAATCCTAGTGATAAATCATATGTTTTTCTTTTTCATTTCTACTCCCACAGTTCTTTCTCTAGATGTGGATAGCATTCTTTCTCATAAGTTCCTCAGAGCTGTCCTGCAAAAGCAATTAGCTTTACAAAAAAACCCTCATGTTTTGTCTTAGAATCAATATTAAATATTGCTTCCAAGGCTGAACAATGGTAAGGGTTAGAAAACTGGGGTTAAGTGACTGGCCCAGGGTCATACAGGTAGGAAATATCTAAAGCCTGATTTGAACTCAGGACCTTCTATCTCCAGGCCTTGTTCTCTATCCACTGAGCCATCTAAGGGCCCTTTATACTCAATTTCCCCCCATTTGAATAAGTTTATTTAGTCAATTTAAAACATTATTCCTTGGTTACAATAATCACATTATTTCCCTCCCTCCCCTCCACCTACTCTTCATGCAACCAACACGCAATTTCATTGGATATTACTTCTGTCCTTGATCAGAACCTATTTCCGTGTTGTTGTTTACACTAGGATGTTCATTCAGAGTCTACATCCCAAACCATATCCCTTCTACCCATGTATTCAAGCAATTATATTTCTTCGGTGTTTTTACTTCCACAGTGTTTCCTCTGAATGTGGATAATGGTTTTCCTCGTAGGTTCCTCCAAGTTGTTCAGGGTTATTGCATTGCCACTCATGGAGAAGTCCATTACATTCGATTGTATCATGGCGTACCAGTCTCTGTGTATAATGTCCTCCTGGTTCTGCTACTTTCACTCTGCACCAATTCCTGGAGGTTCCAGCTCAATAAAAAATTTGAGTAATTAAACCTTTGTCAGAGGTTTTAGTAATGAAGATTAGAATAAAGATTGTTTCACAATTTCACAATTTGTTGCTTCCCTTCTAATTTTGGATGCATTAGTTTTGTTCATACAAAAACTTTTTAATTTGATGTATTCAAAATTATTGATTTTACATTTTGTGATTTTTTTATAGTGCTAGTTTGATTTTAAAGTCTTTCCTTTCCCAAAGATCTGACAAGTATACTACTCTGTGTTCACCTAATTTGCTTACTTTCCTTCTTTATATTCAGGTCATTCACCCATTCTGGGTTTATCTTGGTGTAGGGTATGGGATGTTAATCCAAACCTAATCTCTCCCATACTGTCTTCAAATTTTCCCAGCAATTTTTATCAAATAGTGGGTTTTGGTCCCCAAACCTGGGATCTTTGGATTTATCATAGACTGTCTTGCTGAGGTCATTTACCCCAAGTGTATTCCACTGATCCTCCCTTCTGTCTCTTAGCCAGTACCAAATTGTTTTGATGACCGCTGCTTTGTAATATAGTTTGAGATCTGGGACTGCAAGTCCTTCTTCCTTTGCATTTTTTTTCATGATTTCCCTGGCTATCCTTGATCTTTTGTTCTTCCAAATGAACTTTGTTATGTTTTTTTCTGATAACTGGAGGGGAATAAGTATAAGAAGAATGGAAATTTAGGAAAGGGTCAGATTGTGGAAGGTTTTAAATGACATAGAATTTTATATTTTACCCAATAGGAACAGGCAGTAGGAAGTCATTGAAATTTTTTGTATGGGTGCGGATAAAATTGTTAGCCTTGTGCAAACTTTAGGAAGATTTCTTCAGAGGATGGACAAGAATGGGCAGAGACTCAAGGTATGGAAACCAACTAGAGATATTTTGTAGTCACTTATGCATGACATAATGAGTATTTGAATGGAAGTAATAATTGTATCAGAGTAGGCCATATGAGAATTGTTGTGAACACAGAAGTGATAAAAACTTTGTAGAAGATTGGATATATGTGGTGAGTACAAATTGAGAGTCAAGGGAGGTATCAGCTTCATGAGCTTCAAAGACTGATAGAATGATATTTTCCAGTAATGGAAAAATTCTGAAGAGGGGAGGATTTAAAGAGAAATATAAGCTCCATTTTGAATGAGTGGAGTTTGAGGTGTCTATAGAACACTAAATTTGAGATGTATAGAAGAAAGATGACTCAATTCAGAAGTTAGGGCTGTATTTGGGAATCATCTACATAGATATGAAAAGTTGAAGCCATGGAAGCTGGTAAGAAACCCAAACAAGATAATGTAGAGAGAGAACACCAAAGGATGTTCTGGAAGCTTCCTTGAAAATTCATGGCTAGCCATGATTAGTAGAAATAATCTCAAGAAGATCATGCAAAGAAAACTAAGAGGGAGTATTAGAAGGTGGACTAGAAGAAACTAGTATAAGAAAAATAGTGAATAAAGAAAGCATTTATTAGGAGAAGATGATTAGCAGGATAAGGTAGAGAAGTAAAAAAGTTGGAGGAATCAGAAAAAAAAATTAATCAGAAATAAAAAAGAATCATTGGCTACTTTTGAGGAAATGGTTTTATTTAGATGGTATGGTTGTAAGTCAAGTGGATAAACATTTAGAAGAGTATGGGGAAAGTGGAAGCACAAACTATAGACAGCTTTATCAATGAGTTTAGCCCCTAAAAGGAAGTGAAATATAGTATGCTAGATACTGAGGGTGGATGGATCAAGCAAAGGGTTTTTGTTTTAGACATCAAAGGAAGGGGAACTCAAAACTTCTTGCTGTTCATCATTCCAATTTTGGCCATCTGTAATTGTTAAGCATTTCCCCCTTTGACATCTCTCCTAAAATTATTTTTTTTGCAGTACCTATCATTACTCTTCTGACTTTAAATGGGTCTTTCTCTTATGCTCCCTTGAACAGCCATTTGGATAAATATGATTTAAAAAAAAGAAGTCAACAAGGAAAGGACTTAATTAAAGCATGAGTATTTTAGTAGTGAGTATCCTTTGGATTCATGCAACAAATGATACATCACAAATAATGAAAAACATATATGTAATATATATAATACATAATGTTTGTATTTTAGATAAATGTTTGTCAGAAACAATGTTTTTATATACTATATCAATTTAATGTCTGACCATTGGAGGAAAGGAGAGGGAAGGAGAATTGGAGAGAGTCTTAGTGTCCCCTCACCTGCCCCCTAATTGATGTGAAAAGAGTGGAATGGTTTTTAAATTAGGTAACCAAGAGACTCCAATACTTTAGGGACCTTGGAAAAGATTGGACAATAGCTGCCAATCAGATAATGAATGAATATAGTTTAGTATACAGAAGTCAAAATCAGGATGAGAATGAGGTCATCTATATGGAGGCAAACTCAGTGATTAAGGACATAAGTTCAAAAAGATAAACCTGAGCTTGAGGACACTAGTTATTGATCTAACAGTGTTCCAGCATAGTGCACCATCAGCCTCTTGAAATTAGAACAATTAGAAAGACTAACAAGTTAAAAAACAACCCAGCTGTTAGTCATTTCAATAAACAAAAGTGTATAGGTTTGTCACAGGCAGGGCAATGGAATAATGAATTTTGGAGAAAAGGTAATGTTTATCGATGAAATTTCCTTTTTCATTCAATGAGACATCCTAAATCTTTGTCAATTCCAAAGAATTTTATATGATTGGAGCATGCCTATCCGGCTTTAAATCACCCATCAAAAATAAGGAATGGACATTTCAAACTCTGATTGCTCTAGAAATCTTGTTCATTGGGGGAATGAAGAATTCTAATAAACATAGTGATATACAAAAAAATATTGCTCCAGAATTGAAGAAATTCTGAAATGGAGATGGAAAAATGATTTTACATGATCTTGAGCCATGACACATATCACAAAAGGTAAGTATTTAATATAAAAATGATGATAATTATAAAATAGCCAATATCTCTATCAATTTCTTTCCTGAAATTTAGATATCTTTTGATAACACATCTCTTTGCAGTTTTGAAAAAAAATTTACATGAACTCCTTGCTTTTATTGTCTGTATTAATTTATTTCTAAAGTATAAAGTTAGCTTGTAGTTTGATGTCCTTCCTACTTACAATTTATAAGTATCTATTGAAAAGTAAATTATACTTACCTATTTGAGCCTCACCTTTTCTTCTGCCATCTGTAGAGGACACTTACTGTAAAAAAGGATATTAGAGTGTCTGTCCAATAATAATATCTTACATTCATGTTCAATTCTATGGTTTATAAAGGCATATCATACATTTTCTCCTGTAATCTTCACAACTATCTTATGAAGTAGATCCCCTAAATATTATTATCCTCATTTCAGAGATGAGAAAATTGTCTCCAAAGCATCAGTTGCCTTGGTCTAGGTCCAAAATATTTAAAACAAACAAACAAACAAACAAAAAAAAACAGCTGAAGCTTGAACCTAAGTCTTCTAACTCCAAAATTTCAGTGCTCTGACAAAGTAAAACACTGTATCTCTTAACCCAAGTGCTAAACTTGATAACATACTCCTAGATAATAGAAGATATATTCTATGTAGATATAATTTCTTCAGAAAAATAAAATAATTGAAGATCAACTCTTTTTATATGGCATTTTCGACCACATGACATTTTTTAAATTTATATTGTCGCTGATACAGAAAAAAAGATATAGAAATCCATAGGTTATTAATAGAGTCATATCATACTCAATAACTCATACTATCTTTGAAAACAAGAATGCCAATTTATTAAGAACATTCTTGTTTTCAAAGATACATGCAAAAGAAGGGACTCCTTTTATTAGGAACTTAACTTTTAAAATCTCTAATTGTAAATCACACATACACACAAATATATAGAAAGAGATAGCATAGTATGTACCCACAAGGAAAACAAAAGCATCTTGGGTTTATGAAAAGGAGAGGCTGCACACACACACACACACACACACACACACACACATATTCACAGAGAGAATCTTGGGGACAGGATTAGAGGCTAGAACTTGTTGGGAAACAGATTCTGGGAATATAGGGTAGAATAATAATGTACCTCTGCCAGATTTCTATGGGGCCCTTTATGCTAGAGTGAATCTCTTAGGTGAAAAGAAAAAGAGACTTTCTGAGCCTTTCCACCCTAAGAAAAAGTGAAGAGTTGGTAAAAAGTGGAACAAGTGCCCACTGAGGTCAGCTCTAAGTTAGAAGAAAAGAGAAAAAATAACTCTAGCATTGGAAACAAGAGCAAGAGTTACAAATCTAAACAAAACAAAAGGTAAAAAGATTGTTTTCAAAACATGAAGCAGTAGCAAGATAGAAGTAAATGACTTTTTTTTTAGTACATATGCCTTTTTCAAACTATAGAATTCACAGATAACAATGATAGTCTTTATTTTTCCATATTTGGTTGTCGTATGTATTATATGATATAACATATATATAATATCTTTTTCTATTACAAATTCTATCTGTTTCAAGGAAAAATCTTTTGTCTTTGCTCTTTTTCTTCAAGGACTTACCTTAATTTACTTTGAAGGGTTGGAACAGTAGAAAGACTTCTGGATCTCTACTATAGACTGTCTTCTGCAAAGTTTGTTCTGAAAATTAGGGACTGACATTGCACATTTTTGGTCATTTAAATATATATTATTATTTGAATGGGTCTGTCCCCACTTTTTAGGGACTATGTCTGTGTTATTGCCACTGAGAATTCTAGGGTACTCTAGGGGTTTTGATGTATCTCTTTGGTCTAACACTGTCCCCAAAACTCCACTGGTTTTCTTCTCATTTTATCATCCCTTTTCCATTTAACTACATAGTAAAAGAAGAGTTTTTACATAGGGATATTTATTTCAATGACTTATCTTAATGATTTGCTGCCTCCTAGGCATTACAGACTCTATACCTTACAGTTCAATGAAGGGAAGGCAGAATTAGGTTCACAGTTTAGCTCATTTCTTACACTGCATATATATATTCTAATCAGGGCATGGTTCAAGCTCAGACTTGAGACTTTGCCCCATGCACATAGAATGGAGAAGATCAAAGAAAGGCACAGGCTAATTTCAAAGAACTATATGACTTCGAAGGGAAAGGAAGTCCTAAGGGTGAATGGTGTCATGAATTTTGGTAGGAGTCACCTCACTCTCTCAGAGGCAAATGTAGCAAACAACCTGTCAGTGATACCTTAATATCTTTGAGTACAAGGACAGTTTTGGCTAATGGTGTCAATGGATGTCTACTTGTGCTCCAGGGCTAAAAATTCTCCTTTAAGCAGTTCTATAGTGTCCTTCATGTGGATGATTTCTGTCTGGATCTGGATATGCCAGATAGTCATTAAATAATATTTTAATCATCACTGCATAATGGAAGAAACATTTTATCTTGAGTATCTTGAGCCAAAGGAGCTGGAATCCATCTAGGCTTTGCCATTTACAATTTCTATAATCTTAGACAAGACACATCCCCCCTACAAATCTCAGTTCATCTGTATAATGATTTTGAACTAGGAGTCCTTTAGCATGTTTTCCAGTTCTAAGACTATGTCTGATCCTATAATCTTATTCCTGAATAAAGTTTGATTCCAGAAATGTCAACTAATAATTATATATTCATATTAAATAAGGTCTGAAATAGTAAGGTTTGTGGTTATCTAAACATCCTTGTTCTCAAGGCAATGTTTTTTTTTCTCTTAATTCAGTATCAGATGGTCTTAATCTTCTCAGTAAAGGAGACAGCTAGGTAGATTATCCTGTAAAAATGATGGAAGATAGGATTGAATTGGGGACTTGAAGAAATAAAAAATGTGTGCAACAGCTGTTAGCTAATTTTAATTTCTCCAATATAAAATTTTCTAAGAAGAAATAAATAAATAATAAAAATTAGTAAAATTAGAGCTGGGGCTAGTTTGCTTGATTTGTTAAAACCATGTGAATAAAAATAAGGTAAAAGAGGGGAAATAAATATTATAAGCACAGACTTATAAACATCTAACTGCTGAGCTAAAGAGGTTGTGAATGGAATGACATTTTTGCCTATATTGATGCTGAATGCTCCAAGGTGATGATATAAGTGATGCCAATTTATATGATATTGATCCTTTATAAGCTGGATGATATGATTCTATAATTTTCAGAGAGTTAAATAAAATGCAGATAAAATTTTGGTTTCAGTAAGCACCTTTGAATGTCTTGGGATGACTCTCTTCCGTGTGTGTGTGTGTTTGTGTGTATGTGTGTGTGTGTGTGTGTGTGTGTGTGTGTGTGTGTGTGTTCTAATAGAGCTCTTTAGGACCCTTGGATCTGTGATAGGCATGGCAAAGTTTTTATTATTCAACAAGAGTGCATGAAGACCCTTTGCCATAGAAACCTATAGAAACCTATGAGAATCACCTACCATCATTTCTGCCATTTAGGGTGTTCCTGATGTGCCTAGAAAAATGGCAGTCACAAACTGGACCCCAACTTGAACATTTATAAATGTCTGGCACTAGACAAGTGATTAAGGAAAAGTAGATGAATCAGAATTTAATATCATTAACACAACTAAAAACACACTTCAAAGGAGTAAGGTCCTAAAGATGTCTGTTTTCACTATATATATATATATATATATATATATATATACATATATATATATATATACATTTATTTATTTATTTATTAGAATTTAGATATTTTTTATCTTTAGAAAATTACAAAAGTTTTATCATCATAGCTGTGGATAGTAATTGTTGGCCATTAATTCTAGGTCTGTGAGAAGCAATTGATATAGTGGAACTGTTCCACTTGTGTGGAACACACTATCTTTGCTACGATTTGGAGAAATAACTAGGAGTTTAAGGAGGAAATTAGTTGAGTGTTAGGGAAGAATATCTCCTTTTTGAATTCATGTGGTAGGTAACTGCTGCCCAAATTGATATACCAAAACACAAATTATAGGGATAAAAACATAGATTTTATGATGATGCATATAGGTTCAGATCTCAGATGAAAAAGACAAACTTGAATCATCATTAAGATTCTAACAAGGCCTCTTATAGACACAGTTACATTACAATGATAGAGAAGGAATTCTTTTACTTATTGCAGCTAGTTTGTGCAATTAATATAATGCCAGATTTGACCTCAGGAATATTCATCTTCCTGAGTTCAAATTGAACCTCAGACACTCATTAGTTGTGTGTCCCTGGGCAAGTTGCTTAATCTTGTTAACCTCAGTTTCTTCATCTATAAAATGAGTTGGATAAGGCAGTGGCAAATCACTTCAGTATCTTTGCCAAGAAAACACCAAATGGAGTCACAAAGATATAGACACAACTGGAATGACTAAATGATAATTTTGTACATTCCTCTTAGGCCATAAAAATTAAATAAAAGACAGATTTGTAATCCCATTTTTCATTTAATGTCATAAAAGTTAAATAAACAAAAAGAGTCATAACCTCATATAACCCCTAAGGGAACATAGCTAATTATACTGACTTCCTGGATAAACAAAATGAGTTTATAGACTGAAATATATCTAAAAGCTTCAAAATAATTAAAGGAGAAAGGATTTAATTGTTGCTAAGGAATCAGAGACAGTTGAGATTCTTCCTCTGGCTTCTTATCAGAAGAATGTTTAAATCCTTAAGTAAATTTTCACATCCCATAAGACATGTCTCAACCAACTCAATAACTTCTTAAGTAGGAGAAATGGTCCTGACCTCCCCAAAGGATAAAAATTAATGAAAGGAAATCAAGAATCAAAAATTTCCCATTACCATACTTAATAAGTTGCCACATTTAACAAGGTTTGCCAAGTTTGGGGGTTTAAATTGTTCATAAAATAAGAATTAGCCTCAAAACTAAAAACAAAACGAGCCTCCAGGTTGCTGATACTTCATCTGCATTTCCCTGGAATATATTTCCCTGATGTAGAAAGATTTTTAAAATTTATTTTTTGTTTGTTATATTAAAATTCCCATATATGTCTCCCTTGATTTCCCTTCCTGCTGAAGAGAAGTCATTTAACAGAAAGATATATGTATGTATATATATGTATGTATAAAACTATATCTTGCTTGTTTATAATTTATCATTTTTTTCTCTAGAGGTTGATACACACACACACACACACACACACATATATAATCCTTCATACAATATTTCTGTTGCTGTATATAATTTTCTTTTGATTCTACTCTTTTCACTCTTCATATACTCTTGAAGGTATTTCCATTTTTTTCTCTCCAAAACTAGCCTGCACATAATTTCTTTCAAAAGAGGAGTATTCCATTGAATCATATGCCACAACTTCTTTAGTAATCCTCAATTAATGAGCATTCCATCATTTTCCTTTTCTTTGCCACCACAGAGAGAGAAAGACGTAAATATTTTAGAATATTTGGGGTTCTTTTTCCTACTATGAGTTTCTTTTCTTACATACAAAACAATATTTCTATAGCTACAGAAAGAATTATTTTTATCTTCCATTCCTGGGTTTCTGGTAAATAATGGCAGCTCCTGTTCACTCTCCCCAAGTGACTAGAGGTCACTTTAGGGGTAAAGGCTGGGAATGTATTGAAAAGTCTTTTTAGGGAGAGTCTTAACTCATTTTTCATAACTTAGAGGTGGTCTATAATTTTACTTGAATATTTTGGAATATATACTTAATAGAAGAGTAGACAAAGACTAAAGACAGACACAATCAACATCAACAACAATATCAACAAGAGAAAGACTATATTATTTAGGGAAGTAAGGTACATTTGTGTTAATGGGCAGACTAAATAGGATTTTCTCTTTGATTGGGCTTAGAGAGGTTTTCACCTACATAAAAAAGGGGCTAATTATATAGTTATATTGAAATTTTCTGTTTATTCTTCCAAGATTAAACATTAGCCTGGCAAGTCTGTCATTGTTTGAAACTTGTGCTTAGCTGATCAATTATTCAATTAATTAGCATTATTAAGAGTTGTGATTATTGTATGTGAGACACTATGCTAGATGCAAAGGATATGGTGAAGATAAAAGCAAAATAATTCTAATATTCAAGGAGCTTAGACTCTATTTGGAAAGAATAACATGCTCATTTGGCATATATATATATATATATATATATATGATATGATAATTTTAGGGGAATAGTAACTACAAGTTGCCAAAGAAGTTCAAGAAAGACATGAAGAAGGTAGCATTTGAGCTTAATCTTAAAGGAAACTAGCAGGATTAAAAGGAGGTAAGAATGGATGCATTGCAATAACATTGGATGGCCAAGGCAAAGATACATGGAAAGAGATGGGAGAATCATGTAAAATGGCCAATTTAGATGTACCAAAATTCATTGAAAGAAAGTATTGTGGAATATAACTATAAAAGGAAATCAGATTAAATTGTAAAGAGCTTTGGATAACAAATATATGAGTTTGTATTTGATCAAAGTTTTAATAGGGATGCCATTAAATTTGCTGATTATGTGAACATTTTCAGAATTACATTTAAGGAAATTTCCTGTGTGAAGGACTCTTGGGAGAGGGGAGAGAGTTGAGGCAGGGAGGATAATTAATTAGGAGGCTGTTGCAATAGTCCAGGCAAGAGATGATGAGGGTCAGAACTAAGTGGTTTTGTGGGTGGAGAGAAGGCATATAGGAGAAATGTTGTAAAGGTTCAAATAATTTGTCCATTAATTATATATGTAACTTGAAAGAGAATGAGATTTGCAGAATGGCACTGAGGTTGTGAATATTAGTGATTAAAAGGAAGATAGCTTCTTTGAAAGTGAAAGTGAATTTCAGATGATATTTTGAAATTTGGACTCAAATAATGAGCTCAGTTTTCAGGAGGTTATGTTTGAGATGTCTCTGGGAAATTGATGTGGAGATATGTAATTGGGACTAGTAGGTGGCACAGTGAATAGAGTGCTGGGTCAGGAAGACCTGAGTTAGAATCTGTCCTCTAATACTTGCTAATTGTATGAATGTGGGTAAATCATTTAATCCTATTTGCCTCAGTTTCCTCATATGTAAAATGATCTGAAGAAGGCAATGGCAAACCACTCCAGCAAAAAAATCCCAAATAAAGTCACAAAGAGGTAGGTATGATTGGAATGAATGAACAACAACAAAACAGGTAGTTGATGATGTGTGAATTAAGCTTCACATAGAGATTAGGCCTAGATATATACAGATCTGGGAGTGCAGGAAATTTAGTGCTTCATAGAGATAAGTATATATTATAAGGGGATCTATACATATATTTGTGTATATATAATCATATGAAGTTATTTTTGTTTGTGTTTTTGATGAGGATACAAATTGTGGATTTGGTGATCACAGAAAGTGACTAAGCATCAATGCAATGACTGTTTATTGATCATGCTTCAGTTTTCCTTTCCTTAATATTTTCATGTATACATATATGCATGAATATGTTTTATATATGTATTGTTTCTTTTGTATTCTTTTTATGCTCACTGCTAGAAAAATATCTAAAATGACATTGAATATCTTCTCAGATTTCATTGAGAAAAAAATAAATTTTGACCTTTTTTCTTTTTTTATTTAGAAATATATGGCTAAAATCAGTAAATAGATTTATTTACCCTATAAGTAGATAAATCTTAAGTGCTTCAAAAACAACAACAAAAAATGGAGCTAATGGCCAAGCTTTTAGTTGATGTGGTTAAAACTATATAATTCTAAGCAGCTTTTTGGAATATTTAATTTTAGGTGAATAAAATATAACATATAACAGGTACCTTTGAACCATTTTACAAAAACAAACAAAAAATCGGTTTAATGTTATTCATACCAATAAAAGGGAGAAGTACCAAAGAGGATAAGCAAGGGGAAAACATCTACATAACTAACTTTCTCTAACAATATGGAAAATATAGTTCAGCCACTTTGTAAAAAACTATCAATGATCAAGGGGAAAAAACATGTTTTTTTCGAGGTGAGATTTTTGGAATAGCCAAAACATTTTTCAATACTAAATGACATTCACTAGTCTGGACTTGAAAGAAGATAAGAAAGATAGTCAAGATTCCAGGTATACAGTGAGAAGTGGAAAAGGAATAATTCTTTGTTAATGATTTCTAAAGGCAGTTTGGGTTTGGACACTGGCAATAGAAATGTGAGTAAGTGGTTCTCTATCAGTGATAGTTTAAGGGGTTTGGGGAAAAAGAAAAAAATATGATTGAGCAAATATTTACGCTTTGTGAATATTATAGAATATATAGATCAGGTACATCTATTAAAGGAGAGATTTAAATTAGTCTATTTGAATTGCATTGATTTTTCCAAAGTGGACTGTTTTTTTTTCCACATTGATTTTTTCCTACTGCTTAAATCACATATCCTTGTACATTGGGTCTTCCTTCATTGACTTTTTTATCCCATTTTTCTGTCTGTTCTGCATATTCCTAATTAGGGTATCACTTTTCACTAATCACAGATGTCTGTTATTTATGAAATAGTACACCCAAAAAGTGTTTCACTATTTCTCTATGCATCCAGGTGGTACAATGGGTAAAGTGGTGGGCATGGATGTAGGAAGGCCTGAGTTCAAATTTGGCTTCAGATACTTACTTGCTGTGACCCTAGGGTTGCCTTAGTTTCCTCAAACAAAAAAAGAAAATAATAGCATCCTACTCTACAAGTTTGTTCTGAAAGGCAAAAAAGATGATATTTGTAAAGCACTTAGTCCAGTGTCTGGCATACACACACACACACAAATATATATATATATACATATATAAATATATATATACATACAAATACATTATGTTAATTGTTAATACATTTATTTCCTTCCTTGCCTGCCTTTGCAACTTTTCTACTTGTTGAGAGGTATTTGTGTTAGCATCTGAAAGTTAGTTCACCTCGCATTCTTCATTACTGCCCTGGTGCTAGTCATGTATTTCAATCAAGATGCTATCATACCACCTTTGGAATATCGTGCTTAGTTCTGATTGATTAATTTTAGGAAGGATATTGTTAAGCTGGAATCCCTCCTCAAAGGGTCAATGAGATTGGATTAGGCAATCAGAGACAATGCCACAGGAGTGGATCACCCTCTCAAGATTTCCCCCTAACTCTTATTCACTCTTGCTGGTTGGGTAGCCAGAGGATAGATGTTCCTTTTGTTCTATGGTGTAATATTTATACTCAGCTACTAATATTACTGTAGCTCAGGAGCACCCAAAGTTGTATTAATAATTAGCCAACAGATTTAAGTATTTTAAAAAGGCAGATAATTATAAGGAATAAGTAATATTATTATGAAATATTCCCCTCATACCTAAGATACCCTCACTACAAATACAAAATTTGTCCATTGGAAGAATAGAATTAAATTAGGAATAAAATGGAAGTAAGGCTAGCTATAGTGATGTATGAAAGCTTATAACTTGTGGTCCCATAAGAACTAGAAGTTCTTTATCTCATAGTAGATCCTTGATATAGATGCCTTTGGGCAAAGCATATTCTATGGATTGGCATGACTATCTTTTGAAACTTCTTCCTTCCTCAGATGGTTGTCTCTGTGTATGAATGTCTGTCTAGAGCCTCCTGCTCGGCTCCCTACTGGACCCAGCATCTCCTGTTGGTCCAGGAAGACACTCTCAAAGGTACATTCTTTTCCACACACGTCTTCCAGCTTGCAAAACTCCAGAATCCTTGTAATTCTGAATGAATTCTTCTCTGCCTTTAGATGGTATGAATGATGGAGAGTACCCACAACTGCTCTGACCCTTCACCATCTAGGGCTTAGTTATATAAATTGTCCCAAGAAAGGCTCTAATTTGTTTTCCATAGCAACTATGCTGTTCCATTTTTGACACAATCAAAACATTATTTGTACTGACTAATTATTCCTATTTACTAGCTGTGGGTTCATGAGCAAGTTATTTAACCTTTTGAGAAGATTTAACACTAGTCTATACCCTTTTTTCTTTCCTTGGTACCTTGAGATCAGTCTTGGGTTTTAAAGAGGAAAGTTTCCTATTGAGTTTGAAAATAGTCCATCTTTTGATTGAATTAAGAACAAAACCTGAGGCTTATCTGTATAAGGAGGATACATGCACCCTCTGGGTCCCACATACTTCCTGGTATCCAGAAGACTGACTTCTGGTCTGCACAGAGGTCAAGCCTAACATATCAGAAGGTGTGGGAAAATGAAATTATTGCAAGATGTAAGTTTGGGTCTGGAAAGGAAATAAGCCTTTTTAAAATCTCAGAATCACTTTGGAAGAGGCAACTACATGAGTACTGGAGCATCCATAGTGCTACAGTACAGCAAGCTTGGAGAAGGTGACTAGGTGAGAAAGAGCTTAGCTAAGTATTGGCTAGGAAAGAAGACTTTTGAAAAGAACAGCGAGCCACATGTGCTGGTGCCTTCTCTTTCTCTGATGCCCTCTTTTAATTCATTTAATAAATAATTATGAATCAAGATACAGTCTCCAGAGAATCGTTATGTTAACATTAAGTTTACTTCCATTTTTTTAAATGTAAAATGAAAAATAGCAGTCTCCTCTCAGGATTGTTTTGAAGATCAAACAGGATTATATTTTTAAAGCTCCTTGCACAGTGCCTGTCATATAGTTGGTGCAATATAAATCTGTATTAATTAATGTTGATGTTACTTTTTATTTAAGTGGTTTAAGGGTTTTTTAAGTATTTAAGCATTGACTATAGATGTATAAATACATTAAAGCATGATGGTGTACATTTATGGTAATATTGTAGAATTTGATGGCCAACAGTCCCTGCTAAGTTGAGCAGCAGAGGCCCATGGCTATCATTCCAAAAGAACTCCTAGCTACCCATTTCAATTCATTCCAGACAGTTCCAATCAGACATTCTAATGAAGAAACCCTTAGGCATCCTCCCTTGAATGGCTGATATTTAAGTGAACATTTGATGCTGAGATGCAGACATGCCTCCTCTCTTCTGTTTGGCCTCTCTCCCTCTTCACAAGCTGATCACAAGCACAACATTCCCCATTCGACCTTGTCATATTAACCTTTAAGAAGTCCTACTCACAACCTCCCCAGCAAGCAGTTACCTGGCTCCTGGGAAGACTTTGCCCCAACATGCATGTCTAACATTTCTCTCTCAATAAATTCCTCTTGTTTTAAGACCGTTTTTTTCTTCAAATATTTTTCCAAGTTAACATTAGTATTCTTTTTTAGGAAACAGCTAGGTGGTTCAGTAGATATAGCACTAGTCCTCAAGTCAGGAACACCTGGGCTCAAATCTGGCCTCAGGCACTTACTAGTCTGTTTGTCTTAAGGAAATGACAAACTACTCCAGTATCTTCAGACAGTATTGGCATGCTCTGGATCATGGACTCTCTGAGCAGTAATAACAGTAATAGTTATCGTATCCACCTGATAAAGTAATAAGAGCATAGTACATCTCTATAGACATTAGCACTTCATTTAAACCTTGTAATTTAATCTTCTGTACCTATATACATTTTTTCTTTATTTCTTTTTCTTTTTTTAAATTTATATATATATATATTTTTTTTTTAATTTGGTCAATTTTGAACATAATTCCTTGGTTACAAAAATTCTTTTCTATTCCTCCCTCCCCTCCCTCGTCCCCTCGCATAGCTGATGTGCAATTCCCCTGGATACTACATGTGTCCTTCATCAGAATCCATTTCCATATTGTTGGTATTTGTACTAGGATGTTCATTTAGAGACATCATCCCCAATCATATCCCCCTTGACCCATGTGATCAAGCAGTTGTTTTTCTTTGGTGTTTTTACTCTCACAGTTTTTCCTCTGGATGTGGATAGTGTTCTTTCTCATACATCCCTCCAGTTTGTTCAGAATCACTGCATTGCCACTAATGGAGAAGTCCATTACCTTCGATTGTACCACAGTGTATCAGTCTCTGTGTACTATGTTCTCCTGGCTCTGCTCCTTTCACTCTGCCTCACTTACTGGAGGTTGTTCCAGTTCCCATGGAATTCCTCCACTTTATTATTCCTTTGAGCACAATAGTATTCCATCACCAACATATACCACAATTTTTTCAGCCATTCCCCAATTGAAGGGCATCCCCTCATTTTCCAATTTTTTGCCACCACAAAGAGCACAGCTATGAATATTCTTGTACAAGTTTTTTTTTTCCTTATTATCTCTTTGGGGTACAAATCCAGCAGTTCTATGACTGGGTCAAAGGGCAGACAGTCTCTTAGTGCCCTTTGGGCATATTTCCAAATTGCCCTCCAGAATGAGTTGGATCAATTCACAACTCCACCATCAATGAATTAATGTCCGGAATTTGCCACATCCCCTGCAACATTCATTACTTTGCGTTGTTGTCATATTAGCCAATTTTCTAGGTGTGAGGTGATACCTCAGAGTTGTTTTGATTTGCATCTCTCTGATTATAAGAGATTTAGAACACTTTTTAATGTGCTTATAAATGGTTTTGATTTCTTTGATTGAAAATTGCCTATACATGTCTCTTGCCCATTTATCAATTGGAGAATGGCTTGATTTTTTGTACAATAGTTTTAGATCTTTGTAAATTTGAGTAATTAGACTTTTGTCAGAGGTTTCTGTTATGAAGATTGTTTCCCAATTTGTTATTTCCCTTCTGATTTTGGTTGCATTGGTTTTGTTAATTTTATGTAATCAAAATTATTTATTTTACATTTTGTGTAATCAAAGTCTTGCTTTGTTTTAAAATTTTTCCCTTCCCAAAGTTCTGACATATATATTATTCAGTGTTTGCCTAATTTGCATATACCTTCCTTCTTTATGCTCAAGTCATTCACCCATTCTGAGTTTATCTTAGTGTAGGGTGTGATCCAAGCCTAATCACTCCCACACTGTCTTCAAATTTTCCCAGCAGTTTTTATCAAATAGTGGATTCCCCCCCCAAAAAAAAAAGCTTGGATCTTTGGACTTGTCATAGACTGTCTTACTGAGGTCACTGACCCCAAGTCTATTTCATTGATCTTCCTTTCTGTCTCTTAGCCAGTAGCAAATAGTTTTCATGACCACTGCTTTATAGTATACTTTGAGATCTGGGACTGCAAGGCCTCCTTTCTTCACATTTTTTTTCATGATTTCCCTTGATATCCTTGATCTTTTGTTATTCCAAATGAACTTTGCTGTGTTTTTTTTTTCTAATTCAGGGAAACTGTCTTTTGGTAGGTCAATGGGTATGGCACTATTGGGTAGGATTGTCATTTTGATTATGTTAGCTCATCATACCCATGAGCAAGTAATGTTTCTACAATTGTTCAGATCTAGTTTTAGTTGTGGGAAAGTATTTTGTAGCTGTTTTCATATAGTTCCTGTGTTTGTCTCAGCAGATAGATTCCTAAGTATTATATTATCTAGAGTGATTTTGAATGGGATTTCTAATTCCTACTGCTGTGATGTGTTGGAGATAAATAGAAATGCTGATGACTTATGTGGGTTTATTTTGTATCCTGCAACTCTGTTAAAGTTGTTGATTATTTCCACTAGCATATTAATTGATTCTCTAGGATTCTTTAAGTAGACTATAATGTCATCCACAAAAAGTGATAGGTTGGTCACTTCATTTCCAATTTTAATACCTTCAATTTCTTTTTCTTCTCTAATTGCTACTGCTAGGGTTTCTAGTACAATGCTAAATAATAAAGGTGATAATGGGCATCCTTGTTTCACTCCTGATCTTTTGGGATTATTGGGAATGCATCTAGTTTATCCCCATTGCAAATGATGTTGGCTGATGGTTTTAGATAGATACTGTTTATTATTTTTAGGAAAGACCCTTCTATTCCTATGTTTTATAGTGTTTTTAATAGGAATGGGTGTTGTATTTTACAAAGGCTTTTTCTGCATCTATTGAAATAATCATGTGATTTTGTTGGTTTGCTTGTTGATATGGCCAATTATATGCATGGCTTTCCTGATATTGAGCGATCCTTGCATTCCTGGTATAAATCCCACCTGATCATAGTGAATAACCCTCCTGATCACTTGCTGAAGTCTTTTTACAAGTATTCTATTTAAGATTTTTGCATCTATGTTCAATAAGGAAATTGGGCTATAGTTTTCTTTCTCTATTTTTGACCTGCCTGGTTTTGGAATCAGTACCATATTAATGTCATAAAATGAATTTGGTAGAACTCCCTCTTTTCTTATTATGTTCAAATAGTTTGTATAGTATTGGGATTAGCTGTTCTTTAAATGTTTGATAGAATTCACTTGTGAATCCACAAGGCCCTGGGGATTTTTTCTTAGGGAGTTATTTGATGGCCTATTCAATTTCAATTTCTGATATGGGATTATTTAAGAATTCTATTTCCTCTTCTGTTAATCTAGGCAATTTATATTTTTGTAGATATTCATCCATCTCAACTAGATTAGCTTATTTATTGCCATAAAATTGGGCAAAATATTTTTAATGATTGTCTTAATTTCCTCTTCATTGGAGGTGAGTTCTCCCTTTTCATCTATGATACTGTTAATTTGCTTTTCTTCTTTCCTTTTTTTATTAGATTGACCAGTACTTAGTCTATTTTGTTTGTTTTTTCAAAATACCAGCTTCTAGTCTTACTTATTAATTCAATAGCTCTATCACTTTTGATTTTATTAATTTCTTCCTTTATTTTTAGGATCTCTAATTTGGTTTTTGTCTGAGGATTTTTAATTTGTTTGCTTTCAAGTTTTTTGATTTGCATGTCCAAATCAATTCCCTCCCTAATTTGTTAATATATGAACTCAAGGATATAAATTTTCCCCTCCGTACTGCTTTGGCTGCATCCCATAGAGTTTGAAAGGTTATCTCATCTTTGGCATTTTCTTCAATGAAATTATTAATTGTTTCTCTGATTTGTTCTCTAAGTAACCAATTTTGGAGAATCATATTGTTCAATTTCCAATTAATTTTTAATTTGGCTCTCCATGTATCCTTACTGACCATTATTTTTATTGCCTTATAATCTGAAAAGTTTGAATTTATTATATCTGCTTTTCTGCATTTTATGACATGATTTTATGACCTAGTATATGTTCAATCTTTGTGAATGTACCATGTGCTGCTTTAAAGAAGGTGTATTTTTTTGTCCCTATTTATTTTTCTCCATATATCTATTCCTCTATTTTTTTCTAAGATTTCATTCACATCTTTTAAATCTTTCTCATTTAGTTTTTTTTATTTAATTTATCTAAATTTGATAGTTGTAGGTTCAGGTCTCCTATGAGTATAATTTTACTATCTATTTCCTCCTTCAATTCTATGAGTTTCTCATTATAAATCTGTGTGCTTATACCATTTGGTGCATACATGTTGGTTAGTGATATTTCCTCATTGTCTATACTCCCCTTAATCAGGATGTATTTACCTTCCCTATCCCTTTTAATCAGGTCTATTTTTACTTTGGCTTTCTCAGATATCATGATTGCAATTCCTGCCTTCTTTCAATCAGTAGAAGTCCAATAGGTCTTGCTCCAACCTTTAATTCTGACCTTGTGAGTATCTACCCACCAAGAGTGTGTTTCTTGTAGAAAATATATGGTAAAATTTTTTATTCTAATCCACTCTAGTATTTGTCTACATTTTATAGGTGAGTTCATCCCACTCATGTTCAAAGTTATGATTGTCACTTGTGAATTCCCTAGCATTTTTATATCCTCTCCTTGTTCTGTCCTTTCTTCTTTTGCTATATCCTTTGAAATCACTGGTTTACTTTTAATCAATCCCCCTATTCCCCTCCATTGATATGATTCCCTTTCTGGTTTGTCCATTTTGGTTCCCTTTTTGTTTTATTTTTAGGGTATGTTAAGTTCCCTCCCCCCTCTCCTTCCCTCCCTTTTTGTACTCCATTCCCCCTAACACCCTTAGTTTTCCCTTCTCCTTTATCCTGTAGGATAAGATGTAATTCAAGATCGCAATGGATCTAGATGCTCTTTCCTCTTAGAGTTGATTTCACTGAGAGTAAGGTTTAAGTATTACCTATTGGCACTCTCTTCCATTCCCTCTTATAAGAGTATTATTCCCCTCCCCTTCCCATGTTTATTTTTGTGTGAAAATAGATTATTCTATTTATTTTATTTCTTCAAGTATTTTGGTATCATCTTTCATTCCCCCTGCCCTTTTTCTTTTTTGTTTTGCATATCATCTTATAGCCTTTAATGCCCCAATCTTTTCCTATGAATGATTCTTCTAATTGCTATAATAATGAATACAATTTTTGAGAGTTACAAATAACATTTTCCCCATATATTAATATATATATATATATATATATATATATATACTTTAATCTAATTGTAGCCCTTAAAGAAGAGAGTTTGAATAAAAAAAAACATTTTTCTCCTTTTCCCTCTTTTTCTTATTGACCTTTTCATGTTTCTCTTGTTTTTTGTTTGTTTGTTTGTTTGTTGTGTGTGTGTGTGTGTGTGTGTGTGTGTGTGTGTGTGTGTTTGGATATCAGACTTTCCACTTAATTTTGGCCTTTTATTTACAAATACTTGGAAATCTTCTATTTTGCTGAATGCCCATACTTTTCCCTGGAAGTATATAGTCAGTTTTGATGGATAGGTGATTCTTGGTTGAAGACCCAGTTCTCTTGACTTTCTCAATATTGTGTTCCAAGACTTGTGGTCCTTTAGTGTGGAAGCTTCCAGCTTGTGTGATCCTGACTGGTGCTCCTTGGTTTCTTGTACGATTTTCTCCTTTTGGCTTCTTGTACGATTTTCTCCTTATCTTGAAAGCTCTGGAATTTGGCAATTACATTCTTGGGAGTTGTTTTTTGGGGATTTAGTGTAGAGGGTGTTCTATGAACTCTTTTACTGTCTATTTAACCCCCCTTCTTCAAGAACATCAAGGCAGTTTTCTTGGATGATATCTTGTAGTATGATGTCAAGATTTCAGTTTATTTTTGACTTTTCAGTTAGACCAATGATTCTCAAAGTGTCTCTCCTTCCTCAGTTCTCCTGATCTGACACCTTGTCAGTGAGATATTTTATGTGTTCTTCTATTTTGTCAGTCTTTTGACTTTCCTTTATTAATTCTTGCTGTTTTGCAAGATCATTGGTTTCCAGTTGGTTTCCAGTTGCTCAGTTATGGTCCTTAAGGCCTGGTTATTTGCTTTAACTTTTTGATTTTCTGCTATAATTTTTTTGGTTTTCTTTTTGAATCATTTCCTACTTCTCTTGCCAGAAGGCTTCCATCTTTTTTATATGGTCCAATTTAAATTCTTCCAAAGCTTGTGGACAATTTCAATTTTTTTTAATGTTTTATCTTTGTTTGAATTTCTTCCTCTGTTTCTTCTGTAGCCTGAGTTTTTCTTCCATAAAAATTTTCAAGGTTCACTGGCTTATTTTTGCTTTTCTTGGAGGGAGTTCAGGGCTCCTATGTACAATTAGCTATCTCTGTGGGGGATTTAACTTCCCTTTGTAGTCAGAAATCTGAGTGAGCTGGGCAGGTTCTCTGTGTATGGAGTTAAGGAGCAAAGATTTTTCCTGAGGCAAGCTCTCGAATCACCACAGCCATTTGCAGCTATGCATTACCTTCCCGGGGGCACCCACATTCTGCACTCCCCTGCCTGCCATGGTTTCTAGTGTAGCTGCTCTCAGGGGTAGGTCTTTGGTGGTCTCCCGAGGACCTAGAGGTGTCCCTTGATCACTCTAGAGGTGCCCCTCACTCACTTGCTGATTCTGGTGCACTCTGGTTCTTGAGCACCCAAGGTCTGTGCTCCCCCGCCCACCTGAGTTTCAGGTGTATCTGCTCTGTGGGGTAGGTCTTTGGTGGTCTTAGTCAGCTCCCAGGGACCAAGAGGTGCCCTTTGCTTGCTCTAGAGGTGCCCCTCACTCACTCACTGATTCTGGCATGAGCTGGCTCTGACTCTGGCTCCGTAGGAGGGGTGGGGGAGGGTAGGTCGGCTCGTGATTGAGTGGGAGCTTTTTCACCCTCTTATAGTGTGGAAATGCCCAAATCCCACGTACCTTAAAAGCTGTGCCCTACTTTAGGGTCTCTCCATTCTTATGAAAATGGTTTCAATAGTCTTTTGGGGTAGTCTATTTCAGTGGGTTCTAGGGAGAGGAAGTGTCCTGCGTCTAGACCACCACCATGCTTACCTGGAAGTCCTATCTGTACCTATATAAATTAAGGAAGGGGAGACTCTTCCATTAAAGGAGAATTCCTAGAAGGAACATCGGGGTATTTAACTTTTTTCTCTTGAAGGTGGAGGGGTATGATAACTGTATTCAATTATTTTTGGTGAGTTATTACCAATGAGTTTAAAAAGAATGACTTCTATGGAAATTACAAAAAGAAAAACTTTAGAACTGACATACAAAAAAAAATCTTCATGACAGAGCTATCCAAAAATGAAATAGGCTCATCCATGAAGCAGAGGGATAGTTAGATGTTTTCTGGTGAAGTCTAAATACCTATTTTTTATGAGCTCTGTAGTGAGTTCATTTAGATAGTTTCTGAAGTCATTAAGTGAGCCAATTAGAATAGGTCCTCCACCCATGGAATTATAAATAGTAACAGGGAATGACAAATCCCCCAGGGACAATCATTCCACACCCACAGCCGTCCTATGGACAATTGCTAAAATGATTTTCCTGAAGTATAGATCTGACAATATGACTCCTATACTCACTCAATTCCAGTGACTTTTTATTGTTCCTAGTATCAAATATGAACTCCGCTCTTTTGCTTTTAAATTCTGAATCCAACCTATCTTATCACCCTCGCTGTACATTTTTCCCCCTTCTGCATTCCAAATCTGAATTGTACTGGCCATTTATCTTCCTCTCACATGACAATTCATTTCCAGCCCAGTGCCTTTTCACTAGATGTCTCATAGGTCTGGAACGCAACCATTCATTAACTCTGCCTCAGAATCTCTCTTCATTTAAGATGCATCTCAAGCATTATCTTCTGTATTAATTTTTTTCTTTCCTAAATGCTAATATCCTCCCTCCCAAATTGTATTGTATTTATCTGCTTTGTTGGTATTTATATTTGTGTTGTATCTAATTATAGGCATACTTTTTTTTTCTCCTCCTATAAGAATCTAAGCTTCTTGAAAGAAGCGATTTTCCCCCCATTCCTTATATTGGTATCATCAGTACCTAGATTAATGCCTGGTGCATAGTAGGTAATTACTAAATTAGTATTGATTAATTGATATATATCCTTTAGCACAGTATTTGAATCTAAAGGAATTCTAAAAATCTTTGTGTTTAGTTTTGTCTGACTTATGTTAAAATTAAATTGGTGTTGTATTTTGAATATATTAATTAGGTGGTCACCAGGGATTTAATTCTAAATCCCAAAATGAATTACTAAAGTCCATGGCATTCTTTTTTTTTTTTTGGCTTTCAGAGTGGGATCATGGTGGTGGGCAAGAACAAGCACCTCACCAAAGGAGGCAAAAAAGGAGCCAAAAAGAAAGTGGTTGATCCATTTTCCAAGAAAGATTGGTATGATGTCAAAGCACCAGCTATGTTCAATATACGGAATATTCACAAGACGCTGGTTACAAGGACTCAAGGAACCAAAATTGCCTCTGATGGTCTCAAGGGTTGAGTTTTTGAAGTGAGCCTTGCTGACTTGCAGAATGATGAGGTTGCTTTTCATAAGTTCAAGTTAATTACTGAAGATGTCCAGGGTAAAAATTGTTTGACTAATTTCCATGGAATGGACCTTACCCGGGACAAGATGTGCTCCATGGTCAAAAAGTGGAAGACCATGATCAAAGCCCATGTTGATGTTAAAACCACTGATGGTTATTTGCTTCGCCTCTTCTGTGTTGGCTTTACCAAAAAGTGCAACAACCAAATCCATAAGACCTCTTATGCCCAGCACCAACAGGTCCGTCAAATTCATAAGAAAATGATGGAAATCATGACCCACAAGGTGCAGACAAATGACTTGAAAGAAGTTGTCAATAAACTGATTCCAGACAGCATTGGAAAAGATATAGAAAAGGCTTGCCAGTCCATTTACCCTCTCCATGATGTATTTGTTCGTAAAGGCAAGATGCTCAAGAAGTCCAAATTTGTATTGGGAAAACTAATGGAACTGCATGGTGAAGGTGGTGGCTCTGGAAAACCTTCAGGAGATGAAACAGGCACAAAAGTAGAAAGAGCTGATGGATGTGAACCACCCATTCAAGAATCTGTCTGAAATATGAAACTTTTAAAGGTTAAAAAATAAAAATTTATCATAGTGAAAAAAAAATAAAGTACATGGAATTTATTTACAATATTTACAATAGAAAGAAGATATTAAGGAATGAGAAAAAGAGAGAAACTCTGACTTTTTCTGATATCAGTTAGAATTTCTAAGTCCCAGCCAGAGGAAGAGAATCTCAAGAAGAGGGGCCTAAGGCAGGGTCACTAAGTCAGCTTTTCACTTACCAATGGTAACAGTCTAAAAGAAGTCTGGGTGTTCATCTTCTAGTCTCTCCTCCAACCTTCACTCCAAGTCCGGTGACTGACTATTTTTCTCTATTTAAAGACCTTTTTCTCTTATGTTATCTCCTCTAAATTTTCATGTCTGCCAATCACAGCAGACACTTTTTTCCAGGACTGCTCATTCTTTAGTTCTCACCTTCTTTGGTTAGATTTTCTGCAGGACTATCCATTCTTTAGTTCTCACCTTCTTTGGTTAGATTTTACCTTTTGGGTTATTTAAATCCTTTTTTGTTAAGTTCACTTTTTGTACTTACTTAACACCTTTTTGTGATAAATTCACCTTTTGTAGTTACTTAACACCATTTTGTAGTTAAAATCTAAAAATAGATTGTAGCTTACAATTCTAGCTTCACTATAAAGAAAGAGCCAAGTACCTTCATTGTTGCAATCAGGAGATTACAATTTTATTTTCACAATAAAGAAAGAGCTAAGTATCTTCATTGTTACAATCAGGAGACAGCTAAATCTAATCTTCACATTTACTAATCTTTGGTATATTAATAAATAGCTGAGATTTTTCTGATTAATGTTTATCCTTTCCTTGGTCTTTCTCAGCATAAAACCATGTGCATTCAGTCATGTCTGACTCCTAATGATGTAATCTGGGATTTTGTTGGCAAAGATACTGGAATGGTATGCCATTTTCTTCTCTATCTCATATTATAGATAAGGAAACTGAGGCAAACAGTTAAGTAATAGGCTCAGTGTTGCGAAAAGAGTAAATGTCTGAGACCAGTTTTGAATTCAGGAAAACGAGTCTGATTTGTTGACCTGCAGCTCTATGCAATGTGACCCATAACTGCCCCTAAAAACTTGTCCGTTCAGTCCCCAAAATCTATAGGCCATCCATCAGCCAGAAATATCTGGATAAAACTGAGAAGTTTTATACATAGGATCACTACAGTGACCCAAAAGATGAAAAGTGAGGCATACCAAAGAAGGTATGTCTTCCTCTGAAATTGATTATTGATCAATTGATTGTTGAGTTTTAGTTATTACTTCATAACCATTGTAAGCAATTTCTAAAGGCTAAGATTCAGGACTAGTTTGTACAGGCCTTGGTAGTATGATATTTATTAGTTACCTATGTATGCAATTCCTAGGGTTTGTGCCACTTGAAGGAAAAGAAAGATAAATGATGGAGGATGATTCTATCTGGTTATGAGATGTTTTTCCTAGTACAAGGTATCTCTATTACAGGGAAAGTTTGAGTTACAACTTTCCAAAAGAAATTCCAGAGGATGTTCACTAATTGTGTTTTCCTGGCCACCAGAACTCTGGAAGACTCTTTTGCAAGTCAGGGTAATGATGAACCAATCAGTTTAGTTTGTGTCATTGAACCTCATATAACCAATAAATTGAATAAAAACTGCACTGATTGTAAGCAATGTCTCTGCTCAAGGAAGGCCCATTCACTTTTAATGTTAGTAATTGCTAATCTTGCCAATAAATAGATTATGCTCAGACTTTTGTGCCTCACTTTCTCTTTACCAAACATTTTTCTTATGAAAGTTCAACAGTTTTTTATATGATTATGAGTATGTGGTTTGCAAAATTTCAAAATATTATTGTTTCATTATTTGAATGTTAAGTTTTAATACCTGTTCCTTGACTCCTTCAAATTCTGATTTTTTTTTTCATTTAGAAAGGTATTATGATATAGAGAATAGAATATTGTATGTGGAGCCAAAGAACCATGGTTCAAATCTCCATTCTACTATTTAGTGCATTACTTTGGTTAAAGCCATTCTTTCTATGCTTACTTTCCTTACATCTAAATCTATTATACAAATATGGCAGACAAGAGAATATACAATAATATAGTGGGAAAAGCCCTACTTTGGGAGTTTAATTCTAGTACTATCAGTTACTATAATGGGCAGTCATTTAAATTCTGTGTTTCCTTTTCCCTTTCTGTCAAGTAATAAACTACTTGTGCTATCTTTGGTTCTTGAAAAGATGCACATTCTTGAATGGAAGACAAGGTCTACAAAACTTCCACAAAGTAAGAGTAGAAAATATACACTTCCAAGGACCCTCTACTAAGCTTTATAATAAGAAATTTTTAAAAAGTTAATAAAGAATTAGGTTAACATCATTAATCAAAATAGCTATTAGGCCTGTTGGATTCACAAGTGAATTCTATCAAACATTCACAGAACAGCTAACCCCAATACTATACAAACTATTTGACATAATAAATAGAGAGGGAGTTCTACCAAATTCCTTTTATGACACAAATATGGTACTGATTCCAAAGCCAGGCAGGTGAAAAACAGAGAATGAAAACTACAGACCAATCTCCCTAATGAACATAGATGTAAAAATATTAGACAAGATACTAGCAAAAAGACTCCAGCAAGGGATCAGAAGGGTAATTTACTATGATCAAGTAGGATTTATACCAGGAATGCAAGGATGATTCAATATTAGGAAAAACATCCGCATAATTGACTACATCAACAAGCAAGCCAACAAAAACCACATGATTATCTCAATAGACACAGACATAGCCTTTGTAAAATACAACACCCATTCCTATTAAAAACACTAGAAAACACAGGAATAGAAGGGTCTTTCCTAAAAATAGTAAACAGTATTTATCTAAAACCATCAGCAAACATCATCTGCAAAGGGGATAAACTAGATGCATTCCCAATAAGATCAGGAGTGAAACAAGGATGCCCATTATCACTGCTATTACTTAACATTGTACTAGAAACACTAGAAGTAACAATTAGAGAAGAAAAAGAAATTGAAGGTATTAAAATTGTCAATGAGGAGACCAAGCTGTCACTCTTTGAGGATGATATGATGGTCTACTTAAAGAATCCTAGAGAATCAACTAAAAAGCTAGTGGAAATAAGCAACAAGTTTAGCAAAGTAGCAGGATACAAAATAAACCTGCACAAGTCATCAGCATTTCTATATATCTCCAACACATCACAGCAGCAGGAAATAGAAAGAGAAATCCCATTCAAAATCACCTTACACAATATAAAATACTTAGGAATCTACCTCCCGAGACAAAGTCAGGAACTATATGAACACAAATACAAAACACTCTCTCCACACAACTAAATCTAGATCTGAGCAATTGGAAAAACATTAATTGCTCATGGGTAGGATGAGTTAACATAATAAAAATGACCATCCTACCCAAACTTATCTATTTATTTAGTGCCATACCCATCGAACTTCCAAAAAACTTCTTTACAGAATTAGAAAGAAACATAACAAAATTCATTTGGAAGAAAAAAGACCAAGGATATCCAGAGAAATCATGAAAAAAAATGCGAAGGAAGGCAGTCTTGCAATCCCAGATCTCAAACTATACTATAAAGCAGTGGTCATCAAAACAATTTGGCACTGGCTAAGAGACAGAAAGGAGGATAGTGGAATAGACTTTGGGTAAGGAACCTAAGCAAAACAGTCTGTGACAAATCTAAAGACACCAGCTTTTGGGACAAAAATCCACTATTTGATAAAAATTGCTGGAAAAATTGGAAGACAGTATGGGAGAAATTAGGTTTAGATCAATACCTCATACCCTCCACCAAGAGAAACTCAGAATGGGTGAATGACCTGAACATAAAGAAAGAAACTATAAGTAAATTAGGTGAACGCAGAATAGTAATTTGTCAGACCTTTGGGAAGGGAATAACTTTAAAACCAAGCAAGACTTAGAAGGAGTCACCAAAATGTAAAATAAATAAGCTTGACTGCATCGAATTAAAAAGTTTTTGTACAAAACAAAACCAATGTAACCAAAATCAGAAGGGAAATAACGAACTGGGAAACAATCTTCAAAACAAAAAACTCCAACAAAGGTCTAATTACTCAAATTTATAAAGAGCTAAATCAATTGTACAAAAAATCAAGCCATTCTCCAATTGATAAATGGGCAAGGGACATGAACAGGCAGTTCTCAGCCAAAGAAATCAAAACTATTAATAAGCACATGAAAAAGTGTTCTACATCTCTTCTAATCAGAGACATGCAAATCAAAACCACTCTGAGGTATCACCTCACACCTAGCAGATTGGCTAATATGACAGTAAAGGAAAGTAATGAATGCTGTAGGGGATGTGGCAAGGTGGGATATTAATGCATTGCTGGTGCAGTTGTGAATTGATCCAACCATTCTAGAGGGCAATTTCGAACTATGCCCAAAGGGCGATAAAAGATGTCTGCCCTTTGATCCAGCCATAGCACTGCTGGGTTTGTACCCCAAAGAGATAATAAAGAAAAATACATGTACAAGAATATTCATAGCTGCACTCTTTGTGGTGGCCAAAAATTGGAAGATTAGGGGCTGCCTTTCAATTGGGGAATGGCTGAACAAATTTGTGGTATATGTTAGTGATGGAATACTATTGTGCTAAAAGGAATAATAAAGTGGAGGAATTCCATGGAGATTGGAACAACCTCCAAGAAGTGATGCAGAGTGACAGGAGCAGAACCAAGTGAACACTGTACACAGAGAGTCATACACTGTGGTACAAATGAAGGTAATGGACTTCTCCAATGGTGGTAATGCAATAACCCTGAACAACCTAGTGGGATACAGGAGAAAAACCACTATCCACATCCAGAGGAAAAACTGTGGTAGTAAAAACACTAAAGAAAAACTACAGCTTAATGACATCGGTCGAAGGAGATATGAATGGGGAAATGGACTCCAAAGGAACACCCTATAGCAAATATGGAAAGAGGTTCTGATCAAGAACACTGGCAATACCCAGTGAAACTGCTCATCAGCTTTAGGAGGGGTGCGGGAGGGGAGGGAGGGAAATAAAATGATTTTTGTAACCAAGAAACAATGTATAAAATTAAAAATTAAAATAAAAAAAAAAAGAAAATAAGTAGAGACCAGCATGGCTGATGCTATTGCTTTGATATGCTAATTACAGATCACTTATCTATTCATTAAAGCAAGCTTTCTTCTAAAAAATAATTGCTATTAGGTGTGTTTATCTTAACAAAACTACACCAACAGGATAGTGTTTTGCAGAGGGCCTTAGCTCTTTGGCTTTGGATGAGAAAATTTGGATTCAAATCCAGTTCTTTCATTCACTAGCTTTTTGGAAAAATCACTTTTCTAGATAATGGATGCAGCAGGACTACTACAATTTCTTACAGAATTATTTTCAGGATTGGATGAGATATTATGCATGATGCCATTTGGTAATGACTAAATGTTAAAAAAAAAACATGAGAAAGCTATCACAACAATTCTAGCATATATTTGTTTTTATGATTTTACTTTTCCTATATTATTACTGAAATTAAGATACAAAATAACCAAAGTGGATGCATTTTAGCAGATACAATTTACAAACATCAATTTTTCACTACTTTATTTTTTTCAAGAATATAACTTATATGAAACACTTCCATGCTTTTAAGGATTACTTATTTTATCATTGTGGGGTGTAACTTCATTCATGTAGATTACAATCCCTTTCTCCCTTAGCAGAATACACTGTAAACATTCAAAAAAGAATGAGGATGATCCCTTAATGACCTAGACTTTGAATGAAAAAAAAAGAAAAACACCCTTCTCTGAACTTTGTCAGTAACCAATATATCATGCCTAGTATTGAAAGTTAAGTTGACTCAGTGATCCATTTTTTCCAGACTTCCTTGACAATCATTTGGGGGTGGGGGGTGGGGAACTAAACTCAGACTAGCATGTCTTATTTTCTAGTATTTGTAGCTTAGTGAAGTCATCTGTTTGTACCTAAAAATTGTCAGTTATGACCACCTGGATCAATATTTTTTTCTTAGAGTATAATTGTCCAAATTTGCTCATAAAAATCTAGTCCACTCTTTGAGACTTTGCCAACCCCCAATGATCAATCCATCCGGATATTGCTGCCTTGATTCTCTGTCCTGAATTTTGCCTCTTTTTTCAGGGTTAAAAGACCAGGGAAAGAATTTTCCTTTCAACACTAGATTTCTACTCCTGACATTTCATGATGGTAGGACTTGCTAAAATATAAATTGCTCTTCCCCAGCAGAACTTTTAATAAATTATAGTTGTTTCCATAGTAAGATTAGACATGAGAATAGGATATTCATGGAGGATTAAGAGCTAAATATAACTACTAATAAACAATAAAGCAGATAGTCTGGTGGAGCCAACATTTAGAAGAAAAATAACTAGGTTTATTTGATAATTTTCCCATTAACTCTGAACTGTTATTAACTTATGTAAACTCTTATCTTATTCACGGAATGTAATTATAATGTTTCCCTCTGATTTACTCTATTTTTCTTAGCTCTGCCATAGCTTTTGAGGGCACATGCAAGAGACTCAGATGCTTCATTCAACTCAAAGCATCTTCAGGCAATTTTCTTCTCTACCAAAAGCTTTCTTTTTCTCTAAACTCTAGAGGAATCATTTTCTCACTAACTCCATCTCAGTAATCACAGGGAATGTTTTATTTTAATTTATTTTTTAAACCCTTACCTTCTATCTTACAATCAATACTATGCATTGGTTCTAAGGCAGAAAAGCAATAAGGACTAGGCAATGGGGTTAAGTGACTTGTCCAGGGTCCTATAGCTAGGAAGTTTCTGAGGTCAGATTTGAACCAGGACCTCCTTTCTCTGGGTCTGACTTTCAATCCACTGAGCTGCCCAGCTACCCCTACTGGGAATGTGTTAGTTGGGCTTTCTGACAATTTCAATCAACTTTTTGATTTGGAAAAATTCCTACATATCTTCTCCAACAGAAGGGAGGAATAAAGAAGGATCTATATAAGACAGCTCTATCCTGAGAGAAGTCACACCAAGCACTTGTGCAAATTACAGAGCTTTTCCCTATTAAGGGACTGAACCTCCCACTCCCTTGCTGTTCTGGGTAGGAAGTTTAATGACTACAGCAGGGTAAGTTGGTGTAACTTGTAGTAATTAATTTCAGCAAAGAAGTCTGTAATATTTAACAACCTCCAGTTTTTACAAACTGCTTCAGCATTGTGTCTTATACTCTGTTCACATAAAGTCCTATAGTGCCTTCTTTTGGAAGAAAACATTTTGAATAGTTTTTTATTGAAGAGTTTTGTTTTTTTTTTTCCCCAAATTCAATCTGTCTCCACACATTCTACTCTTACCTATTTGAGTGATTATTTTTTTTTCTCTCGGTCTCAAGTGATTGTCATAATAAACCACTATGGTAGAGAGTGGAAACAACACTGATTTTGGTGTCACAGCAGCTAGCTGGGTTCTCATCCCTGTTCTGAGGCTAATTTCTTAGGTGATCTGAAACCAATCACTTAAATTTCCTCAGTAGTAAAATGGAACAATGGCCTAAATAAGCAGTAATATCCCTTCCACTTATGGATATTTTTATCACATTTTAGGGAGTTTGCTCTGACTCACTCTCCCAAAGACAGGCTGCTATATTAGCCCTTCAAGGCTCTAAGGCCATGGTGGCAAACTTATGGCATGTATGCCAGGGGGCACACAGAGTCCTCTCTGTGGGCATGAACACCATCACTTAAGCATAGAGTTTGCCAGAGTTCATTCTTAGAAAACAGAGGGATGTGTGGCTGGGCTGTTCCCCTTCCCCTTTCCATGCATTACTGAGGACATTTCTCATATCACTCCCTACCCCCACCCCCCAAAAAAAGGTTTGCATCACTGTTCTAGGGCATCCTCAGGGATTTGGGAATATATCTTTTCTATTTTCATCAGCTCTAGATCAGTCTAGTCATGCCCTAATTACACAAACTAGACCCTCAGCCTATTAACTTTTACTTTGAAGTTATAACAGAATAATCTATAAATATTACCCCCAAACAACAGATGAACAGTATAATCTGCTCAGCTCTCCTTTGATTTCTCCAGAGACTAAGGTCACTTTTAACACAATTTCTATATTATGTTAAATATTAGTCCTATTAATTTCCCAAAAGAAGGGTATAACATTCCCAAAGATGGGGCTTAACTGCTGGTCCTATTTTTAGTTACCACTGGCTTTAAAGGTTACTCCTAAAAGTCACTTCATGTTAAACTGGTATGATTACAAAACTCTATGGTAGCCTTGCTAAAAATGCCCAAAGCTTTACACCTTATAGCATTGTCTCTTGCTAGACACAATCAAAAAATTGACTGAGAATGAGATCCAAAAGAAAATGACCTATTTTTTTATTAAAAAATTAAAATTTTAAGTTTAAAAATTAAAAAATTATACATGAAAATTTTAAAATTTAAAATTAAATATATATGAACACACACACACACACACACACACACACACACATATATATATATATATATATATATGCACATCCACATATGTGTCTACTCAAACTAGAACCAATTACTCTATTATATTCCTTTTTTACTGTAGAAATGGGGGCAGCTACGTGGCTCAATGTATTGAAAATCAGGCCTAGAGATGGGAGGCCCTAGGTTCAAATCTGGTCTCAGACACTTCCTAACTGTGTGGCCCTGGGCAAGTCACTTAGCCCCCTCCAAGCTCTTACTGCTCTTCTGCTTTAGAACCAATACATAGTATTGATTCTAAGAAGATAAGGATTTTTAAAATAAAAAAAAAATTAAAATTGCATAATGGCTATTTACTCCTTTTTTCCAATTCTTTGTAATCACACAAAAATAAATAAATAAAAGTTTTCATGAATACTTGGCACAGGTTAGGTCTTTATGTCTGTCTTAGACCACTATGACTAATATGGTGAGTAATGAGAGTAATGGACTAATATATATATATATATATATGTGTGTGTGTGTGTGTGTGTGTGTGTGTGTGTGTGTGTGTGTGTGTGTACTTAATATTGATACAATCATTCTAGAAAGCAATCTAAATCTATATCCAAAAGGCCATCAAACTTTACATACCCTTTGACTCAGCATTACCATTCCTACGTCCATATACCAAAGAGATTAAAAATAGGGGAAAAGGACCTACTTGTTGTAAAATATTTATAGTAGCTCTTTTATGGAGGCAAAAAACTAAAAACTGAAGGGATATCCTTCAATTTGGTAATGGCCAGAAAACTTTTATTATATTATTGTTATGGAATACTATTGTACAATAAGAAAAGACAAACAATATTTGGGTATTTTTTTTAAGTTTTAGTTTTATAAGATTATTCACTTACAAAAAGGAATAATATAAAAACAGGTTTTATGTGATCTTGATTGATTCCTTTGGATCATATTTTCAGAAAACTTATATAGGAATTTGTTATTAAAAATTTAAAAATAATACAATAAAATTTGAAAAAGGAATGACAAACATGATCATGAAAAGCATGAAAATACTGAGATTGAAGGATACAAAATGAAGTGAGCAGAATCAGGAGAATGTTGTACACAGTAATTACAATAATGTCTAATGATAAACTGTGAAAGAATAAACTATTATCAATATGGCAAGGATCCAGGACAATTCCAAGGAACTCATAACCAGAAAGGCTACATACTACCATTGAAGAAATAGACAGATTCTGAATGAAGATTGAAGCATGCCATTCTTTATTTTATTTCTTCCATGAATTTTTCTCTTGCTTAAGCAATATGTGTCTTGTTTCACAACATGACAAACAGGGAAATATATATTATATGATAACATTTGTACAACTTTTATCATAGTACCTGCCTTTGTGGGAAAGTGGGAAGGGTAAGAGAGAGAGAGAGAGCAAGGATTACAAAATATCAGAAAACTATTATTAAAATTATATCAACATGTAATTTGTAAAAAAATAACTTTTAAGAGTTGAAAAATATTTAATACTATTTTCTTGCATGATTCCAGATTGATACACAAAACATAGGTCAATTTTGCCCTCTCAATAGTATATTAATATGCTTTTATTTACATAAATCTTCAAACAATTATTTTCCCCATTTTTGTATTTTTGCCAAATGACTCAGTATAAACTAAAAACAATAGTTTGAAAATAAAATATATAATTCATTTCCTTTTTAAAATTTAATTCCCTATGTATTAAAATCATCCACACATCTGTCTATTGGGGAATGGCTTTTAGATGTATACATTTATATCAGTTCTCTATGTTTTCAATATCTCTTTTATCAGTGATATTTGATGTTAACATTTTTCACTTGAATTTTTCCCTTTTGATTGTATATTCATTGATATCTTTGTATAAACATTTTAAATTTTATATAATTTAAATTATCTTTTTTATTATCTCTCCATTTGCTTGATTATAAATGTTGCCTATAGCTATAATTATAAAGATGTGGGATTGTCCACTGACACCTTTGCTATGTATACTCACTTCCAACTCCTACATCATTTAGAAGAATCTGTCACGCTCAGTGAGCATCTCCATGCTAGATCATGAGGAGTCAGAGAATATTGCACACAATCTGTATAACTCACCAAGAAGCATACATTCATATCTGATCTAGGGATTGGAGCCTCATTGGCCAGTCTCAAATGGCACATTCATATAAATTTGGGTTGTGCCCTAATTTCAATTATATTATCATAGGCTGACCAAAAACATTGGATGTTGATCCAATTTCATTAAAGTATATTTTATAGATAAATTTATTTAAATCTAACCCATGTTTTGGTAGGGTAACTTTGATATATTTTATGTCTTTTATATTTTAATGTGATTCCTCTTATGATTTTGGCTTTCTTCCCTATTACCTCATACATAATAGGTGATATATATATATATATATATATATATATATATATATATATATGGATATATATTCTGTTTCTCTATCTGACCGAGTTGCTGTGAGGGTTAAATATGATAATATTTGTAAAAATGCCAAGCACAATGACTGACACAAGGTAAGTATTTATCAAATGCTTATTCCTTTACCCTTTCTTCCCTCCTTATATTGTTGATATTTGTTTTTCTTCCCCCTTAGTAGATTAAAAATGCCTTGGAGGTAAGAATCATTTCTTCTGCTACATGGTATTTCTTCCTCCATGGTTACATGGTTACCACTTGCTTTCTCTGTTAGCACTTCAACCAGCTCTTAGCACAGGACTTTGCCCATCCCCGCTGCTTCATAAAGATTTTCTTGAATATGAGAATAATTCCTTTTAATGTACAGGCACTGTGATATTCAGGAATGTAGACAAATAACATTTAATTATTTTGCCAAATCTCATTTTTTAACCAGAAACAATTGTTCAAATTTTTCTTACAAATAATTATCTCTTTCTTATTTCCCTTGCTACTCATAGATGTGAAATGATTTTAATACTGCAGCTATCCAGGACCTTTCTGTTCTTTTATGTGAATATACTATGTAATAACAGAAGGTATCTAATATAACTTTTTTTTTAATAGGAAATAGTTGGTACAAAGAAGCATAACTTTAGAATGAACTTCATGGGACATTCACCTTGTTTTAACGTAATGTCTATTTGATTCAGATTAATACAGTGTATTAATAGTAATGTCAGTCACTGTAGTGAATTATCAGATGCAAGGAAATTATTTTTCAGTTCCCTTGGAAAAAAGTCACTTCTTTTCTCTTTTTCTATACCTCTTTTCCTTTTTTTCTCACCTAAAATCATAGGAATTAGAGCTACAAGGGATATAATTCAAACCCTTCCTTTTACAGATAGTTACTGATAACAGGGCCTTACATCCTGGAGAATGAAGTCAAGTGGACCTTAAGAAGCATTGCTGACAACAAGATTAATGGAAGGGATAGAATTTCAATGGAGCAATTTAAAATCCTAAAAGATTATGTTGTTAAATTGTTGTTCCCAATATACTAGCAAATTTGAAAAATTAAACATTGGTCAATGGATTGGAAAAAATGATTTAATGTCCCAGTTCTAAATAAAGGCAATTCCAAGTATTTCAAATTACCAAACAACTGCTCTCATTTCAAACACCTTGTTTGAACTTTATGTTCATGTCTACAAACTAGACTTCAGCTATATGTGAACCAAGAATTACCAGAAGTGTGGGCTGGTTTTTGAATAGACAGAGGAACTAGAGACCAAATTGCCAACATTCTCCTTAAAATGGAGGAAGCAAGGGAGTTCCAGGGCAGGTAGGAGGGGAATCTACTTCTGTTTCATTAACTACATGAAACCTCTGTGTGTACCAGAACAAAATGTGGTGAGTCCTCAAAAAATAGGAGTACCATATCAAACTTACTTATTTTCTGAGGAACCTGTATGCAGGTCAATAAGCAACATTTGGAGCCAAACATGGTACAATCGATTGGTTGAAGACTGGAAAGTAGTAATACAAGGCTATATATTGTCATCTTCTTTACTTAAATTGTATGCAGAATGCATACAATGCAGAATGAGCAATTCTAGGCTGGATGAACTAGAAATCAAAATTAAGATGGCTAAGAAAAATATCAATAATCTCAGAAGTGTAAATTAGATTGCTCTGATGGCATAAATTTAAGAATTAAGTAGCCTCTTAATCAGAGTAAAAGAAGAAAGCATAAAAGCTGGCTGATCCATGCTGCAAGTTTCCAGTGAAGTTCCCTCAAAGACTATCTCCAGGAGACACTCTCCAGGAGACTCAACTTCAGGAGACTGCCCCAGCCAAAGGATTTTGTGACTTTTATGGTGGTTTCCTGTCCCTGACCCTCTTCACAGGGTCCAATCTCAGTTTCCAAATTGTCCAGCACTGCCCAGGGGCAGTGTCTGTGGGATTGACTTCTCACCTCTAAAGGTGTTAACTCTCCTCCTAGGATTCACACATTTCTGAGTGTCACCTAGTTTTGGATTCACATGTTTCTAAGTTATCACCTAGTTTAGCAAGGTTGCAGACCTCCCCCCAATTAAGGTTAAGTAGGGGTGTCTTCCTTTTGGCAGCATAAACTCCTATAGTAAGAGTTTGTGGACTTCCCTTATTTTAGGGTTTAAGTATGGGTGTATTCACTTTTGTTGATTAACTCAAAAGTAGACAAAGGAGAGTTAATCCTGTCCTCACAATCTAGTGAGGTACAAAGTAGGGGTACTTAAGTTATTGTTAACTAAAGTTTTAACTTCAACTAGGCAAAGAGAATAAAAGATTCCCTTTTTACAAGTTTAACTCAGAATAGACAAAGAGAACCAAGAATTTCCTTTCACATATACAAATATGAAGAGAGTACAGAGCTGAGCTGGGATATGGGCCCAGGTTTTTTAATTGTGAATGTATAACTTCGTATTCTTTTTTCCTGTTTTGTTGCACTCATTGGTTTTTAAGTTTAGGTGGGCTTTTACATATAATTTGTATGTTAACATGGGAAAAAACTTTTTAGGAGAAAGTAGTTAACAATTGATGACTTGCTATCCAGAGAAAAACCCAGATTAACTTTTCTCTCCACCATCAGTGGCAACAACAACCAATCACATTCTCTCTACTACAACAAAGCCTCCTAATACTGAGTTTATTATAATCATGTCAAAAACTGGGAAATTGTTATGGAAATCATATTCTTTAATGTAAAACCAATTAATCAATGCATTTATTGAATTTCTCCTTCTCTGATGTAGTATTAATTATAATGGGCTATTAATGTGTGCTATATTAAGATATTAAGTTTTAGAGAGGAGAAAAAAAGTATTCTTACTGAATTGTTTATGACAGAGTTGTTTTTATTTTCAGAGTTAGCACTCACTTAGATATTTGTAAATTAACATACCAAATGTTCATTCTTTAAAATGTTAGAAACCTTTCAACTGTACCAACTTTTAAAAATAACTACATTATTGTAATGCTACTTGAACTGTATTAATGTATTCATAAAGATTACTGCCTTCAAATATTCTGTTTTTGTCCAATTATAATATATTCTCTAATATGATTTTAAAAACCAAATTGATAAGTTTTTCCTCTTTCCTAGCAAAAGTACTCATACTAAATAATGTTGTACTCTATTTAATTCTCAGTGAGATGGATTGAAAAAAAATGACCAAACAAAACAAAGTCAAGGGAAAAATGCTCTCAAAGATCCTTAATATTATATTCCTGCCATATCTATCATGTTGAGCTCAAATTCTATCTTCACATTAAAAAGATATATAGCTGACTTTGATCATCAACTAGGAAAATGGAACACAAGGGATACATTATAATAAAGAATAGTTGAATAAGAAATTTTCCCCCAAGAAATTTGCATCTTAAAACAATCCAGAGCTAAACCACTTTGGAAACCCTGCTGGCATTTTTATAGCTAAAAAAGATAAATCTAATTCTTCAAATTGAAAAAAAGTAGCCTAATATTTAGTGTTTGACATTTTTTACAAGGAATTAAAAGTTTCCCTTCTGTACAATAGCTCCTAAGGTGAATTATTTATTTATTATGGATATTATTTCAAGCATTAAAAAAAAGAAAGTATTTAAGAGAGGTTGCTAGGGGGCATTATAGAAAGGCTGAAAAATAATATAATCTATGATGCATTTTTCCTGTATTCCTTTTAAAACCTTTTAAGAGTTATTTAGGCTTGAAATTTTCATTCTTTATTTGTTTCCACTTTAAAATTGTGCCAGACCTAGACAAGAATATAAATGGGATTTTAACTCCTCCATATTTTTAAACTGCCTTATTCAGAATCTTTTTTTTTCTGAATTGTCTTGAATTATCTTTCTGAATTGGATTGATGGGGAGAAAACAAACAGACTGTTTTTGATCTTAAATCTTGACATGAATGATATAATACCAAGTCATAACATACTAATGTGGACAGAAGCAAGAATGGTGGAAGAAGGTTTAAAAAAGGCCAGAGTTAATGGATGTATCAAAGTGCCACATTAGTGGTCAGCAGTGAAGAAGTTATGGGCTTGAAATCAAAGATAGTAACAAAAGTCCAGGAACATTTAAGGTTTACAAAACTTGTAATGGAAGAGGCTAAACACACAATCAGGAACTAACATGTAAAAACCAAAAGAGAAATAAAGAAAAATAAGTTCAAAATTTTTTGAGTAAAAAATCAAGGAAACAAGAAACATATTGAATACCTATTGTGTCAGGAATGGTATGCAGAACTAGGGACAACAGTGGAAAGAATAAAATAATACTTACTTTCAAGGTGTTTATATTCTAATAGTAGTGACAATATCCAAATAATGAATATATATATATATATATATAATAGAAAGTGAATGCAAATTTATATAATGCAATTGAGTCCAAAATAGTTTGAATGTTGAATGTCAGGGCACTATATTCAGGGGATCAAAAACGTTATTGTTCTGGTGGTGCTTGCATTGAATCTTAAAAAAAAAAAAAACCCGGCACATTAGTAGTAGCATCATTTGGAGATCAGGAAAAAGAATTATATAATGGCTGTAGTTCTGTCCTGATTTCTAAACTACTTTTTAAAGAATCTTCTTTTTCAGCATGATCTTGAGTTCATAATTAGGATTGTATGAGGTAGAGAAGAGGAGGAAGTACATTGCAAATAGAAGGATATGGACAGAACACAGTAACTGAGAAGGAACAGAAATAAGTTTGTTTAGCTCAGAGTGGGGAGCTTCTGAGGAAAGGGTAATGAATAACGAATCAGGAAGACCCATCAAGGCTAGGCTATTTAAAAAATAAAATAGAGGGATTTACATTTTATCTGAGAAGCTATAGGAAGCCACTGTTCATGTCACAATCAGATCAGAGCTTACAGAAAATTATTTCAGCAGGTGTGTTCATGATAGATTTACTCTAGATTTGAGGTAGAAGACAGGAAAACCAATTAGATAGTTCCTTCAATAATCTTAGGAGAGGTAATTATTACCTGGACTTAAGTGGTGGCTGTGAGTAAAGGGAAGGGAAAGTTTGTGAGAGATTTCATAGAGATAAAAATATCTACATTTGGCAACTGAATGGATTCATTGGATGAGGAAGAGTGAACAGTTTAGATAATGCTGAGGTTATGAACCTGAGAGAAGAGTGATAAAGAGTAATGAAGATGGAGGCGGTGGTTTATATAAAAATAAGGAATTGTGGAAGAAGGATTGCTTTGGGGTAGAAAGACGATTATTTCTGGTTTTGGACATGAAGAGTTTAAGATATTGCACCCAGTTCAGAAACCTCTGGTTTGTATTTGGCAATATTGGACCAGGCACAGAGAAAATTGAGATAATATCCTGTCTGTTCATCTGTCCATCTGTCTGTCTGTCTATGTCCAGGCATTTCTCTATATAGATTTATATATCTATAGGTAGATTTGTGTATCATATGTATGAATATGCTAATAAAGTTCATGGGAACAGAAGAAGTAACAGAGAGATAAAAGACCATGAAGAATAAGGTCAGAGTTTGGCAGCACTCCTGTAGCTAGTATCACAATGTGGAACCAGCAAAGGAAACTGAGAAAATGTCAGTCAAGTAAAATGAGAATCCTAAAGAAGTAGTGCCATGAAAATTCAGAGAGGAGAGCATATCTAGAAGACAGTGGCTAAAGCAGAATCAAAAGTAGTAGAGATGTAAAGAAGTTTGAGGAATGAAAAATGCGAAGCAGTTTAGGAAATTAAGGAATGTTTTTGGAGAGAACATTTGAATGCTATGGTCAGAAGTCACATTGCAATGAATTGAGGAATAAATGAAAAGACAAGAAGTGGAGAGAAGGACAATAAATAGTTTTTTTTTTCCCTATAAATTTGCCAAAGAAAAATAAAACATAGGATGATAACCTCATAGAATGGTTGGTCTAGTGAAAAAATTTTGTTTTAATAATGAGATAAATTGGCATATTTTTGAAGACAGTAGGGTAGCTAAGTAATAGAAAACATAAAACAATAGTTATGGAAGTGATGAAGATTAGAATGAAAGGTGTAAGCAAGGAAAATCTGCCAGAGAAAATAGGAAGGAATGGCACTGAGATATTCCCATAACTCTTGTAGGGTGAGTATGACCAGGCTACAACATATAAATAATGAATACTTTTGAAGATCAGTATAAAGGATTTCATCAAGGAATGGTATGATTGGGGAGCTATGTTGGTCACATGAAGAAGGTGAAGGATAGTAATTTGTTAGCCAGAGTACCCATAAGTTTCCTTGAAACATCATGAGAAAACAAGCAAGGCCAACAATATGATATTTGTGTGGTGAATTGAAGTAAGGACATAGATCAGTCACCTCAATTACATAATATAGTATGAATTTTAGATTTACTCCACCATGCTTAGTCTAACAAACAGAAATGTATACACCCCTACTTAAGGATTAAGTGTTCAGGAGGATGGCCTATGACAGACATGTGCTAGCAACTGACAAATAAGAAACAACTGAGAGAAAGCCTGGGCTGGCCTAAGTCAAGCTTAAGCTACCATTGGTACATGTGAGATGCAGGAAGTGATATTAAAAAAAAGGCTATATATTTGCATTACTTCCTCTTGCCAGGCTCTCTTTTTGGCAGCAGAAGCATTGAGCTCAGGGTCTCTCTCTCTCTGAGATGTTGGGTTCGACTAGCATTGTGGCTCATGGCAGCATTTTGATGTCTTGGCATCTTGGTGTGGGTCAGGTGAGGCGTCTTCCCTGAGTTTTCTTGGAGTTTAGGTTGATTACTTTTTTTTCCTTTACTTTTCCTAAAAACGCTATCCTCCTAGGAGGCCCCTCATCTTGGAGGAGTCCTCTTGGCCTGAATGTCTCTGAACTCTCCTTGGCTCAGGCTAGGCAGAAGAAATCTTATACCCTTTTCCCTCTCTCTTCTTCTTAATTCCTTCCCTCTATATTAAACCACCACAAAAATTCCCAAAATTACTTGAGTATTTTATTGGGATTTGAATTAATCCCTGGCAACCAACTAAATTTATATTTAGTTAAAAAAAAACAATAACTAAATTTACCCCTAACAATAGCCAGGAATGGTGATTTGAATCATTAGGAGGAACTTCTAAATCACTGATATCACAGGTCCAGTTTAGTAGTTTTCTCCCAATTAATTTCATTTGCCTATTAATCATTCAGAGTTAGATTGATGTTACATATGAATCTATTATGAGGCATTTATTTAACTTTCTTGATCAGCAAGATCCCAGAATAATTGTTTCTACAATCTTCTCCAAATCTAAAACTTCCAATATATGGAATTGTCAACTATATTTTTTGTAATTACAGCAAAATTCACAAGGAAGAAGACAGCAATAAATAAAATGAGCATAATCTCCATTTCAAATTACAAATACTTAAAATTAGTATGGGTCAAATTTACATTGATATATTATTTTGTTATTTATCATACTTTGTTTCATTTTGTTTTCCCAGACAGATGAGCTAGTTTCTACCTGGAAAGGAATGGGCAATGGTATCTAAAGTTATACATGGGCTAGTGGGTTTTATGTTTTGACCTGGAGTATGAAACCACTAGGAATTTGAGGAGAAATGCATGCTTATGTTATTTAAAAATTTACATGAAAGTGATTTTTTTAATGCATTACATGTACACCAGTTCTTCCTACCAGTTATTCTTTATAGAAGAAAAATACTAATGGCAAAATGGTCTCTCTGTCTATCTGATAGGATATGAAGCATGAACTTTTCTGGATATGGCACAGTAGTATACTGAATCCAGGAAATTTGCACTAAAAACAGAAATTGCTATCCCTAGGGTAGGGATTCCAAATCTGAGTTGAGCATATTGACTCTCCATGGACTTGGAATAGGATTCCTAGAGGAAAAATCTGAAAGCTGTAATTCTAAGGAGGAAAGAATGCGAGAAAGAGAACATGGTGGCTTTGTTAGAACTAAGAGCAGAAGTTGAGGCCCCTTCTTCCTGACTTAAATCTGAAAATCTATTCACTACAAACTGTTAGGTAGTAAAATAGATGGAATGCTAGGACTGGAGTCAGAAGACTTGAATTCAAATCCCACCTCAGGCACTTACTATTTGACATTGTGAAAGTCACTTAACCACTATTTATTCCATTTTCCTCATTTCTCAAATAAATATAATAATAGCAACTACCTCCTAAAGACAGGATAAGGATGTTGTAAAGATAAAAGTAGATAAAATTTGTAAAGCATTTGGCACAGAGCCTCACACATAGTAGGTGGTTATCAAATGCCAGCTGTCAATAAGAATAGTGATAATAATTACTATTATTATTAAACATACTACCATATTAGATTTTTTGGCCACTTCAATTAATAATTGGTTCAATGCTGGAGCATGAGGATGGGCACAGACAAAATGTCCCCCATGCTTTTTTTATGAGAATTTTTTATAATAAAGTTGTACCACAGGAATCCCAGTAAATGTTTTGGGGGCTTTTCTATTAGCTTTTTTATGCTTTGTATATACCAGTGAAGTCACTTTTGCCATTTGTTATTCATCATTCTTGCTATAGGACCAAGTGTTATCCTTTTAAAGTAATATGTTCCCACAGGCATATCTCTTATGTCATTTTTTGAGTATGGGATATCACTGAAATTATTCTTTAGTCCATAATTAATAGTATATTTATCCTTTCACTGAATGTTATCCATTTCAAAATAGTCAATAATGTTCTGCTCTCCTCCCAATTTGCTTTACTCTTTAGTCAAATTTCAATTTTTTGGAAAAAAACCCTTACTGATGACCTTTTTATTTCTTTTCATTTCATTTTTATGTTGGCACAAGCAAATAAAGGTATTTTAGAATAGTTTATTAAATTCAATATATTTCCATGCCTTATCAACTTTTATTTATCAGCCAATTATAATCCCCCATAGGCCAAGAGCAGTGCTGCTATACACATAGGATTCAGTAAATGTTTTTTAGGTCAATATTTTCCATGACTGATGATCTTGCTGGTTGAAGAGACCTCTGGAAAATTGATCCAAAAGTATATCATGAGGGACTCTGCTTTTAATCATTATCTTCATTAATTGTTTAATTGTGACCCACTTTTCATGACCCCATGAACCATAGTATAGCAATACTGTCTATAGGGTTTTCTTGAAGTGATACCAGAGTATTTTGCCATTTCTTTCTTCAAGTGATTAAGGCAGAGATTAGGTGACTTGATCCCAGTCACAAAACTAATCGGTATCCAATGTCAGATGTGAACTCAAGTCTTGCTGACTCCAGGCCAGAACTCTATCCACTAAGTCATCTATTTTCCCTTATCTATCTAGCTGTTCCTCTTCACTAATTATCATTCCCTTTTCCTATACCTGTATCTTTGTTTACATTATTCTATTTTCCTTAAATTCAGTTTTATCCCATCTTTATCAATTTGAAATCCTCCCCATCCTTCAATTGTCAGCTCATGCTTGAAATGAACATTGCCAACATCTGGACATAAATTCTTTCTACTTAGGTCTTAGCATTTGTACCAAGAGAGGTACCCTGGGTATTTCTCATGCTCTCTTTTTCATTAATTTTTTTGCCTTCATTGCTAAGACCATTTGAATGTGTTTTTGTTGTTGTTGTTGTTGTTGTTTCAAGATATAAATGAAAGGGTAACCATCCATATCTTTCTGTGGCCCTTAGACTTGAAAAGTGAGAACAACTTGCCTAATAGAAAATATTCATTTTCTCCTTTGATGAAGCATTAATTACACTTCCAGGCTAATATAGCCTCAGAGTAGAAGCAAGAGTCTTCTTCTCCTCACCACTGACCAATATAAAGCTCCTCAAAAGGACAAAAATCAAAATCAGATGAATGAAGGGTGCACCATAGGGTGCAGCCCTGAAAGTAGGCAGGGTTCAGTCATTTCAACACTATAAGGGAGTAAAATTACTCTTACCAAAGCTCAAGCTGATCACTCCTTCCCCACTCCACCTACCATGCCTGAGTCAGAGCAAGCTCAGGTCAATCTCTAGCTTTTGGGGCATCTGACTGAGGACACCACAGACTTACCTCTGAGAGCAGTGAGACTTGGAACCCCAGAAAGCTGAGGAACTCAGAGCTTGTGTGCAGAGATAGGGCAGAGAGGGTCTGCCCATAGCAGACACAGTAGAGACTGAAAAATAGCCTGAGGGCAAAAACTGCTCTGTAGCTCAATACAGAAAAAATGGACTACCCTTCTCACTCAGACTTCTGATTGGGAAGAGAAGAAAAAACTAACATAGCAATGGCCACCAACACTCAAGAATTACAATCTAAAACTATCCCTTCCCCCCAAAAAAATATAATAAGAAAAAGCTTCTGACCCTGGATAATTTCTATGGTGAAAAACAATAGACTACAGAGGAGACAGCAGAGGACAACAAATAAGCAAACATCCAAACTTTCCAAAGTGTAAACCTAGGTATGATTGACAGTGGCATGTGACCAAGGGTCACATGGGAGCCTGAGTGGGAGGATCTAGGAAGATTCCATCTTGCCCCAATGGACTTTTTTTCTGTTCTCCTGAGGAAGTCAAGAGGAAAGTCTGAGGAGGATTTCCCTGTGTTGAACTGAGGAAGGGTTCCTGTATGGAGCTGCTGGCAGCATTCAGTCTCACTTGGACATCAGGACTTGCTTGGACATCTAACAACAACAGATTCTGGCTCTAACTGTTTTATTGGATCCCTGCTGAGTAAGATTTGGCAACTTGGTTAAGTTTTAGTTTAGTAACCTAGTTAGCATAGTTAGTTATTTTTTAAAAATAAGAATAATCATAAGTAAATCCCTAAGCCCTTATTCCTTTCCCTTCCAAAACAATAAAGTAGATTTTATATGTTTTTTTCCTCTTCTGTTTCCCTTATCAAAAATCCTATCCTAACAGGGATCAATGGTATATATTAGGTACTCAATGCACAATAGTTATAACCATAGTAACCTAGTATTTGATAAACACAAAGATTCAAGCTTTTGAAAGAAGAACTCACTATTTTGACAAGAACTGTTGGGAAAACTGGAAAATAGTATATTGAAAACTAGGCATACATCCATTATTTTATTTCCCTCATGAGTTTTTAATTCTATATTTGATATGTTTCCTCAGTCTAAATATAGGAAATGTGGAAATATGTAATGCATAAAAGCATTGATATAACCCATATCAGACCTCCTTTGGGAAGGGGATGAAGGGTAAGGGTAAGAATCTGAATCATAAAATGCTAGCAAACAATTGTCAAAAATTAATTCTACATGTAATTGAAAAAATTAATTAATCCTAACCAAATTATTTTACTTATTCAATGCCATATCTATCTAACTACCAAGAATTTTTTATAGAATTAGAAAAAGATAATTAACAAAGTTCATCTGGAAGAACAAAACATCAAGAATATCAAGGAAAGTAATGAAAAAAATATGATGGATTGTGGCCTAACAGCACCAGATCTTAAACTAATATAAAGCAATGGTCCTAAAAACAATATGTAACTGGCTAAGAGATAGAAAGGTGGATCAATACAATAGACTAAGGGTAAATGACCTCAGCAAGCTAGTGTTTGATAAACCCAAAGATCACAGCTTTTGAGACAAGAACTCACTATTTGACAAAAACTGCTAGGAAAATTGGAAAACATTACTGGAGAAATTAGGTTTAGATCAAGATCTCAGAAAGAATGCTATCCATATTGAGAGAAAGAACTGTAGGAGTAGAAATGCATAATAAAAAACATGACTTTTTGATTTTCACTTGTTTATATGGATATATGATTTAGTGTTTTGGTTTTAAAAGATTACTCTATTATAAAAATTAATAATATGGAAATAGGTATCAAGTGATAGCACTTGCATAACCAAGTGGAATTGCTTGTCAATTGTCAAAAAGGGTGGAAAAGATCATGAATCATGTAACCATGGAAAAATATTCTAAATAAATGAAGTAATTTTTTTTTAAAAAAAGAAAATAAGTTCCACATGTTTTCTATGTCAGAGAAGAGGAATGAGGAATCACTGGTTGAGAATAATAGATAACAAGTCAGGATGTATTGCTTAATTGTTTTTCTCCACCCAAAAGAAGTTTCAATACACAAGGGTTGGAGTAGGAAATTGCTAATGACAAATATATCAATCCAACTTATAAAAATTAAACTTATGGTTTCACATGTCTATTTTCCTTCATATTTTTTCATTAACAAGTAATAATAAGTCAAGCATGCTGTTAATCAAATATTGATCTTACTATGCTACTTCTTGACTATACATTCTGGAAATAACATATCTTTCCCAATTAATCATTTCTAATTATGATTTATTGGATGGTGTCTGCATATCTCAAATATAGGAGTTATATTAATTCACTTGACATATGTGACAGGAAAATGACTATGTTTAATACTCTGTACTAATACCCATGATACGATAGTGAAGGTACATAAGTCAAAATCTCTTCCTCTGAGCAACTTATACTTTATTATCAAAGACAGAGTTATAATTATATGGGGACATTTGGGGCCATTATCCAATTTGAATGAGTTTAAAGCCTAGATGGGAGGTTGCCCATCCAGAATTTCTTATATATTTTGTCTTGCCCTTTAGAGCAAAATGTCTGCATTCAGTCTTATGACAGGGGATGAGAAACCTACATAAATAAGATGGGTGCCATCTAACCTATACAATGAAGGACAAGTAAAATAGAGAGTAGGGAGTGATTTGTTCAAACTGTGGTGGTCCACCAGAAATAGTAAATGGGCAAATTGGGTTTGTTGTGAGGAACAATCAATTATGGTTATTTTATAAGAATATGAGTTTAATGTAGCTCCTTGAAATCAGGAAATCTTTCATTTTAGTGATCTCCAGTGCTGAAGATAATGCCTGTCACATATGTCATATAGTAAGAACTTTATAAATGCTGTTTAATCAATCTGTAATACTGATACTAGTATTATCCTAAAAATTCTTATCTTTACAAACATAGTATCCCCATCACTGGAACAAAAATACACATATATTCACTCTCCACAGAAAACTCCCTTATTCTGAGCTACTAGAAAATCTGTTTAAAATTTTTTATTACTACTTGGAAAGCAAGATGAAAAAAAAAGTTTTTGAAATTGTTATCTTTTCCACAAAGCTTATTATAGTTTCTAGCAACAAATTTGTCTTTCTCAGACAGGTTTTGTTGTTATTTCACAAATATAAAGCAGGTGCTTGGTTTATTTCCTAAAATTTATGAGGAAATATTAAATTATTACTCATGAAGAGGAAAGATTAGTTTTGTTGTTACACATAGGAATGTGAGTTAAATTGCTTTACATAATATACTTACCTAATCACTATAGCACTTTGGCAAGTTCTTGAAGAGTCCCTGCTATTCCACACCTGAGTTTCATGATGTAGAAACATTTAAACATAAAAAAGTTTTCCAATTTACTGAAATTTTGAATATATATGTATATATATGTGTATATATATATTATATATGTACTCATTTTAAAACCAGGACAAAAATTTCAAAACTGGTCCTTTACTTGTGATATTATTTAGACAGACACTTTTATAAACTATGTTCTGAGTTAATCAAGAGTATATGGGGGGGGGGGAATCAGTTGTTTTTAATGGTAAAACAAGTTCAGGAAATGAATGTTTATTTTTTCAATTTTTAAAGATATTTCATTTTACCAATTAAAAGTTATAGCAATTTTCAACATAAATTTTCTGAAATTATGAAATTCAAATGGTATATCTATCTATCTCTCTCCCTTCTTAGAAATGATAAGCTGTTTGATCTTGGTTATAAATGTATTATCATATAAAACATACTTCAATATTGGTCATTTTTGTAAGAGAATACTCATATAAAACCAAAACCCCAAAATAAAAAACACACAAAAAAACATAATGTGAAATATATTATTCGTTGATCAGCATTCTGACTCCAACAGGTTTTTTCCTGCAGATGGATAGCATTGTTTGTCATAGGTCTTTTAGAATTGTTCTGAATGATTGAATTGCTGAGAATTGCTAAGTCTTTTACCGCTGATAATCTTACAGTACTGCTGTTACTAAACACACAAAGACAATAGAGACTACTACTATACTGCTGTTACTGTGTTTAGTGTTCCTCTAATTCTGCTTAATTCACTCTGAATCAGTTCATGTAGGTCTTTCCATGTTTTTCTGAAATCGTCCTGCTCATCATTTCTAAGAACACAATAGTATTCCATCACTATCATAAAACACAGTTTATTTAGTCATTCCAAAACTGATGGACTCAATTTACATTCCTTTGCCAACACATAAACAGGTACTATAAATATTTTGACAAGTAGGTCTTTTCTCTCACCCACTTTTTTAACTCTTTGTGATAGACTTAATAATATTTTACATGCTCAAAAATTATGCCCAGTTTTATACCCCTTTGAGCATAGATCCAAAATGTGTTTCAGAAAGGTAGGATCAATTGAAACTCCAACAACAATGTTTCTTAATTTTTGTCACATCCCCTACAGCATTTATCATTTTCCTTTACTGTTATTTTGGCCAATATATGTGTGAGGAAGTATCTCAAAATTGCTTTAATTTGTATTTCTCTAATCATGAGGGATTTAGAATATTTATTCATATGATATTTGATAAGCTAGATTTCTTCATCTGAAATTTGCTTGTACATATCATTTGACAATTTGTCAATCTGGGAATGACATATTCTTATAAATTTGACATATTTTATGGTAGTAGTCTCTCGGAAGCTGAGAATGACGATTGTCTTTGTGCACGTGTGCACAAAGATACTTGTACGTGAAAGAGATTTAAGTGGAAAAGTTGGTGCACAGAGACAGTCCCAGTCTCTCAGCGTTGGAAGCCTGGATCCAGTGACACAAAAAATAGTTACACCTGGAGACTTCCTCAGCTGCATTGGATGGCAGTGTTGTCTTTTGTGCTCCAACACGCCCTAAGCACTCCACTGTGCCTTGCTGCATCGCCATCTCAGCCTTTGGACCTTCTTGTTGGTTTCTTCCGCATGTTCAGCCAAAACAGTCTTCACATGCTGGATGAGCAAAGCCCCAGTTCACCAGGAGTCGGCGACGACTGATGGCTAACCTCTCGAAACCGTTGTCTGGGTGCTGCCGCGTGCTTGCAGCTACTGGGAGTAGTAAGTAAGTAAGAGCTGGGTGTCAGGTAGGGGTCAGAGGCTGGAGACATGCCCTAGGAGGGCAGGACAAGCCCTCCATACCAAGGTGCTACCCCTCCCTGAACAATTTGTCAATCTGGGAATGACATATTCTTATAAATTTAACATATTTATATGTATATATGTATATATACATATATATATATATTTATATTTGAGAATGAAAGCTTTATCAGAGAAATTTGTTGTAAAATTTCCCCCTCCCAGTTTGTTATTTCCCTTCTAATTTTAGTCATGCTGCTTCTGTTTTTATCAAACTTTTAAAATTTAATATAATAAAAAAATATTCTCTATCTCTTGTATGGTCATAAATTCTTATACTCATTTTGATCTTAACTTGATATATTGTGTGAGATATTGGATATTGGTTTCTGCAATACTGTTTTACAGTTTTCCCAGAATTTTTTGAAAAATAGTGAGTTCTTATCTTCAAAACGGATCTTTGGGTTCATCAAACATGAGATTGCTATAGTCATTTAGCCCTGTGTATTATATATCTAATCTATTCCATTAATTTAGCATTCTATTTCTTAGTCAGTAAAAGATTGTTTTATTGACTATTACCTTTTATTATTATATACATATATATTATTATTATTATTATTATTATTATTATTACCTATTATTATTCCAGTAGTAGAGTTTGAGAACTGGTACTGCTAGGTCACGTAGCTTAACTTTTTTTCCCATTAATTCACTTGATACTTTTGACTTCGATATTCTTCTTTCAGATAAATTTTGTTATTATTTTTCTAGTTCTATGAAACAATTTTAAATAGTTTGAATGTCATGGCACTGAACAAGTAAATTAATTTGACTTAGAATTGTCAACTTTATTACATTATCTTGGTCTACCCATAAGCAATTAACCTTTTTCCAAAATTTACATCTGACTTTATATGTGAAAAATATTTCTTAATTGTATTCATTTAATGCCTGTGTTTATCTTGGCAAATTGTTTCCCAGCTATTTTATATTGCCCAGAGTTATTTTTAGTGGAATTTCTCTTTCTACCTCTTGCTTTGGTCTTTGTTGGTAACATATAGAAATGATGATGATTTATGTGGGTTTGTTTTATATTTGGTAACTTGGCTACAGTTATTAATTATTTAAAGTAGGTTTTAGTTTAGTATATATGATACTTTCATTTGCAAAGAGTTCTTTTTTAGTTTCCACATTGCCTACTTTAATTCTTTCAATTTCTTTTTCTTTTCTTATTTCCAGGCCTAGTATTTCTGATACAATATTAAATTATAGTGGTGATAATGGGCACCCTTTCTTCATTGTTGATATTATTGGGAAGGCTTTTAATTTATACGTATTACAGGTGATACTTGCTAATCATTTTAGATAGATACTATCATCATTTTAAAGAAAGGCCAATTTATTCCTGTGGATTTTTTAAAAATAGGAATGAGTGTTATATTTCATCAGAGGCTTTTTCTCCTCATATTGAGATAATCATATGATTACTTAGTTTTGTTATTGACATGGTCAATTATGCTGATAATTTTACTAATATTGAATCATCCTTGCATTCTTGGTATATACTTCACCTGGTTTTAATGAATGATTCTTGTGATATTGTTGTATTCTCTTGCTAGTATTTTATTTAAAAATTCTGCATTTATATTTACTTGATAAACTAGCCAATCATTTCTCTGATTTTGTTCTTCCTGGCTTAGGTATAAATACAATATTTTTGTAATAAAAATAATTTGGTAGGACTATTTCTTTACCTATTTTCCCAAATAGCCTATATACTATTCATATTAATTCATAGTAATTGTTCTATGAGTGTGATTGAATTAATTTCTGAATCTATTTAGTCCTAGGGATTTTTTATGGAGTTCAGTGATATCTTGTTCAATTTCTTTTTCTGAGAAGGTATTATTTAAGTATTCTATTTCTTCTTTTCTTAATATGGGCAATTTATATTTTCATAAATATTTACCCATTTCAATTAGGTTGTGAGATTCATTGTCATCTTCTTCACTGATGCTTTTTGAGTCAAATTAAACAATAATCTATTTTATTTTTTTCTAAAACCAATTCCTAGTCTTATTTATTTCAATAGTTCTCTTTCTTTCCACTTTACTAATTTCTACTTTGATCAATAGGATTTCCAATTTAATCTTTAATTGCGAGTCTTAATTTATTTTTCTATTTTTTAATTTGTATTTTCATTGGTCTGCTTTTCCTCTATTTTAAGAATGTGTTTAGAGATATACATTTTCCCCTAAGTATTACTCTGACAATATCCCATGAATTTTTGTACATTGCCTCCTTATTTTCATTTTCTTAAATTAAATTAATGATTCTATAATTTGTTCTTGACCCATCTCTCTTTTAGAATTAGTTTATTTAAATTCTATTTAATTTTCAATTTTTCTTTCCATGGACTATCACAGATTATAATTTTATTGCACAATTGTGTTTTGAGTTCTTCCAAAGCCTGTGCCCAATTTATTGGAGTTCCTGAGTTTTTACTTGTTGTTCCTTGGTACTCCTTTGTCCCATTTGTTCTTTATTCATTACTTGGATAGAAGCTGTCAATTTCAATTTCTTTTTTCTTTTTCTGTTTTTATTCATATTTTTTTCCTTCTTCCCCCCAGTCATTGGCTGTATTCTTGCTCCTCTGTATATTTGC